>NC_037540.1:35896185-35902811 GCF_001531365.2 Cynara cardunculus var. scolymus | reverse complement strand
AAAATCATGTTTAATTTTTAATAAAATTAACTAATAATTAATAATTATTTTATATTTATATTTATTAATATTCGTAATAGTTAAATTTTATTAATATTTATTTATAATTAGTAGTAATAAATAATAATTAATATTATCGAGAGATATAATTGGAAAAAGTGACAAAATGCTATTCCAAGTAGTGTTTCAATAAGCTAGTTTAGAGCACGCGTTGAAACATATCATGGTTTCACAATAACTCATAAGGCTTGAAACTTGTTATTGCTATCACGTCAGTATCTCAAGCCATTTAGAACTTTGTATATGAGTTTGTATCGTCCCTCTTTATCCAAAAATCATGTACAACTACATCTTTATTTTGGTGAAGAAAGAAAATAAAAATAAATTTAAATAAAACAACTAAATGTATTCATATTCGGGTTTTTTACTTTCACAACGTTTTGTTGTGAAGTTTCAAATGTAAAAAAGTGGTTTCACGAAAACAGGTCGGTCTCACGTCCAAGTCTATACATACACACACACACACACATATATATATATATATATATATAGTTTATGGTGGAGGTTCAAACGAGAACATCTTCATTTTACGAGAACGCGAGAACACCCTTATCACATGTGATAATACGCGTGAGGGGACCTGGTGGTATACGGAAGACGTGTTCTACGATTTAGGCATCACCAAAGGTTGTTTGAGTCTATGATTTAGCATCACATTTGATGGTCTTGATGGATTATAATATCATATCAACAACACCCTTATCACATGTGATAATACATATGAGGGGGCTCAGTGGTGTAAGGGCGACTTGGCCCGCAACCAAGATCGCACCGAAAATCACCCGCGTCTCTGATTTAGTATCATATGTGTCATTTGTGATGTAATAATAACATCACATGTGATTGTCTATAGTAAATATATGTTCTCACGTTTTCGTAAAATGAAGGTGTTCTTTGTTTGAACCCTTCCTTATTATTTACTTTACCAAATAACGAACTTACAAGTATCCTATAACTTCATTACCATTTTTATACACCAAGTTTTTTTTGTAACAAGTTACATGCTTATGAAACAATTAAAATAAAGCTAGCTTTTAAAATAAAACATTAAAAGTTATTCTATTAGTTTTCTTTTTATATGACATTAATTTTATAACTATGTTATAAAGTAGAGTTGCATGAAAATATCCATGTTCGGCTTGAATTAAAAAGCTTGGGCCTAGTGAGCTCAAATCCAGTCCAAGTTAGGCCTCAAGGCCCGATTGGGCCAAAATTTTGGGAGCGGGTCCGGGCTTAAGTCGGGTCCCAAAAGAATGGCCTGAAAAAGTCTAAAATGGCACAATTAAGCTAGAAAAAGCCTCATCGAGCCTTTTTTTTAAACCCCAAAGCCCGGCCTAGCTATGACCTGGTCCAAAAAAGAACGGCATGAAAAGGGTCGCTTAAGCTTGAAAAATGCTTTTTTTTCAACCCCGAAGTCTGTGTCGAGTCAGACCTTTCTCTTTACTTACTGAAAATGGGTTTGAAAGGCTTGTGGATTATAAGTATAAAATTACGGTTTTATAAGAATAGAATTTATTAGATCGTTGAATCATAATATCTTCTTTTTCTAGTTGGGGAGACTTGGGATCATGTGAGATCAAGGGTTTTTTACGTAAGACCCTTAAGACCAATTCTCAACCGTTGGATTAAATCTACAATCTGAACATTCATAATCACAAAATTGCCGCAAGATTTCTCAATAATCACAAAATTGTCACCGTGCAACTTTAGATCATTAAATCATTAGCTGTAACTTTAGATCATTAAATCATTAGCTTATAAAGTTGATCAATGAACATAAATTGATCTTACAGGTCTCACGAAAAACCTTTGATCTCACGTGAACCCAATCCAGTTAGGATTTATAAGTAAAATGTTACTTAAAATAAAAAATTGAACAGTCAACAAACAGAAAACGTTTGATCCCCATTTTTCGTCTCAATCTTGCTTTGTAAACCCTAAAATCTTTTCTCAAATGCTCATCGTGCATGGCCATGCACATTGTGTGATTTAACCATAAACCTTTGAATATTGAAGAGATCAGCGATAAAGATCATGAACGTCCTCATCGGAACGACGACAACAACGTTAAACGACGAACCAAAACAACCGTTGTTAGAAGAAAAACCGACGAAAACCGTGGCACTTCGAAAAGCATTCAAGCTCACCGCTCATCTAGCCAACCTTCTTCCGACCGGCTCCGTTCTCGTGTTCCAGATCCTCTCCCCGATTTTCACCCACGAAGGCAAATGTCGGACCCAAGTTAGCCGGACTTTAACGTCGACCCTCCTCTCTCTTTGTGCAATCTCTTGCTTTTTCCTGTGCTTTACTGACAGCTTTCGCGATAGCGCTGGAAAGGTTCGTTATGGGATGGCGACCTTCTCGGGTTTATGGGTTATCGACGGGTTGGCTAAGGTTCCACCTGAGAAGGTTTGCGAGTATAAGGTGAAGGTTATTGATGTATTTCATGGGGTGTTATCGGTGACAGTTTTTGTGGTGATCGCCATTTTTGACAAGAATGTTGTCAACTGTTTCTATCCAGAACCATCGGAGGAGATGGCGGAGCTTCTGTGGATGTTGCCGATAGGTGTCGGAGTGTTATGCAGTCTCTTGTTTGCTGCATTTCCTACAACTCGACATGGGATCGGCTTTCCACTCTCCAAGAAGTAGAATTCATTGGGTTGGTTTGTTCGGTTCATTTGTATTTCAGATATGAACTGCATGTCAATTATTTAGGTGATTGCATAGGCTAAAACACTACAAAAGAAGAGGGTTTATAGACGAAAAAATTCGTCGGTAATTCACAGATGATGATTAATTCGTCGGTGATCTGTCGGTGATCTGTCGGTGATCCGTGGATGATCCGTCGGAAATAACAAGCAAGAAAATTTGTCTGTAAAGGCTCTTTTGTTTTGCTGTAGTGAAAAGGTGTATTTACCATATATTTGCAGGTTATGTCTTTAATTAAGAGTAGACTACAATTTTGATCCTATGGTTTACACTAAACCACTAACAAAGTTTTTCAATAATTACAATAATTGCAAGGGTTTATATATGAATCAGTTAAATAGTTTACATGTGAACTAATTAATCGTTCACATATGAACATATAGTTTATATTTGTATCAGATGGGTTCACATATAAATTTGTAGGTCGCCTATTCGTAAAAATTATGAAACTACCCTTCTATCTTCTGTATATCCATGCGATGAATTATCATGTGTTTCACGGTCAAAGCTGCAAATATTGACCAGATGAGAAGCTATGATCATTTTTACTTCTCAAATTAACCCCTCTCTCTCTCTCTCTCTCTCTCTCTATATATATATATATACAAAGAAATTAAATCAAATCATGAGAACCACAAATATGTTATAAACCCGTGAGAATCAATATAATTTTTTTTTACTATGATATATTTTCATCAAATGTTGTGATTTAAAATATTATTTCACATATATTTGTTTTATAATATGATAGTTTCATATGTAATTATTTCACCATGTAAATAATTTTTAGGTGTATTTTTTATTTCACATGATAAACCCATGTTTTTCCACATGTAATCTTTTCATAAGGTGAACACAAACATATGTGAAACAATATTTTAAATCATATGTTTTGATTAAAATATTTGTGATAACCAAGTTTTCGGTTATATAAGTTCGGGGTGATTTTTGAAAGATACTGGTAAGTGGAAGAATTTAGGGGTGTTTGGGATTGCTTATAAAAGCTGTTTTTTTAACTTATTTTAGTCTGGCACCGGTGATAAGTTGTTTTCTGGTGTTTGGATAGGAAAAAAAACTGTTTATACCGGTGCCAAACTGGTAATAAGCTGTTTTTGATAAGTTATTTCTTTCTGACTTATGAAAAACTGCTTATTACCAGTTTATAATTTTAACCCTGTTTTATTTAACTCCGGTTTGATACCACACAAGTTAATAAACACTTTTACAAAAAAAAAAAAAAAAACATAAGTTGTTTTAAATAAGCAATCCCAAACACCCCCTTAAATTGTTTATGTGTTAAGTGCTTACAATAATCTTTACTCTCTAAGATTTTCATGCATGATATATTATTTTATCCCATGGGAGAGTGTGAAAATTATGGTTTTAAAATATTAACCTTGCACCGTCTTTGAGTTATTTGTGGTGATAAGATTTATCTTATCTCATTGTTTTGAAAGAGAAAGAAAGAAAGAAAAACTTCACTGTGTGTTTTCTTGTGTGAAATCCTACGTGATTCTGTAAGAAGAAATTGATTCTATGGTTTTATTTAGAAGTTGTTGTTGTGTGAATTCATCTATATATGTACTTGAAAATAAAGTGAGGTTATGTTATCAACTTTCTCTATTTGGTATTTGAAATATTGATTCTTATATGGAAAGATGATAAAACCATTTCTTGAAGTTGTTTGAGCTTGATGATGAAATTGGGTATAGGACCGTACAGTTCTTTATATATGTTTGTGTTATGAAACTGTTTTGATGTCATTATTGGCAAAAATTATGGTTTTTGTTATGATTATATCTTTTGTAGGAATGAGGGTGTCATATCAAGGATGGGTGTACATTGAGATAAATGTGGCATATCAAGTGTACATTGGGATAAGGGTGACATATCAAGGAGAGATGTATATTAGGACAAGAGTGACATATCAAGGAGATGTGTATATTGGGATAAGGGTGGCAATTGTGAAATATGGGTTTTGATCATATCTTTTGTTTTCGCATCTTTGTGATGCGATGACCTTGAGTTATCGCATATGTGTGATGCGAGGACTTGGGTTGTCGCTTCCAGTTGATGTGATAAAGACGTTATTATGATAAGGAGGAAATTGTTTATAACCAGAGAGTCTTTGAATGGATGTGCTTTTGAATTAACCATGTTTTTGGGTTGGTCTGGTTTTTGTATGGCTTCATTTCAAGTTATTTTGATAAAATGAAGGGGTGATGAAGAATCAGATCAGCTCTGGTTGGTCTTTATGTTCAACCAGAGGGCTTCTGATTGTGTTGAGTTCTAAGATCTTTTTCAAATGTTTTATCATATCTTGACCCAGAGGCTTTGCATGTGCTATGTAGAGACTCTGTATTTGGAAGTTGAGATGTATATCCGAGCTCTATATCCAAGCTATGTTCAAACTTTGTATCCGAGCTCTTAATTCCAAGGCAATTTTTATGACTAAATCCTTTGGACTAAACCATATTCAAACTTAGTTTTTATATTGGCACTTAGAGCCTAGAGTATAGTTCAACCAGAAGGGCTCTGGTTGTCTAGAGGGCTTCTGGATTGGCCATGACTTGTGTTAATTTTGCTTCGAGATGGCCATGCTTCTAAGTGGCTTTTTCTTGAACTTCTGGTTGATAAACTAAATAGGCTCTAGACATCCAAAGGACCTTTGGTTGGTCATGCATTTTTAGTTAGTCCAAAAAGTGAGAGACAAGAAGCTCTGGTTGGTAAGACCAGAGGCCCTTGTCTTCTAGAGGAGCTCTGGTTGGCTTGCCTCTGGATTCATTTTACTTATGTCAATAATCAGCAGCTCTGGTTAGTCATATGTTTTGGTTGGCCTTGTCTTTTTATAAATTATTGCTTCTAGTTAACCTTTAGAGGGCTTATTTAAGTTTGGATTTGCTCTGGTTGATAGACCAGATGAGCTCTTGGTAGTCTCACAAAGTGTGATGAGAGGAGTTGAGAATCTTGCACAAGTGTGATGCGAGGAACTGAGTGGTCTCGCTCTGTGTGATGCGAGGAATTGAGATTTTCGCACTAGTGTGATACAAAAAATTGGGTTGGTCTCATCATTATGATGTGAGGAAATTTTATGAATTCCTATATGATGCGACAAGTTTTATCATGGGATAATTTTAAAAATATTGGGTGTTTGAATGCGATGCGATACCTGAGTTATGTTATGTTGTATAATTATAAATATGATTTTATAACATGTTTTGGTGAATTTCACTATGTAGTTGCATACAAAGGGATTTCTCACTAGACCTCAAGGTCTAACCTTCATTTTGTGTTTTAAAAATGTGCATTACTAGTCGGGCACTAGCAAGGGATAAGGGAAAAAGGAAAATGTGAGATTCCTTATATGTTTACTTGGACTATGGAGGAGAGTCGTTATCTGTTGATCTTAAATATTTGTTATATATGCAAGTGTTGTACAAGAATGTTGTGGAAAAATTTGTTAACTACTTTTATAATATAGTTTCTTGTACATATTGGGACCGAATGTGTAATATTGTGTTTCTTATTATATGAGATACATGGTTATATGCAAACGTGGATCTTAGGGTGTTAAAAAAATCATGTGAAAAAAGTATTTTTAATTATATCGATTGTCACGAGTTTGCAACATATTTTTAGTCTCATTTGACTATCGTCTTTTATATATATATATAGGGAAGATCAAATGTTAACCATCATTTTTGTGTTAACTTTGAAAACCCTCTCAACCAATCAAATTCCATTATTCTTATAGGTTTATATCTTGTTCATTTTACCTTTACAAGGTATTCTAGTAAATTGAATTCATTTGTAACCCCCAAACAATTAATGGGGAGTTACAAACAATCAAATCCCAA
>NC_037540.1:35885970-35895575 GCF_001531365.2 Cynara cardunculus var. scolymus | reverse complement strand
ATTTTTTTCTTCCCAAAATACCCGTTTCATCATTGTTCACTATGCCTCATTAAAACTCAAATTTTAAAATTTATTTATTTTTATTAATCTTAACCGTTGATTATAGATTTGGATGGCCAAGATCAGTTAATAAGGTTAACACAAAAATGATGGTTAGCATTTGATCTTGGCCCTATATATATATATATATTTCAAACGAGAACTCATGTGATTTGCAAAAACGCGAGAACAACTTATTAACCTCATATTGTGATAACAATAAAAATTAAAAGATCTTTTAAATTAAAACAATTAAAAAAAATTGAGAGGCGAAAGGGTAATATTGAAATTCAAAGTGATAAAACTTTAAAAACACGATCACACTAAACCCAATAATTTGGATAACATAATGGGCTATTATAGTTATCGCTTATTTCAACACGATATGGTGTGATTTGGGTGTGATAATCATGTGATTGTCACACAATTATCACAAGGATTCCGTTCGGCTAGGGTTAACTTAGGAAAACGACTACCGATTTGGTGTGATATGGGTGTGATAATCATGTGATATTAATATCATAACATCGCACTCGATTTGATCATGGTTTCGATCGGTTAGGGTTAGACAATCACACATTTAACACAACGATTACTCATGGTTTCGATAGGTTAGGATTAGACAATCACACATTTATCACAACGATTACGGGCAAAATCCACTAAACGATTTGGTGTGATAATCATGTGATATCACTATTATAACATCACTTGTGCACTGAATTTGATCATGGTTTCGATCGGTTAGGGTTAGACAATCACACATTTATCACAACGATTACTCATGGTTTCGATGGGTTATGGTTATACTCGATTGATCATGGTTTCGATAGGTTATGGTTACACAATCACACAATTATCACAAGGGAAGAGAAGAAAGTGGAAACGAACGTACAGGAAAAAAAGGGATAACTATAATCAATTAAAATAAAATAAAATAAAATTATAAAAATTACTTAATTACATTACTGCCCTTATTAATTTATTTATATTTAATATAAGTTAATTTATTAATTAAAAAAAATTTAGGTTGTTGGGTTGTTGGGTTGTTCTCGTAAACCACAGAGGTTCTCGTTTGAACCTCCACCTATATATAAGAGAACCGGAGAGCTATAAAAACTAGATGAAAAAACATATTATAAAATGATGTCAAATTAAAGATAATAAAGTGATTCATTTTTTTTGCAATTTGTTTTACTCCAATATTCTTGTATTTTCACTAATTTTCAATTTAAAAATTAACAAAAAAATATTTATATTTTTAATAATGGTGGTTATAACTATTTTTTAATCACATCTGTTGGATCATCTCAACCGAACGATTTGAATGAATTCTTTGGTTTTTTCTTTTTTTAGGATTTTTTCTCAATCTCATCCTTGCATATATGATATATATAATAGATATATACTATACATATTATATTATTTTTATTGTAAAAAAAAGTAAGTAAAAAATAGAAAAGACCATATTACCCTTGATTTAACGAAACCTTTGCTATAAAGATGTTTAGTCAAGAGATACAATATGTAACAAAAGTGAAAACACGATAATGATATATATATATATATATATATATATATATATATATATATGGATGTTATTCTACACTCTTTGTCATTCATACACCTTATACAACCCTCATCTCAACCATTCAATTTTTAATCAATTAATTGTTTCCTAATATAAAGTATTAATCATAATTAATAAACTCTATCCATATTCCATAAATATTCAAATCATAATAAATGAACTCCAATCATTTCTATAAATATCTCAATTAATTGGGTTGCAAAGGTTGTACAAATGCACAAGGTTGTAAAAGAAATATACCCTATATATATATATATATATATATATATATAAAGAGAGAGAGAGAGAGGTTGGTTATTATACAACATTGACATTTGTACAACCAATACAACACAATCTCAATCGTCCATTTCATTTGATTAATATGTGATTTCATAGAAGTTTTTATTGTTTCCTAATATAAAGTATCGATCATAATTAATGAACCATATTCATCTTCCATAAATATATAAATCATAATAAATGAACTCTCATTATTTTCATAAATATCTCAATATATTGGGTTGCATTGGTTATACAAATACGATGGGTTGTATTTGAAACAAACTCTCTCTCTATATATAATTATTTTGTTTAGAGGATCTAAAGTTTTATACAACCACAGGGACCAACTATGCAATTTCTTATAATCTAATACTATATTAACTTGTGTATGCATAATCAAATTTATACTTATTAATGCAATTAAAAACAACATAAAGAATCTTCTTAGTAAGGACACGTTTACCAAACACTTACCCGGATAAGCGTTTACCAAGTCACACTACATTAACGGATAAATATGGTAAGGACCAAGAATCTTATCTGGTAAGAACGAGACAAGAATAAAGAGTCTTACCCAGTAAATAAAAACGATGACTTTTACCATAGTAAACGCTTACCACGTAAATTGTTGTATACGATACCATTTTGGTGGACTAAAATCTTACCTAATAAGTCAAAGATAGTGTTAAATTTTACTGGTAAGCACTTAACGGGTAAATATTTGGTAAACGGCCCCTAAAATAGAGAATAAAACATTTATTTTCTCTATTTTAAAAAATCTATTTAAAATGCTCTAATTATATTAATTTACCTGATATAAATAACTATTTTATTACCGAATTTACTTCTTCTCATAATCAAGTTGTATGACATAAATAATCAACATAATTAGATATATGATGAACGGAAATAAACAACGGTGGGACTTCACCAACAACATTTTGATCTCTAAAGCACACAAAATCGTATTAATTGTTACTGATATTGTCTCATTTGTTCAGTCTCATCTCTAATAGCAATACAAACGAGAAGAAAATAAAATAGGAGATGTGAGAGTCACCAATCTGAGTAGAAAACGAGAGGACGCCATGTCATTGCCAACTTATCACGTAAAGGTGCTCCTCCCTGTATGTTGTGAGTTCGAGCTTTTTCTTATTTATCGAGATATGCACAATCTAATCCGTACATTCATAGTTAAAAAAAATGAATTACTATGTAAGCATTTTATGACCGTATACCTGAATTTAAGGTAACTCGTAACATTTTACATTATTTTTTATTAAAAAATATATCTATACTATATTATATAACATTTGACAAAAACTCTTAAAAACCATTTTTTATGCACGAAGTACTGTTTATTGATGCATATTACTTAAAATTTAAAATTACAAGTAAATTGTGTATAAGTACAACTTATTAAAGCTCCGTATTTGAATTCGTGTAACTAACTGTAGATAAACATAATCAAATATTGGATAAACATATCATTTTAAATATAAAAAATCTAAAATATAATTAGGATAATTATTGAGTTTTAACAGAATACTTGTTATTATCTTTATAAAAAAAATAATATATTATTATACCTACATTAAATTTGTTTCTTACTAAACCTAAATTAAATTATAATTAAAAAATTGAATTAAAGAAAATTACACCAAGACACAAGAACTTATAAATTATTAATTTGATACTGATATTGATATTTTTTTTCAAAATTTTATGATATTTTCAAATTTATATTTTATTCAAAAATAAAAGCATTGTCACTTTCTCAAAATCACATAAAACCGTATTATATCGACATAAAAAAGGAATAAAAATGAGTGATAGATGCTTTGAAATCTATAAACAAGATTAGAATCAAAATCAAGCAAATGGTAGAAATTATAATGCAAAATTAAAAATGAAACCAAGGATGATGACTTGACAACATAAGGTCTGAGTATTTCTTAAATCTTGAAAGAAGATTAACTTTCATTATCTCATATTGGTGTAAAGATGATAGTTGGATGAGAGATGTATAAAAAAGTTATGGATGCTTTGAAATATATAACCATGATTGAAATCTAAGCCAACCAATTGGCAACGTTGACATAGTACTCGAATAATTGAGCAATCTTCATTTATTGAATTGTGGATGAGTTTTGTTTATCCTAATGAAATGATTGACAATGAATGATATATATATATATATATATATATGTGTGTGTGTGTGTGTGAGAGAGAGAGAGAGAGAGAGAAAATAGGTTGAGATGTCTTTAGGCAATTCATGAGGTTGACTCCCTTTAACCGATCCTCTAAACTCATATTGACATGTTGTTGGCACATGTTGACCGACCCTATGAACTCATTGAGTTGGTTCATTTTGGTGAACCCCTTAAAAAGTTAATCTATATAAAAAGCTAAAATAAATAAATAAATTAAATCATATATATATATATATATATATATAGAGAGAGAGAGAGAGAGAGTTTGTTTCAAATACAACCCGTCGCATTTGTACAACCAATGCAACATAATAAAATGAGATATTTATGGAAATAATGAGAGTTCATTTATTATGATTTGAATATTTATGGAAGATGAATATGGTTCATTAATTATGATCAATATTTTATATTATGAAACAATCAAAACTTCTATGAAATCACATATTAATCAAATGAAATGGACAGTTGAGATTGGGTTGTATTGGTTGCACAAATGTCAATGGTTATATAATAACCAACCTCTATATATATACACACCCACACCCACAGCCACACCCACACCCACACCCACACCCACACCATTAATATATCTCAATATCAAATATCATCAATATAATAGAAGAAGAACTAAAGGTGATTATGTGGTGTTGTGAGATTTGAGTATTCATAATTATTCAATTGGTATTGCATTTGGTTATCCACATTGTTGAGAATATGATAAAGTGGAATGACGTGACTATATGAGTTCTGTTATTTTGGTCAACCCTGTAAACATAATACATTAATTATTCTACTTTGCATTTTATTATAAGTAAATTAACCAATTATGGTTCATCTTCATTCTATTACATGATATGTAAAGAAATAAAATTCGTCACCGCACATTTATAAAAGGAAAATCTACAAAGGATGATGTGACACATTGTTAGAGTATAATTCTTTTAAGGGTCCGTATGGTTTGTAGGAATGGAATAGAATTTGGGGGGGGGGGGGGGGGGGGTTTGGATTTAAATCCTTTTCAATCCCTTGCTTGGTATGCAAGATTGTTTGGATTTGAAATTCTAAGATTCTGTTGAAGTTCTTCAAAGATAAGATTTTGACATCACACGAGGGTGGTTGAGATTTCACGAGATTTCGTAAGATTTGTATATAATAATGTTTTCAGTTATGTTAAAAACATTTCTTTCTAATAATTTATTAATAAAAGGTAACTTAATTAATTTTATAATTATTTATAATTTGTTTTTATAATTTATCTATGAAAAATGGTTCTATTCAATTCAAATCCATCAAACCAAACACAAAAGATTCTAAATCCTTGCAAATCCAAATCCCTCCAATTCCAAATCCTTCCACGAAATTCAGATCTCTTAAAACTAAATGCCCCTAAATTGGTCTCGTTTGTTTTGTTAGAATTGAATTGATTTGGGGGGATTTGGACTTCAAATCCATTCCAATTACATGTTGGTTTGTTGGATTGTCTGGATTTGAAATCTTAGGATTTAATTGAAATCCTACAAAGATAGGATTTTGAAATCCTTAAAGGGTGTTCGGGATTTCACGGAATTTCGTAGGATTGCATAAAAATAAGGTTCTAAAAATGTTAAAAACGTTTCTTTTGTAATAATCGATTAATAAAAATGTAATTTAATTACTTTTATAATTTCTTATAAATTACTTATAAATAATGGAATTCAATTCCATTCCAAATCCTACAAACCAAACACACCAATGATTTCAAATTCATTCCAATTCAAATTCCTCCATGAAATCCAAATCTCTCAAAAATAATCATGCAAACCAAACGGACCATTTTGAACTTCTAAAAATATCAAATATATTAAAATTTTTCTTACCCTTAAATGAAAATTGCGTATTTCATTATAAGAAGGATACTTTGGTAATTTTACTTTCAATTTAATAAGTTTTAACCTCCAAACTATCCAACTTCCTGTATTCATTTTACTTTATTCATCTCTCCATCTATTAATATCTCAAAAATGATAGCAACATTTTCCAAGTTAGATATCCGATATCTCCTACGTTTTTTACCTTACCCCACCAACAAAGTTTGATGTATTTCACGTAATGATGAAACAATATAGTATTTTTCATTTTAAGTGCGCATTTTATCACTTGGTGGGCATGAATTTATAATAAAAAATTCTTACAGTATATTATTTTTAATGTACGGAATCATTTATTCTCTTGAATTAAGTACATTTATATAGTTGTTAACTGTAATTTTTATGTGCAACCTATTTCAGAATCTGTTAATAAATAAGTTGCAGAACAAGCATTATAAGCTAAAATACAAAATTGGAAAGACTGTTTTTATGTACACTCATCATAACAGTTAATATTGCACATATGCTTGCAATTAATCATTTGTATAAGGTATTAACATGGCGAATGATAAAATTAGTGTTCTCAAATTGTGGTTATATTTGGTTATCCCATATTGATGGAAAAAGAGAAATATTGGAAAATATAGTTGAATATATAAAAGGAGGAGAGATGTCTTTAAATATTAGAAGGGTATTGACTAGGGGTGTTCGCGGTCTGGTTTGGGCGGTTTAACCCCTCAAACCATAAACCAAACTGTAATGGCGGTTTATAAAATTATCAAACCGAGCGGTTTGACATCAAGTGCCCAGACCGGTCAAACCAGACCACGAAAAGGCGGTCTGGTCTGACCGGTTTAGGCGGTTTGGGCCTTTAACGGACTTTAAATATTAAACTTAATAAAACGTATATAATTTTAGATTAAATATCCATTTTGATTATGTTAGATGTTAGGCTTTATGTTGGGCTTAAGGATATATTTGGGCCATAACCCATAAGGTAAAAAATTTGGGCTTGTTAATACTAAAATAAATAAATAATATATATATATATATATATATATATATGGCGGTCGGTTTGGTCCAAACCACCCAAAAAAGATTCCAGACCGCAGACAGAACCGCCTGGTTTTGCTATTTTTCAAACCCAACCAAACTGCCAAACCGCTCAAACCGCAAAAAAGGGTCCAATTTGACATGATTCAGCCGGTTTGAGCGGTCCAATAGTTTTTTTTACCACCCCTAGTATCGACAAATGTACAATGAAAACTTAGTATTCACAAATTTTGAGTTGATATAGCATCATAACTTTTTTATATCTCATTTGACATTTGTTTTGATCATCATGCAACGTCCGATGTCGAACACTAGCATAGTTAATGTTAAAATATTCAAAACTTAAAAAACCCGAAGCTGAATATAATTTTTGTATTTATAGATTTCGACTTTTTGTCTCCATTTTAAAGAAATCAAGAATAAACCGATACAATAAAAATAATGAGTTAAAAACTGAATCTATTAATCAACAATAATAGTTTTGTGGTTTTCCAAATGAGAGATGATTTGGACTTCTTATTTAGCCATTAAATGCACATATATGTTAGGTTTAGTTGATTTATGTTTAACCCCAACCTACCTCAACTATCTTAGCTTGTTTAGTTTTCAGTTTGAATTGAGCAAAGTAAAAATACAAGTAAGGGTAAAATAGTCATTTTAGACAAAAAAAAGAAAATAATTATTTATATCAACCAAAAAGTCTACTTAGTACAAAAACTGTAACCATTTATTTAAATCAACATGTATAACGTTTATTTCACATAATTAATTAATAAAAACACCATTTTAACATTATCCTAAAATAAATGTCCACAATAAGAAGTCACACAGTTTAGAAAAGATGTAATTGTTATATTTTGTACTCAATTAAATGACAATTTTACCCTTCTTCATCTCGTAATTAATGGTAGAATAGAAAAATTAAAGCTTCTCTAACATATTCTTTATAATTCTTTAAAACGGATAACTAAAAGTTGAAATATCTAAATAGTTTACATTTAACTCTAACAAAATATCTACTTTAGAGATTTCAACATTAATATATTATTAAAATATTACTCTTATTGTTTCAAAATAAATGTCCACAACGAAAAACACACAATTTTGTAAATATGTAATTACTAACCTTTTAATTAACCTGAAAAACAATTTTACTCATAATAATAGAGGTAGAATTTTCTCGAACTCATAATTAAAGGTAAAATGAAAAAGTAGACATCTATTTTGTGACAAACTAAAATGGTACTACCAGTAATTGAACGTTTCTTTTGGGTTGGATATTGTACATAATTTGATCATCCTAATATACTATTTAAAAATAACTTTATATAAAATAATAATAATCATGTATCTCCTATTACATCAAGTTTTAGAAAATTCTCTAAACTTTAATTTTTTTCTAAAGAACAGATATATTAAAAAAAAAACATAAGCAAAACATACAGAACAAAGGAATTTGCAAAGGGAAGATCGCCAAGCAACGAAGGTCCAGAAAAACCGAAGCCAACAAAAAAAAAAGGATCTAACAACAACGAAATCAACCCACAAAAACAAAGAAAACACAATAAAACGCAAAAGAAACACAATCATAAAGTAGTAGCAGTTGGAGATTTTATCCAACTATCCCACGAGATCGAAAAAGTGGGCATCTAGATGAAACCCTACCAAAGGACCTTGATTGAATATCACCAAACACATCAGCGCTAAGAGCGGCACCATTGGAAACACAAGAGTTTATGTTCCTCCAAAAAAAAGTAGATCGTTGTCTGTATTACTGCTTACCAAAAAGACTTTAAAAGCATCGAGAACTTGATTGTTGCCGTCTAAATTAATCATATCGGAGACAGACGTAACGGAATTGAAATTCCATCACTTGCAGATGCATTGAGGGCCTTTGCCTGAGAAAAACTAACAAAACAAATATCAACTTATTCAATGAAATTGTTGCACATCGGACAGAGAGTTGAGTGAAGCTCGATTCCTTTTTGGTCTAATTATTGAAACACTAGATTTTTGCAGCACTCTCTAAATGAAAATGTTGATCTTCGTTAATATAGAGTTGATCCACAAGTTAAGGTGGTTGCATTTGATGACGGAAGAATTTTCAGATCCAACAAGTTTCTATGAAGATAAGCTTTGAATACTCCATCTTTGTGCAAAAACCAACAAACAATGTCTTTGCCAACAAAATTTATAGAATTTTTTGCAACACAGTTAAGATTTCAACGAGGTCACTAATAACCTTCCCTCGTTCTAAGCCCCGTACTCAAAGACTTTGGAATTCGAATTTAGATCGAGTCGGAAAAGTCTAGGAAAACGATCGCACAACCTAAAATTACCTACCCACCTGTCCTTCCAAAAAAGAGTACCTCTCCATCCGCTAGCTTTTTTTACCATAAGATGAGGCAAAACACACCCTCAAACACTCAAGATCCTTATTGACTTTAATGATATCTCCTCAAGTCAGCCTCGATTTTGACGATGAAAACTTGGACACTGTTAAACCGCCATCTTGCCTGTAAATACATCTAATGACCTAACTCATCCAACACAAAGCATTTTGTTGATCCTCTCTCTCATTGATTTGTTGATAAT
>NC_037540.1:35884138-35885870 GCF_001531365.2 Cynara cardunculus var. scolymus | reverse complement strand
TTTATTTTATGTGGAACATTTCAAGACTATTTGGCATTGCATAAACTAACTTGGTTAGCTACCCGCCGAAACGTGATCTAACGAACTAATCTTGGAAGTTGAGCAAGATGATCTCTAAACATCGAAGCTAAATCCTCGAAAGACTTAATTCAAAATAAAGATCTTTAAATAACGTACTAACCTGAAATCCCAAAGTGACGAATTGTCACAGTCTCCCCAGACCAGAGAAATTTCGCCCCGAAATTTATTCGTCAAATCAAAACATGGTTGGCTTTCAGAACAAGTGGGGATACTTGCTTTTCATGAAATCTTCCATTTCCCACGTGTACTCCGGTCCATGCTTTGAGTTCCAATGAACCTTTACTATAGGAATCCTGCTACGTCTCAACTGCTTAACTTCTCTACCCATGATCTATATGGGTTTTTCAACGAAACGCAATTGATCGCTAATTTGCACGTCTCCCAGTGGCAACACTTGAGTTTCGTCTGCTAAGCATCTTTTGAGATTTGATACATGGAATGTATTGTGGATAGCGCTTAACTCCGGGGGCAGGTTTAACTTGTATGCCACTGGCCCAATCCTTTCTGCTATTTCGAAGGGACCAATATAACGAGGACCCAACTTGCCTCTMTTTCCAAAACGCATTATCCCTTTCCATGGTGAGACCTTTAGAAAAACTTTATCTCCTTTCTGGAACTCCAATGGTCTCCTCCGATTCTCGGCATAGCTTTTCTGACGATCCCTTGCAGTTTTGAGTCGATTTTTTATTGCTATAATCTTATCAATCGTTTCTTGGATCACGTCCGGTCCATTTACCTGACTATTGCCAATTTCTGGCCAACACAATGGGGATCTGCACTTGCGCCCATACAAAGCTTCATAAGGCGCACACTGGATGCTGGTATGGTAGCTGTTGTTGTAGGCAAATTCCACTAACGAAAGATGCGTGTCCCAGCTTCCACCAAAATCTATAACACAGGCGCGCAACATTTCTTCCAGGGTCTGTATTGTCCTTTCGGTTTGTCCATCAGTCTGGGGGTGATAAGAAGTGCTTAGATCCAGCCGTGTACCCATCCCTTGCTGGAGTGACTGCCAAAACCTTGACGTAAAACGACTGTCTCTATCCGATAGAATGGAAATAGGTACTCCATGCCTAGCGATGATATCGTTTATATAAATCTGATCGAACTTTTCCATCTTATAATCCTCTCGGATTGGTAAGAAATGACCAGATTTTGTCAATCGATCTACAATCACCCAAATGGCATCATGCCCTTTTCCAGTTTGGGGTAACTTAGTTATAAAGTCCATCGATATTTGTTCCCACTTCCATTGAGGAATTTCAGGTTGCTGGAGCAGACCGGAAGGTTTCTAATGTTCGGCCTTGACTATTGCACAAGTTAAACACTTATTTACATATAGTGCAATGTCTTTCTTCATTCCAGGCCACCAATAATGTGCTCTTAAATCCCTATACATCTTATCTGCTCCCGGGTGAATCAAATATTTTGATCAATGGGCTTCGTCCAAAATGGTTGATCTAAGATTGCCAATCTTGGGTATCCAAACTCTATTTCCTAAATAATTCACTCCTTCAGACTTTATCTGAAATTTGGACTCTATGTCGTGAAGAATCTCGTTCTTCAAGTTCTCTTTCCTTAGAGCTTCTTTTTGATCCTCTAGGATTTGGGCCTTCAAACTGGTATTCACCAAGGCTCCCAAAGCTCGCAC
>NC_037540.1:35881291-35883513 GCF_001531365.2 Cynara cardunculus var. scolymus | reverse complement strand
GTAGGGGTTCTTGGGGCTTCCCAATTCCTAATTGCCTCAACCTTGGCAGGATCCACCTAAATTCCTCTTTCATTGACTACATGGCCTAGAAACTGAACTTCCTGTAACCATAATTCACATTTGGAAAATTTGGCATACAACTTCTCATTTCGGAGTACTTCTAAAATTACCCTCAGATGTCGCTCATGGTCTTCTCGGCTTCCTGAATAAATTAATATGTCCTCTATGAAGACGATTACGAATTTATCCAGGTACGGCCTACAAACTCTATTCATTAGGTCCATGAAAACAGCTGGTGCATTGGTTAGCTCGAATGGCATAACCATAAACTCGTAATGACCGTACCGGGTCCTGAAGGCTGTTTTGGRAATGTCCTCTTCCCGAACCCTCACCTGGTGATACCCGGATCGCAAGTCAATCTTGGAAAAATAGACTGCCCCTTGGAGTTGATCAAACAGGTCATCGATTCTAAGGAGAGGGTATCTATTCTTGATGGTCAACTTATTAAGTTCCATATAATCAATGCACATTCGCATTGACCCATCTTTCTTTTTAACAAATAGTACTGGTGCACCCCAGGGTGAGTAACTTGGTCTTATGAATCCTCTGTCTAGTAACTCCTGGAGTTGGTTCCGATGGTGCCAAACGGTATGGTGCCCTTACCACCGGGGCAGCTCCAGGAATTAAGTCGATACCGAATTCGACTTGTCTTTGTGGGGGTAGGCCTGGTAAGTCCTTAGGAAAAACATCGGAAAACTCCCGAACTACAGGTAATTCCTCAATACTTTTCTCCTTGATCTTTCCGTCAATCACATGTGCCAGGTATGTAGTATACTTTTTCTTCAGATACTTCTACATCTTCATGCAGGATACCAGCTTAATCTTTCTATCCAACTTGTCTCCCTGAACCACAATTGATTCCAATCCCTCTTGAGGAATTCAGATAAGCTTCTCTGAACATACAATCTTAGCTTGGTTTTTGGATAGCCAATCCATACCTACAATTATGTCGAAACTTCCTAGTTCGATCGGTATAAGGTCTATGCTAAAGTYCTTATTGGCTAAGTTCAGAGTGCAATTCGTAAATACGCTTCTAGCTTTGAATTCCTGACCATTGGCAAACTCGATTAAAAAATCTTCTTTCAATTTCTGGGGCTTTAAGTTAATTTCTTCTTAAAGTCTAGTGATACAAAACTTCTGTCTGCCTCTGAGTCAAATAGAACCGATGCAAATTCATTATTCAGAGGAAACGTACCTGAAATCATGTTGGGATCCTCTCTAGCTTCCCTGGTTCCCAATTCAAATGTTCTGCCTCGAGCCTGACTTCCTGTGTTGCTGGAACTGACCTACCGGGTCTGGTTTGCATTTGCCCCTGCTTTCCTTTTTGGGCAAACATTCCTTATGTGGTCTGGACTTCCACAGTCGAAACATAACCGCTTCCGGTAGTCCTTTGCCGTGTGACCCCCTAGATGACACCTTTGGCAGATGATGCAATTCCCCCGATGAGGAAATTTGCACTTATTGCATCTAACTGTGTCATCTTGTCCTACCACATGCGTTTGAGCTCCAAAATTCCTTGTTACCCTCCTGCTTCTGTCAAACTTCTTCCCTCCAATTCTTCGATCTCCATGCTCCTCCATCTTTCGCTTTCCTTTAGCAAATCCTCCGGATCGCACATCATTATTCGTGAGCTTTGTGGCAATTTCTGTTTCCTCCTGAAGAGTCTTTGGGTTGGCCGAGGTAATGTTTCCCCTAATTTCTGGAGACAATCCCCAAATATACCTTTCTATAAGAACTTCCTCTGGTGTCACAAGATGCGGCACAAGGTTTGCCAATTCGTGAAATCTCGCTGTGTATGCAGATATATTGTCTCCTTTCATTTCGAGGTTCCGTAACTCCATTTCCAGCTTTTGGAGTTCACTTCTCGGGCAGTATTCATCCTTTAGCAATTTCTTAAATTCTTCCCAGGAGAGCTGATTAGCCGCTTCTCGGCCTCTGGTTTGTACTAAGGTATTCCACCAAGTGAGCGCCCTTCCTTGCAATAGGCATGCTGCATACTCTACCTTATTTCCTTCAGTACATTTGCTAATGTGAAGAACAGAATCCATGCTCTCGAGCCATGATAGTAATCCTACTGCTCCTTTGGTTCCATTGAATTCTTTGGGGTTGCAAGCTTTAAAGTTTTGTAAGTGCATTCCCGAGGAGGCCTAGACTCAGAGTTT
>NC_037540.1:35877324-35880836 GCF_001531365.2 Cynara cardunculus var. scolymus | reverse complement strand
GATTTCTAACAACAATACATAGGAGCAAGTGTCCTATCCTTCCTTCTTAATCTAGAACAACATCCATCCTATGGCTATTCCCAATGCCAACATCATCATACCACAAATTATCAACCACCCATACAACTTCCTAATTTCCCGCCTGGCTGCCACAGCAGCCTCTCTGTTCCTGATTATGCTCTGGTGGTGCGCTTCCAATACATCAGACAGGTTGTTTAAGATGTACCGGTGATGTGCTAGCCGAGACTGGTGCACTTGCGTGTCAGCTGCAATCCTCCTCACCCAATCTCTTTCAGTTGGATTCATCCCTTAAGAGTAAGACGCAGGTATCCCGGTCACGATTTGGGTCATTCTGCTCCCTACATGGGGTCGAGATGACTCCCCTACGACCCTATGAGAGTTCTCGAATGTCACCCGCTGCGGTAGTGGAACACTCTTTCTGGGCGTGACTCTGATCCTTGGGCCATGGTGGGTTCGTGGCGGAACATCAGGTACCGGCTCCGTTGGGGTAAGTAAGATACTTGAGGCATGGCAACTGCGTCACTTATTGCCGTATCTTGCTCGTACGGGTCTATTTCTTCATTGTGGGTTGAGTTCCTTCTAGAGCGACCAACTACATAACCAGATTAATCGGCTGAGTATTCACTCGGATCAGAAGACATTGTGGAGATCTGCGACATGAATAATCTTAGTTACTAAAGTGCAGCATCTAACCAATGCTTAGTGATACAATAGAAGCTTCTGAACAAAACTTAATCATGACAATCATGTTGGATTCTCTGGTCAACACCTCTGGTTACACTACCAGAGCTTCTGGTCGTGAGACCAGAGCTTCTGGTTGTACTTAAGTCCTTAGAGAAGGATTTCTTATCCATCGGTTTTCTGACAATCCAAAGGAATTCTATCTTTATCAACCATTGGCTTTAACCTTCATACTTAGAATAATTATAGATCTTTCGTCCATCTATCCTCTGGTTCCTCCTGATGCAATTAACAGAGCTTCTGGTAATAAGGCTAGAGCCTCTAGTTCCTCATAGTGCGCTTGCCAGAGCTTCTGGTCACGAGACCAGAGCCTCTAATTCCTCATCTTTACTTAGAGAAACACTAAGCCATCCGTCCATCGATCCTCTGGTTCCTCATGGTACATTTACCAGAGCTTCTGGTAATAAGGCCAGAGCCTCTGATTCCTAATAGTGTGATTACCAGGGCTTCTGATCACGAGACCAGAGCCTCCGTTGCAACATCTATACTTAGAAAAATTCTAAGTAATCCATCCATCGATCCTCTGGTTCTTCTGTTCGCCTTTACCAGAGCTTCTGGTTGCGAGACCAGAGCCTTCGTTTCAACTCCTACACTTAGAAGAACACTAAGCCATCCGTCCATCGATCATCTGGTTCCTCATGGTGCATTTACTAGAGCTTCTGGTTGCAAAGACCAGAGCCTCTGGCTCAATCTCTACACTTAGAAAAAAAATACTAAGCAATCCGTCCATCGATCCTCTGGTTCTTCCTTGGGCACTTACCAGAGCTTCTGGTTGCAAAGACTAGAGACTCTGGCTCAACCTCTACATTTAGAAAAATACTAAGCAATTCGTCCATCGATCCTCTGGTTCTTCCTTGGGCACTTACCAGAGCTTCTGGTTGCAAAGACCAGAGCCTCTGGCTCAACCTCTAAACTTAGAAAATTACTAAGCAATTCGTCCGTCGATCCTCTGGTTCTTCTTTGGGCACTTACCATAGCTTCTGGTTGCAAAGAACAGAGCCTCTGGTCCTACATGGACACTTAACTAAATTAAGGGATTTACTACCCATCGCCTCTGGTCCTCTTGACTAGCGCCTCTGGTCCTACACGGACACTTAACTAAATTAAGGGGTTTACTACCCATCGCCTCTGGTCCTCTTGACCAGCGCCTCTGKTCCTACACGGACACTTAACTAAATTAAGGGGTTTTCTACCCTTCACCTCTGGTCCTCTTGACCAGTGCCTCTGGTCCTAGGAATCGGATATTCATAAAAGTGCAACAAAACTCATGCTTTTCATAACAATTTCTTTTGCTGGAGCATACCACTTGTTCAAATCGATTAAGTTCTTCTCATTACACATAAATTAAGCACATGTGATCAAGTTTTACTTAATCGACATGTAACAACAAGACCCGCTTTAAAAAACATGCTTTCAGATTTCTTGAAAATTATTTGAAAAATTTTTGGTTATAGTCGATGGTTTCTAAAGAAAACCAGCGTTCTCTATAACTGAGGCTCTGATACCAAATCTGTCACACCCCGTTAAAGCGGAAACACGAGATGTAACAGGCAAGCGAGTCATAGCAACAGTTTATAAATAACACCATACCAAGTTGTTCAAAAACAAAACAAGTTCATCGACAAAACTAAAATTAGAATTTACACAACGTTCCCAAAATACATCAAATTCTGACTTAATCGATCCTGACTCGAGTATGCTCCCAAAAATCCAAACAACTTTACTTAGATCCTGAAAAGCATGGAAATAAAACATGGTCAACTACAAAGAGTTGGTGAGTTCACGGGTTTTCATATGCATAAAACGTTTCAATGCACAAACCAAGTAATAGCAAACTTATGCGAATTCTTTTCACTTAATAAATGTAAATCCTATACGATGTAGAACTTGAGACGCTACTGAGCCTTACCTGACCAACTGCCCCATTAAGTTTTGAACAACCAAAACTAGCCCGTACACTACTTAGGTCCCACAGTTCGATATAGTATTAATTCAGCGGTGGTCCAAATTCCACATGATTAGACCAAGAAAACATAGGTAATGTGCACCCCTTTCCGGGTGGGACTGTCAACACAATAGCGGCTATCCACAATACCACGGCCCGGGGATGTAACCGAGTTAACAAGTAGCGTTTACGGACGGGGACTTTTATTTGGAAACATATACTCCCAAGCACATCAATTTAGCATTTATTCTAGTGCAAAAACAGTTATCAAAACAAAACATAATAAACCCGACTAAGCAGTTCCTTAGTCCAGAGGTTTCAACAGAGCTTGACTAAGCAGTTCCTTAGTCCAATGGTTTTGAGAAAAGCATCGACTAAACCGTTCTTTAGTCCCAAAATTTTATATAACATAAACATGCAAAGTTTTGCTCAATCTCATGCTTTTCCCCCATAAAATATACAAAAGCAGTAAAAGTGGGGCCGTAAGAACTCACAAGTTTTAAGAATATCCTAAGGTTTCCTTTAGAAGCTTTTTAGGCTCGCTCGAACTTCCTGACAGACCAAACCAGCGCTACATTACTTAACGGTTTCCCTGCCTAAGGTAGAGCTAAGTTGTTTTCAACGCAAAGTCATCAAGTATTTTTATAAAATAAAGCCAATATTTTATTATTTATTAAAAAGAACCTTCCAAAATCCTATTAATGACATCATTAAAAGTCATCCCAAAACAATGATGACAGCCGCCAAATACCAAAATCAAGAAATTTTGAGTGGGTTTAAAACTCTTTTCAAAAAACTCTACAAC
>NC_037540.1:35853128-35877284 GCF_001531365.2 Cynara cardunculus var. scolymus | reverse complement strand
CAATATTTTCAAGAATTTAAACTCTAACACAAAATCATCATCTTCGAACAAACTCCAGAAAATAAATAATTTCCAATTCCAACAAGTTTTCAAGAGGATATATCCGATTAAAGATGCATGCAAGATCCTATCATCCGAAAACATGATCAGACCTTACATGCAAGGACTCTCTCCTTCTTTCTTAGAGTCTAAAGAACATGGGTCACAGATTATCATCCCAACGAAGACACATGCAAGTCTTTGATGAATAATATCTCCTCTTTAAATCCCATGAATTTACTTAAAGAATCGAGAAAGGATAAGGAATAAAACTTTCGGATTTCAAAGAAAATAGGATAGCTCTAAAATATACCTTTTCTTGACAGAAAGACTTGAACCATTCTTAAGGTCAGCAAAAACCTTTAAGTTTTGCAAGAAGATTAGAACCGGCTAGAAAGGTGGTGGCAATAGAGAGAGAACAGGTGCTGGAAGTTTGGAGAATGAAGATTTCGAAAAGAAGAGGGGTATTTATATGGGGCTTTTTGAGTAGAAATGGGCTGACCTCTAAAGGCCCAAGCCCAAAATATTTTATTTTTCAAAATAATAAATCCCACTAATTTAAACAAACAAAACAATTTGATAAAAGATTTTAAAGGAAACTCCATTCTTTAAATTAATTGGCAAATAAATATAAAAATGGGACTTTGGAAATTTTAATTTTTTTTAAAGAGGACGGAACTTAAAATATCAACTTTATTTTATGTGGAACATTTCAAGACTATTTGGCATTGCATAAACTAACTTGGTTAGCTACCCGCCGAAACGTGATCTAACGAACTAATCTTGGGAGTTGAGCAAGATGATCTCTAATCATCGAAGCTAAATTCTCGAAAGACTTAATTCTGAATAAAGATCTTGAAATAAGGTACTAACCTGAAATCCCAAAGTGACGAATTGTCACAGGATCGCCGATAATAGCCTGCCAAATCAAGGAATTGACGAATTTCCATCGGGGTTCTTGGGGCTTCCCATTTCTTAATGTCATCAATCTTGGCATGATCTACCTGGATCCCTTTTTTATTAACCACATGACCAAGAAATTGTACTTCATGAATCCAGAACTCGCATTTGGAGAATCTTGCGTACAATTTCTGGTTTCAAAGTAGCTCTAATATCATCCTCAGATGTTGCTCATGGTCCTCCTTGCTTCGTGAATAAATAAGTATATCGTCTATGAAAACGATTACAAATTTATCCAAATATGGTCTGCAGACTTTATTCATTAGATCCATAAAGACTGTCGGTGCATTGGTTATCCCGAATGGCATAACCAAAAAACTCATAATGTTCATATCGGGTTCTAAATGCCGTTTTGGGAGTGTCCTCCTCTCGAATTCTCACTTGATGATATCCAGATCGCAGATCGATCTTTGGAAAGTATACAGCACCTTGGAGTTGATCGAACAAATCATCAATCCTAGGGAGAGGGTATCTATTCTTGATGGTCAACTTATTAAGTTCCCTATAATCAATGCACATTCGCATTGACCCATCTTTCTTTTTAATGAATAGAACCGGTGCACCCCATGGTGAGAAACTTGGCCTTATGAATCCTTTATCCAATAACTCCTGGAGTTGACTTGACATTTCTTGCATTTCCGATGATGCCAAATGATATGGTGCCTTTGCCACTGGGACAGCTCCAGGGATTAAGTCGATACTAAATTCGACTTGTCTTGGAGGGAGTAGTCCTGGTAAATCCTCAGGAAATACATCAGGAAACTCCTGAACTACGGAGAAATCATCAATACATTTCTCTTTGACATTCTTATCGATAACATGAGCCAGAAATGCAACATAATTCTTCTTCAAGTACTTCCACATCTTCATGCATGATATTATCTTAATTTTTCGATCTGACTTATCTCCTTGACTCACAATTGGGTCACTTCCTTCTTGAGGAATTCAGAAAACCTTTTCTGCACAGACAATTTCAGCTTGATTTTTGGATAGCCAATCCATGCCTATGACTATGTCAAAACTTCCTAATTCAATCGGAATAAGGTCTATGCTAAAATCCATATTGGCTAAACTTAGAGTGCAATCCATGATTATGTCTCTAGCCTTAATTTTCTTGGCCATTGGCAAACTCAATTATGTAAGCTTCTTCCAACCTTTGGGGCCTTAAGTTAATCTTCGGCTTAAAATCTAGTTATACAAAAATTCTATCTACTCCTGAATCAAATAAAACCGATGCAAATTCATTGTTCAAGAGAAACGTACCTGTAACCACATTGGGATCGTACCTAGCTTCCTTTGCTCCAATCTCAAATGCTAGGCCCCGTGCTTAACTTTCTGGGTTTCCTTGATTGGTTGATCGGGCTTGGTTAGCATTTGTTCCTTGTTTTCTCTTTGGGCAAACATTCCTTATGTGGTACAGACTCCCACAATCAAAACACAACCGCTTCCTGCAATCTTTCGCGGCATGACCACCTCTGTGGTATCTTTGGCAGATGATACAATTTCCCCAGTGTGGATATTGGCATTTGTTGCACTTAGGCTTGTTTCCTTGGTTCACCACCTGGGTTTGAACCCCAAAATCCCCTGCTACTTTCCTATTCTTGTCAAATCTTCCCCCAAATCTTCGATTCCCATGCTCCTCCATCTTTCTTTTTCCTTTGGCGAATTGTCCAGATCGAACATCATTATTTGTGAGTTTGGTGGCAATGTCTATTGTCTCCTGAAGGGTCTTTGGGTTTGCCGAGGTGATGTTTCCTCGAATCTCTGGAGACAATCCCCAAATATATCTCTCTATACAAACTTCCTCAGGTGTCACCAGATGTGGCACTAGGTTTGCTAATTCATGGAATCGGGTAGTGTATGCAGCTATGTTTTCTCCTTTCATCTCATGGTTCCACAACTCCATTTCCAATTTTTGGAGTTCACTTCTTGGACAGTATTCGTTGTTAAGTAATTTCTTGAACTCTTCCCGTGAGAGTTGGTTAGCAGATTCCCTACCCCTAGTCTGAACTAAGGAGTTCCACCATGTCCGCGCTCGACCTTGCAATAAACACGCATCATATTCTACTTTGTTTGCTACAGAGCATTTACTAATATGGAGGACAGATTCCATACTCTCAATCCAGGTTAGTAATCCTACGGCTCCCTCGGTTCCATAGAATTCTTTTGGGTTGCAAGATCTGAGGGATTTATAAGTGCACTCTCTGGGTTGTTCTAGGCTCGGAATTGTTTGGTTGGTTAGCGTTCAATCCTGCCGCTACCTGACTGACAATGTTGGGGAGTGCAGCCAATAGTTGTTCTGATACGAGTTGTGCAACCTTAGGGTTTTCTCTTCTTGGTGGCATTTTCTAGAGCCTAAGTTAGAAGGGAATTTTATCATTAATATGTCAATAACAAGGACAATAATTTCCAGTCATTTAAATGATGCAAGGGATATTCATCGAAGGGATATCATTCAAGCATTTATATAACTAAACAGAAAAATCATATATTCAATCACGATTTGATATAGACAAACATTTTTCAAAAGACATCACCATTTCATTGTTGACTACAGCCTATCAAAACAGTTCTTGGATTTCTTTGCAAAAAAGAGGGGGTATCCTACCACCAGTCATCCTTCCTAGAACAACATCCATCCGATCAATATTCCTAATATCAACATCATTATCCCACTCACCACCAACCATTGGTACAATCTCCTAATCTCCCGTCTTGCAGCAATGACGGCATCCGTGTTTCTCAGCATACGCTGGTGGTGCACTTCCATCACATCGGACAAGTTGTTCAAGATATGGTGGTGGTATCCCAGCCAGGTCTGGTGAACTTGAGTATCTGATGCGATTCTCCGCACCCATTCTCGCTCGGCCAGATTCATGCCCCGAGTGCAGGATGCAGGGACTCCGGTCACTACTTGAGAAATCCTGCTCCCTAGCTGTAGTTGGGATGACTCTCCTCTAACTCTAGCAGAGTTCTCAAATGTCACTCGTCGAGGAAGTGGAACACTTTTCCTCGGTGTAACTCTAATCCTGGAACCATGATAGGTTTGTGGTGGGACATCGGGTACTGGCTCCGATGGGGGTAATAGGGATGCTGGTGGGGAAACAGATGCTCCGCTAGTCGCAGTGTCCTCATGCTCATATGGGTCTACCTCTTCATTGTTGGATGAGCTCCTTCTAGATCGGTGAACCACGTAACCGGATTTGTCGGCCGAATATTCACTAGGATCTGATGACGCCATAGTGATATGCGACATTAATAATCTTAGTTACTAAATGTACCATCTAAAAAATGATTAATGTCATACAGAAGCTTCTAAACAAGGCTAAGGATGGTAATCAAGCTAAGGCCTTGGGATAGTCCAAGTCTCTGGTTGTAGTACCAGAGCCTCTGGTTGCTTTACCAGAGCCTCTGGTTGCAATACCAGACTTAGATAATTTTGGAGTTTAGTTTTATTGATCCTCTGGTTCAACTTACTTCGCAGATCAATGGATCTCTGGTCCATGGACCTATGGTTCCTCATGCCTAGCAGATCAATGGATCTCTGGTCCATCGACCTCTGGTTTCTCATACTTAGNCCTCTGGTTTCTCTTACTTAACGGATCAATGGATCTCTGGTCCATCGTCCTCTGTTTTCCTTCTAATCAGTGCTTCCGGTACAATCATGAATACTTAACAAATTTAAGGGTTTTCTATCTCATCGCCTCTGGTCCTTTTAGCCAGAGCTTCAGGTGCAACATAAACACTTGACAAATTTAAGGGATTTCTATCCCATCGTCTCTGGTCCTTCTAGCCAAAGCTTCTGGTGCAACATAAACACTTGACAAAATGAAGGGATTTCTATTCCATCGCCTCTGGTCCTTCTAGCCAGAGCTTCTGGTGCAACATAAACACTTGAAAAATTTAAGGGATTTCTATCCCATCGCCTCTGGTCCTTCTAGTCAGAGCTTCTGGTGCAACATAAACACTTAGCATTTACATGGATTTTCTATCCATCGCCTCTGGTTCTTCCAATCAGAGCTTCTGGTCGAACATGAACACTTAACAATTATGTGGATTTTTCTATCCTTCACCTCTGGTTCTTCTAACCAGTGCTTCAGGTTGGTCTAGGGCAATGGATATTCATAGATTATGCAACACACACAAAGTCATACTTTTCACACAGTTTCTTAACTGGGAGCATATTCTTAGTACCACCGATTAAGTCCTTCTATTATATGCAAATTAAACATAGGTGATCAGGCTTTGTTTAATTGACGTATAATAATTTGACCCGCTTTGCATGAATTAGGTAGATTTTAAGTCACTTGAAAACTGCTTTGAAAAAAAATGTTTGGTTATAGTTTATGGCTTTTAAGGAAAAAAACCGATGTTCTCTATAGCTGAGGCCCTTATACCAAATCTGTCACACCCCGTTAAAGCGGAAACACGAGGTGTAACAGGTAAGCATGTCACAGCAATAGAAAATAAATAACATCATTCAAATTTTACAAAATTTCAAATTTAACATCCATAATCGAGATGGAATAGAAAAGTTCTTTACAAAAACTTCAATTCTGGACTTAATCGGTATCGCTATAATCATGCTCCAAATACTTCATTTTTACTTACTTCCTGAAAAGCATGAACCATAAAACAAGGTCAACTACAAAGAGTTGGTGAGTTCACGGGTTTTCACATGCACAAAAAGTTACAATGCATAAATCAATTCTTGCAAAACTATACGTAACTTTTGCACATAATAAATGTAAATCTATAACGATGTTTTGAAACTTGAGACGCTACTGAGCCTTTCCTGACCAATGTGCCCCATTATTTTACAAACGACCATAAGTAGCCCATACACTCACTTAGGTCCCACAGTTCGTAATAGTACTAATTCARCGGTGGTCCAAATTCCACATGATTAGACCAATAAAACATAGGTAATGTGCACCCCTTTCTGGGTGGGACTGTCAACACAATAGCGGCTATCCACAATACCACGGCCCGGGGACAAGCCCGAGTTAACAAGTAGCGTTTACGGACGGGGACTTTATTTGGAAACATACTCCCAAGCACATCAATTTAGCATTTATATCATAGTGCAAAACAGTAAACAAAACTTGACTAAACAGTTCTTTAGCCCAACGGTTTTGACTAAACAGTTCTTTAGTCCAAACATTTTAAACAAAGCATCGACTAAACATATCTTTAGTCCAATGGTTTTGACTGAACAGTTCTTTAGTCCAAAGATTTTAAACAAAGCATCGACTAAACAGTTCTTTAGTCCAATGGTTTTGACTAAACAGTTCTTTAGTCCAATGGTTATAAATAAAATATAGTTTGCATAACTTCATGCTTTTCCCCCCAGTTTAAATAAACAAAAAACATTAAAAGTGGGTCCATGAAAACTCACTGATTTGAGGCTGAATATCCAAGAACTTGGTGACGTTTGAAGCGTTAAACGTCCGCCCTAACCTTCCTAGACAGACCAACATCCAGAAATTAGATCACCTATCGGTTCTCGACAAAGATAAAGTCACATTGTATCTTATGTAATGCCAACGAGTTTTTATGAATTAAAGTTGATATTTTAATATTTATTCTAAAAATAGCCCAGAAATTATATATATTAAAAGAAATCAAAATCCTTTACACAAAAGCTGATTTTTGGACAGATTATAAATTCTGTTTCTGGTATTCTTGGGTTTCACAAATCACTATAAATAGAAACATTCCAAAAGTCATTTTATGTCCAACTTTTTTCATCATCCAAAATAATGAGTTAAGCCGACATTTTCCAAATATCAAGAATTTTGAGTGGGTTTAAGTTACTCATTATTACCCTACAATCTTGAGTTACACAGCCCCCAAAACAGATTGCACACTCTTCGAGTGACAGTCATTTGGGGTCTAAACTCATCATTTTTCAAGGATTTTAAATTTATTTTAAAGCTAATACATTCAGCTAGGTTCTAAAAGAAGATTCATCTATTTTTAACGAGTTTTTTACAGAATACACCGACTTAAGATGCATGCGAGATTCGGTTAGCAAAGTTCTTTTTACAAGGTAAACTTGCATCAAGAACTTGACGGTTCAGAACTCAGTTTTTAATGGTCAAAAACCCACATGCAAGCCTCTTTACCAACTTTTCTTGAGTTCTAATGTTTGCAGATCATTTTGAAGACATTTTCATGTCATTGATGTATAATCTCCCACCTTAGATTCTCCAGAAAGTTTTAATTACTAGAACGAGAAGTAGGTGTGGATACGTTAGAATCTTTGTTATTACATTAAGATAAGATAACTGGGCTAATATCTTTTTCTTTGAAATCTTGAATGCTCTTCAAGATTGACAGGTTTTCCAAAGATTTCTTGGAGACGAACTAGGCTGGAGTGGTTTGATTTTAGAAAGAGAGAGATTAGGGAGAGGAAAGGTTTTCTTTTGTTGAAAAGTGGATAAAATGAGAATTTTCAAAGGAGGTGGAGTATTTATATGTGGGATTTAAGAAAAGGAAATGGGCCGGCCTCAAAGGCCCAAGTCCATTTAAAATTATTTTTCTTTTAAACAATTTATGGCCCAATAGATTTATATCAAAATACAATTTGTTAAAGATATTATTATTGTTATAAAATCAAAACTTCACCTTTTTGGCCAAATTATTTGGGCAACTACCTAAGACTTTAATATTTTGATTTGGACTTAACATGACAACTTTATTATCTTTGGAGGATTTGTTAATATATTTTGGCATTACATAAGTTAACTTTATCCGCTACTCGTCGAAACAAGTCTTACTGAACTATACTTTTGGAAACTAAGTCAGATGAATTCCAAATTAATCATGACTAGATCCAAAATAAATATAGCTCTAAATATAGGGTAGTCGATAAGGAGACAGTTAAATCGTTGATGTACTTTAGACAACGATTCATTCTTTCCACAGAGAAAGCTTTCATATTGTCTTACTAAATTTATTTTCCTTGACTCTTGTACTTGAGAAGTACCTTCATATTGAACACAAAGTATGTCCCACATGGTTTTTGAGGTTTTTTTTTGCTTCATCACAGAGTGACAAACCTCGTCGGAAAAAGACATGGCTATTACAGACCTCACACGAGTGTCTATAGCCAAATTCTTCTTATCTTCATCACTCCATTGATGAGGGAGCTTTTGAATCTGTCGTTCCGAAATCGCGCCAATCGTAGCAGTTTCAGGAACTGTCGGAGATATAGTGTATGAAACATAGGGTCCATTTTTTATATAGTGTGGAATTTCAGGATCCACACCTTCCAAGAAGAGAGAGATATCTGATCTTCCAGAGACTGAAGTTGTCTCTAATGAATCGGGAGTTTTGGCACAAGAGAGCCATTGTCGTCAAAGTTGGTGTAGGTATTTTGTAAAGCCATTTGAAAAGAAATAAATTATCTAAAGAAAAAGAGATAATAAAATGCAGATAAATAACAAAAAATACAAAAAGCAAGGCCTGCTCTGATACCACTTGTTGGTCCCAGCCGAATCTACAAGAGTTTAGAGGTGATCAGTTTGTAGTGGGGGGGATGAATACAAATGCAGTAACTTTCAATTTTAAAAATATATATTGATATAGAAAGATCAATATAGATTTATACAGATTGTTGCGGAATAGACAAGGTAAAAAAAACCTATCTAAAACAATCTAGAATTACACACAGATACACTTAGCAAATATAAGAGATTTGCCGAAAGAAATAAGACTAGAAATGTGTTCTTCTTGGGTATGCTTCTTAGAATTAGAAAGAGGAATTATAATATGCTTTTATCACATGTATTGCATGAGTGGAGAGAGCAGCTATTTATACCCATTGCATTAAATGCAATTCAGAAGAGGCAGAACACGCATCAAGCTTTTAGAGGAATTCTTGCCCTTTGCTACAATGAATAGTACTTTTTTCTATTCATGAACAGACATCCTTTCATAGAGTTGGTGAGCACTAGAGTCGACTAATTGGCTCCATGCTGTACTATACTCTAGAGAGGGTATGGGTTAGTCCTTTGTGTGTGGAAGGACAAGACAAAAACAAATCATGCATGGCAAGCTTTATTTGATTGCTGAATGCTGGAATAACGATGGAGGTCTCTTCAGTATTCACTGAGGCTTGTGCAGTCTACACACATATGTTGACCAAATTATAATCACCAAATACCACTTCAGATCACGAACACACTAGTCACTAATATTCAGTTTCAGTCTTTGACATTTGCTGAAGGTTCTTGGGTGTGAGTTTTGTCTGGTTGAAGTATAATTGTCGCTGTAGAATTACAATATATGTTTTAGCGATCATTGAACGGACTCATTGACGATCGCTGGAACTGATAGACAAAAACATAATACTTCGATGGGTAAAAGAGATTATCATTAAATTAATGAGAGAGAGAAAAATGTTTCAAATGCTTCAAAAGGTAAACAAGTTCACGACCTTCAAAATGTTCCTTCTTTTTCTAATTTAGATAAATCTTGTAAAGATTTTGTCTAAAATGTATTTCAACAGTCTAATCTTGATATGTCATCAACTTCTGGCTCAACCTTTTTAGATGATAGAGTGAAAAAATTTGATAATATGGATTTCTCTACCTATATGAATTCTGATGCGTGTTCAAACGAAAAAATGGATAAGTTTGACATCACTCTTAAAGAAAAGATTATGTTGATGTTAAGAAATTAGAAGGAAAAGAAAAGAAAATTCCAGTTCTGTTTTATAAAGGAAAAAGATCTAAACAAGTTCCTGAGAATACTTACTACTCCAAAGGAAAACCCAAAAGGAATTATGTTGATCCTCTCTTTCATTGATTTGATGATAATCCCTTTTACCTTTCAAAGTATTATTGTTTCTGTTTTTTCAGTACCAATGATCATCACTAAGTGTGTTCAGTGATCGCTGAAACATGCATTGTAATCTTACAGCGACAACGATACTTCAAGAAGACAAAACACACACCCAAGAAACTTTAGTACATGTCGAAGACTAAATAATTCTTTGCTCTGAACTTTACAAGTGTCCCCATCGCCTCTGTTATCGCTCGCTGCGCCATCCCGTACCATATCCCATGATCTTGACGCTGAGTTCTATGGCTATATAAGTCAATCAAGTCCCATGGATTGAGATTGATGAGATCATTGTTGTTAAAGACGCAGATCTTCCTATGTGTGCATCCATGGTGTACTCGATGTACTTTATGGCTCTATTCGTGAATGTCTGCATCTTGATATCATGAACCGTTTTTGATTCCATCATTTGAGAAGACGGCTTGTGGCAGTTATGTCGTCTATCTCATGAATTTGTGCCAGAGCAGGGCTATCGCTTCTGGTGATAGGTTGGGAGGATTGAGAACAATTTCCTCATTGCGATCATGATAGAGGTATTGATGGATGTTCTCTATCATGACATGTTCTCTTGGCAGCACCAGTGGATGTCTTTTTAGGGTCTCCATCTGTGCTACAATTTCCTTCACTCGATCGATGGATGGAGGTTGCCTTGAGGAGGAGGGTATATCTGCAAGCACTATTTGGGTAGGTTGGCTAATGGGTGGTTCGGCTTGGCTTATTGGTGGTTCAGGTTGGCTTATTTGTGGTTCTGGTTGGGATATTTGTTCTTCTGGTTGAGATGTAGTTTCTACTTGCGGGTTTGTAGGTTCTGGTTGAGRGTTTATAGGTTTTGGTTGTATAGAAGTGGATTCTGGTTGTATGGGAGTGGGTTCTGGTTGCTTTGGTGATGAAGGTGGTGTTAGTGATGGGGTAAAGGGAATGGTTGGTTCTTGTGAGGAAGAGGGTGGTTGATTAGAGGGTGATGAAGAACTCACCAAAATTGGTGAGGACTCATTGCTGGTGGTGATGGGTTGACAGTGCCTGCAGTTGGTTGAGATGATGAATCAACAATATTTACAGAGGGAACCTGTACATTATGTACATCATCAGAGGGTTGAGCCTCTAGTTCCCTCGCCTCGGTTCCGTCGGTTGGTTGGGTGGTTGGGGCTTGGACTTGTGGAGGTGGTGCTGCTGTTTCCATCAYGGTGATGGAAGGATTCTCCCCYTCATGAGGTCCAAGACCWTGATCATYTTGGTCTGGGTCGTCATGTCGTGGCCTTTTGAGAGGGCGATTGGTAGAGCATGAGGCACGACTMCTCTTCTTATTCTTTAGCCTTAGCRACTCAACATATTTCCTGACCGTTTCTATCCTTTATGTTCTTTCCATCGTGAGGAAGAGAGAGTTGGTGYGCTCTTGCTGTTGAACAAGACTCTTTTTGAGGGCRTTGGTGGGCTCGAYAGCTCTTGATGCGAACTTGGCACTAATCTCGTTGAAGTTCAAGATCAATGCATTGGTTAGAGAGCGAAGGTCAGCCCGAGTGACCACGTCTTGGAGGGTAGAGGTGGAGGTGGAGGTTGTGGCTGGTATGGTGATGGAGGATATAAGGGTTCGTACCTCTGCAGCAAATGAGGTAAAGGCTTCATCGGGGGTGGGTGCTGCAGAGGGAGGGGTTTTTTTGTGGTATATGGGATATGATGGTTGGGGGTGGGGAGGCGATGGAATTGGTGATGTTTGTGACTTGGGTGGAAAGGGTGGCGATGGATGCATCGGTTGCAGTTATTTGTGCCGAGAAGGAGGCTAGGGATTCATTTATGGAGTCATGTCTGGTAGTCATCATGTTAATGTGAAAGTTATGTTGCTGGACAACCAGAAGCTTGAAAGACTGGATTCTTGTGGTATTGTACCTTGATTGAGCCTCGAGGGACGCGAGGGATTGCTGAATGGATGTAAGGTCAATGGTTGTGGTGGATTCAGCAATCCTCGCTCTGTTGAGTTTAAGGTCATCCAAGCACCGTTGAATCAAGTCAGCAAAGGCCTGGAACTCGGCCTCTGTGACCAACTCAGCAAAGGGGGTAACCCCTACAACAACAGATGTTATAGGTTGAGCCTATGTTCCTGAGGCACCTCTATCGATGCCTGTGGGAGAGGAAGGCAAAGGAGGACTTTTATCTCATCCTTGATAGCCCTTAGGAGAGGAACTTTCTCGAGATGTTGTAACAAGTGCTTCTTTCTTTTCGAATTCAGAGTCCGGTGAAGAGAAGTACGTGTGTTTCCCCGTCAATAGACCAAGTATCGAGGGGATGTGTGCATGAATGGGCTATCGCTCTGAACGGTCAATGGGAATTTCAAAGTCAGAAGCAACGAATGTTTCTGTGTGTGAGGGGAGTGTCGAACCCTGAGGAGAAGTGGCTCTTATTTCGTCATCACCCCTCTGTTGGGAGAGAGGTGATGGATGATGAGGTTCCTCGACGATATCATCTCTAAAGACCCGATGAGTGGCCTCTAGATTGCTTGATTGGGTAGGGATCAGACTGGGCAGTCCTTGTTCAATATCCCTTTGTCCTTGGTCGCCAGGGATAGTAGATGTGGTAACCCGGAGATGTGGTTGGGGAGATGGAACAGAAGTGGGCATAGGGCCGGGGCCCGGAGGTAGGAGGACTGTCATCATCATCCGATGAAGTCCTCTCACCTTGAGATCCCTCGCTAGTGTTTGGGGTGGGCTCTATATGCTCTGGGGTAGCTGGTCGCGGTTGTTGGACCAGCATAGAGCTTTCATAGGACCTACGGGTAGCGGAGGTGTCTGGATTGACACTAAACATGGCCCTTGACAAAGGCCTCTCCGCGGGGTTTCCATCTTTGGAGATGGTGGGGCAATGACCATTCATAACAAACTGTGGGGTGAATGGTGCATCGCATGGCAAGTTATGCACTTTCATCGCATCCTTCATGAAGAGGGCATGGAAGTAAGGAAAAAGCACAGATGTGACCGGGTTCCCTACGGCCATCAGTTTATTCTTCTTCAACATGGCGGCGTGGATTTCATTGTAGATCAGGATAGCATAATCCAAAGGTAGAATGAAGAATAGACCATACATGATGGTCATGATGTTGATATTGACATGGTCCATTCTCCCGAGTTTGCAACTGAGAGCTCGGTTGAGAACATTAAAAAATACGTTCCACATGGGTGGAAGGTATTGTCGCTTGATGTCCGAGGGGTTCCGGAGCTCTCGGTTGTAGCCCAACATCTATATGAAATGCAGAATGCCGTGACTTGTTGTCAGGTTCTCGTAACGTGCAATCCCGAGTTCCTGTTGGTTAGGAATGAAAAGGACCTTGAAGATCTTTACTCAGGATATTTTGATCGAGAAAACCATGTCATTGGGGACATCAATGTCGCCCATAATTCTACGGTTTTCTGGGTAAAAACACAGGTATTCCAATACTGTTGAATGTATTTGACTGGAACCTCGTTGTCGGAGAGAGTGAGATCCGGTTGGAGGATACAGTTCTGAAAGAACTCGATTAAAATGGTGAATCGGTCCTCAAAAAGTTGAGGACAGAGGTCGATACTGTGATTGTTGGGCTTTATGGGAAGGAAGACTAATGCTTGACTGTTTGTGCCAGTAGACTGTACCTGGCATTCGTGATTGTTGGATTCGTGTGAGGCGGATGAAACCATTGTTGCAAGGTCGTAAGATGCAGGTTCGTAAGTTGCAGGTTTTTGTTCTTGAATGTTTTGTGTAGGCGTAAAGGGTAATCTGTTGAGGAAGAAGGGTTTATATAGTGGGAGGGAGACGAGTGGTTGGTTTTCAAAAATAATAATAAAATAATGGGAAAGGGGTGATGATGGTGGGTGACGTTTGGATAAAAGGTGAAAGGATGGTGATTGTGAGCCGTAAAGACAGCTCACGATCATAATGGTACTGATGGGGTAGGGACACGTGTCAACGTGGGGTTGATGGAAGGGTGATATGGAAAGGTTTCAAGGGAACATGTTGTTTGTTGTGTCAGGCGCATGGGAATTTGACGTGTGGGATATTAGGGAGAATTATTAAAAAATAATTATTATCCCAAAATAGATAACTCTCAAGAAAATAGTCCCAAAAAAATATTTAATTGAAAATTCCATCTAATTGGAAGATAAATACTAATTATGAAGTTTTGGTCTTCTAAAAACCCATGTTGTATAGTTTTTAGTCATAAAAGCATCAATTTTGTATAATCTTAAAAAGATTTGTAATTAAATATGGGTTTTTGGGAGCAAAAGATTTTGTCATGGAACTAGAGGGGCTCTGGTTGGTCATGACGTATGATGGGGAATCAGAGGGTCTCTGGTTGGGTGTGATGAACAAGTTCATCATGGAAATGTTGGGTTTTTGATGAGACAGAGACTCTGGATAGACGAACCAGAGGCTCTGGGTCATCATATTAAACCCTTGGAATAAAAAATATACCCTTAAGAGGAACCAGAGGGGCTCTGGTTGAATGCAAGAGATGAATTACTCCATAATATAACATTTTTGGGATCCAAAGACTCTGGATAGTGGAACCAGAGGCTCTGGTTGTGAAAATGCAAACAAAAAGGACCAAGGTATGAAACAAGAGGATCTCTGGTTGACTTGAGATGCATAACCAAAGGGATGATAGGTTCATTTAGGATCCTTGAGGGTTTATGGTATATGCATGACTCCGCCTCAAATGATGCAAGGGGATGTAAAATGACTAAAAACTCCCCCTAGAACCAATAAGGGAGAAAAAAATAGGGTGACCAGAAGCTCTGGTCTATGCAACCAGAGGCTCTGGTGGTGAAGGATGGTTAAAAACAAAATGAATAATAATGACAATGGAGTGTGGAAGGGACCAGAGGGTTTTTGGTTCCAAAGACTTAGAATCCAGAGGCTCTGGTCTTTAGAACCAGATGCTCTGGTTGCATGAAGGCTATAAAATATAAGTGAAATGCAAGGAAAATGATAACTAATGAGGACAAAGTTGGACCAGAGGGGTTCTAGTCACAAAGACTTGGAATCCAGAGGCTCTAGTCTTTGGAACCAGAGGCTCTAGTCTTTGGAACCAGAGGCTCTGGTTGCAAATGAATGTAAAAGCTTAAGGAAAAAGCATGACATAATGAACGAAGGGAGACCATGTTGGACCAGAGGGGCTCTGGTCTCAAAGACTTGGAATCCAGAGGCTTTGGTTGGGAAGGGGGTACTTAGTGAATAACATCAAGTAGCTTCTTTGGACCAGAGGGGCTTTGGTTCCAAAGAGTGAATACTTTTGGCCAAATATAAACAAGTAATTCAAATTTATCGAAGGCTCTTGTCTTTAGAACCAGTGGTTCTGGATTAGAGTACTTGGTTATGAGGGCCATTGGAATATATCACTTTTGGCATAACCTTGAGATATTGAGAATCTCTGGTTTGAAAGGATGATTTGCCTTAAGTGGTGAGATTCAGCATACCCATCTTGCTGACAAGAAACATATATCTTTTCTCATCTAGTGCTTTGTTGAGAAGGTCAGCAAGTTGAATCTCTGTAAGAACAAAAGACATCTCTATAGTTCCCTTTTCTACATGATCTTTAAGAAAATGATACCTGACATCAATGTTCTTGGTCTTGGAGTGCTGCACAGGATTTGCAGAGATGGCTATGGCACTTTTGGAGTCACAAAGGATAGGGATCTTTTCATATTGAAACCCATAATCCTTCAGCTGCGTTTTCATCCAGAGCATTTGTGAACAACTACTAGCAGTAACAACATATTCTGCTTCTACTGTAGATGTTGAGACACAGTTCTGTTTTCTAGATGTCCAACTCACCGGCTTGTCCCCCAAAGTTGGCAGCTTCGAGACATACTCTTTCTATCAAGCTTGCAACCTGCATGATCTGTATCTGTATAGGATTTAGATCGAAGCCAAAGTTTTTTGGATACCAGAGTCCCAATGAAGGGGTGCCCTTAAGGTATCTAAAGATCCTCTTGACTGTAGAGAGATGAGATTCTTTCAGATTTGCTTTATATCTTGTACAAAGATAAGTAGCAAACATAATATCTGATCTACTAGCTGTTAGATACAGGAGTGATCCAATCATGCCTCTGTAGATGATCATGACCATCATGTATGGTCTATTCTTCATTCTACCTTTGGATTATGCTATCCTGATCTACAATGAAATCCACGCCGCCATGGTGAAGAAGAATAAACTGATGGCCGTAGGGAAGCCAGTCACATCTGTGCTATTTCCTCACTTCCTTGCCCTCTTCATCAAGGATGCGATGAAAGTGCATAACTTGCCATACGATGCACCATTCACCCCACAGTTTGTTATGAATGGTCATTGCCCCACCATCTCCAAAGATGGAAACCCCGCGGAGAGGCCTTTGTCAAGGGCCATGTTTAGTGTCATTCCAGACACCTCCGCTACCCGTAGGTCCTATGAAAGCTCTATGCTGGTCCAACAACCACGACCAGCTACCCCAAAGCATATAGAGCCCACCCCAAACACTAGCGAGGGATCTCAAGGTGAGAGGACTTCATCGGATGATGAATCTGATGATGATGACAGTCCTCCTACCTCCGGGCCCCGGCCCTATGCCCACTTCTGTTCCATTTCCCCAACCACATCTCCGGGTTACCACATCTACTATCCCTGGCGACCAAGGACAAAGGGATATTGAACAAGGACTGCCCCAGTCTGATCCCTACCCAAGCAAGCAATCTAGAGGCCACTCATCGGGTCTTTGGAGATGATATCGTCGAGGAACCTCATCATCCATCACCTCTCTCCCAACAGAGGGGTGATGACGAAATAAGAGCCACTTCTCCTTAGGGTTCGACACTCCCCTCACATACAGAAGCATTCGTTGCTTCTGACTTTGAAATTCCCATTGACCGTTCAGAGCGATAGCCCATTCATGCACACATCCCCTCGATACTTGGTCTATTGATGGGGAAACGCACGTACTTCTCTTCACCAGACTCTGAATTCGATAAGAAAGAAGCACTTGTTACAACATCTCGAGAAAGTTCCTCTCCCGAGGGCTATCAAGGATGAGATGAAAGTCCTCCCTTGCCTCCCTCTCCCACAGGCATCGATGGAGGTGCCTCAGGAACATAGGCTCAACCTACAACATATGTTGTTTTAAGGGTTACCACCTTTGCTGAGTTGGTCACAGAGGCCGAGTTCCAGGCCTTTGCTGACTTGATTCAACGGTGCTTGGATGACCTTAAACTCAACAGAGCGAGGATTGCTGAATCCAACACAACCATTGACCTTACATCCATTCAGCAATCCCTCGTGTCCCTCGAGGCTCAATCAAGGAACAATACCACAAGAATCCAGTCTTTCAAGCTTCTGGTGGTCCAGCAACATAACTTTCACATTAACATGATGACTACCAGACATGACTCCATAAATGAATCCCTAGCCGCCCTCTCGGCACAAATAACCGCAACCGATGCATCCATCACCACCCTTTCCACCCAAGTCACAAACATCACCAATTCCATCGCCTCCCCACCCCCAACCATCATATCCCATATACCACAAACAGCCCCCCTCCCTCTGCAGCACCCACCCCCGATGAAGCCTTTACCTCATTTGCGGCAGAGGTACAAACCCTTATATCCTCCATCACCATACCAGCCACAACCTCCACCTCCAACTCTACCCTCCAAGACGTGGTCACTCGGGCTGACCTTCGCTCTCTAACCAATGCATTGATCTTGAACTTCAACGAGATTAGTGCCAAGTTCGCATCAAGAGCTGTCGAGCCCACCAATGCCCTCAAAAAGAGTCTTGTTCAACAGCAAGAGCGCACCAACTCTCTCTTCCTCACGATGGAAAAAACATAAAGGAAAGAAACGGTCAGGAAATATGTTGAGTTGCTAAGGCTAAAGAATAAGAAGAGGAGTCGTGCCTCATGCTCTACCAATCGCCCTCTCAAAAGGCCACGACATGACGACCCAGACCAAGATGATCATGGTCTTGGACCTCATGAGGGGGAGAATCCTTCCATCACCGTGATGGAAACAGCAGCACCACCTCCACAAGTCCAAGCCCCAACCACCCAACCAACCGATAGAACCGAGGCGAGGGAACTAGAGGCTCAACCCTCTGATGATGTACATAATCTACAGGTTCCCTCTGTAAATATTGTTGATTCATCATCTCAACCAACTGCAGGCACTGTCAACCCATCACCACCAGCAATGAGTCCTCACCAATTTTGGTGAGTTCTTCATCACCCTCTAATCAACCACCCTCTTCCTCACAAGAACCAACCATTCCCTTTACCCCATCACTAACACCACCTTCATCACCAAAGCAACCAGAACCCACTCCCATACAACCAGAATCCACTTCTATACAACCAAAACCTATAAACTCTCAACCAGAACCTACAAACCCGCAACTAGAAACTACATCCCAACTAGAAGAACAAATATCCCAACCAAAACCACAAATAAGCCAACCTGAACCACCAATAAGCCAAACCGAACCACCCATTAGCCAGCCTACCCAAATAGTGCTTGCAGATATACCCTCCTCCTCAAGGCAACCTCCATCCATCGATCGAGTGCAGGAAATCGTAGCACAGATGGAGACCCTAAAAAGACATCCACTGGTGTTGCCAAGAGAACATGTCATGATAGAGAACATCTATCAATACCTCTATCATGATCGCAATGAGGAAATTGTTCTCAATCCTCCCAACCTATCACCAGAAGCGATAAACCTGCTCCGGCACAAATTCGTGAGATAGACGACACAACCGCCACAAGCCGTCTTCTCAAATGATGGAGTCAAAATGGTTCATGATATCAAGATGCAGACATTCACGAATAGAGCCATAAAGTACATCGAGTACACCATGGATGCACACATAGGATGGTCTGCGTCTTTAATAACAATGATCTCATCAATCTCAATCCATGGGACTTGATTGACTTATATAGCCATAGAACTCAGCGTCAAGATCATGGGATATGGTACGGGATGGCGCAGCGAGCGATAACAGAGGCGATGGGGACACTTGTAAAGTTCAGAGCAAAGAATGATTTCCAAATAACTCTGAAAATTGGCATCGAATGAGGGACAAAAATTGGTTCATCGGATCTCCACAGTCATTCGTTATAGAGGACTGATGATGTGCTTCTAGAAAATCTACAATGGAAACCATGATTGAGATGTAAAAATTTTTATTCTTATTTTCTTCTGTATTGTACGAAACAATCCAATTTTCTATAAATTAAAACTTTTGGTAAAAGGATGTTTATACTGGATTAGTCTTTGTTCATTACATTCATTTATGTTTCATAGACTAGTTATTGTTTATTTTTCATTACTTAGGGGGAGATTGTTAGACCCCATAATTCTTATTGTAAAAGTAATGAAAAATGTACAAGTATGGAATTCAAGAGGACCGATGGAAGAAGAGCTGGAAAAGACCTAAGTGCTCAAGGCGAACTAGAGATGCGATGAATGATCCATAGGTGCGACGAACAATGCATTTCCATCACCCCTCTGGTTATTAGCACCTAGCAGATTCTACAAGAGTTCAATCAGATATATCCAAGCAAAGAAGAGAGTATTTCATACCAAGCTATGAGAAAGGTAGAGAGTTTTTCATACCAAGCTCTGGGTGCTTGCTTGAGTCCATAGTCTGGATGCTTTCGATTTTCAAACCTTGGAGGCTACTGCACATAGACTTCCTCTTGGAGTTTGCCATTGAGGAAGGCAGACTTGACGTCCATCTGATAAACCTTGAAACTTTTGTGCGCTGCATAGGCGAGGAATATTCTGATAGCTTCAAGCCTAGCAACGGGAGCAAAGGTTTCATCATAGTCTATCCCTTTTTCTTGGCAGTAGCCCTTGGCAACAAGCCTGGCTTTATTTCGGATAATAATGCCATCTTCGTCCTTCTTGTTTCTGAAGACCCATTTGGTCCCATTAGTCATTTTTCCTTTGGGTAGAGGCATGAGGGACCAAACTTTGTTCTACTCAAACTGGAGTAGCTCCTCTTGCATGGCGTATATCCAGTTTGGATCTTGTAGAGCTTAAAAATTTTCTTCGGTTCGATCATGCTTAGAAAATTTGTGAAGAGGCATTCATTGGCAGTGGCAGATCTCGTCTTAACACTGGATGATGGATCACCAATAATTTGGTGATGAGGATGGTCTTTTGTCCACTTGTTGCAGGATTGAGGTTCTAGAGCAACAAGATGAAATTCTTCATTGGATGATGGAACTTCTTGCTCCCCCTCAAAGAGATCATATCCAGAGTGATGCTCTGGTTCTGAGGACATTGAAGAAGTAGATGGTGAAGTAACATGAGTTTCAGAAAAAGTTGTACCTTCAGCATTGGAGATCTCATGTATTTCATTGGCTCTGGAAGGTAGTTTTTCATTGGTCGCTTGTCCAGAAACTGCTTCTTCTTTATAGAGGTCTTCAAATAGTTGAGCCACTTAACTGATTCATTGGGTTTGCATAAAGATGAATTGGAGGCTCCTTTTGTAAGCCCGAGTTCTGAACTGTTGTGTCCAGAAGTCATGGGTGATGGATCATTAAAGGACACATTGATGCTTTCTACGATGATCTTTGTTCTTCTGATGAATACTCTGCAGGCCTTGGTGGTTTGTGAATAACCCAGGAATATACCTTCATCAGCCTTCTTGTCGAATTTGCCAAGATATTTCATGTCGTTGAGTACAAAGCACTTGTACCCAAAGACATGGAAATAGTTGACATTTGGACGTCATTGGTTGATGAGTTCAGATGGTGTCTTTTTGTGCCTCTTGTTGACGATAGAACGATTCTGAGTGAAGCAGGTAGTAGAGGGTTCTAAGAGGGCTGATGAAGCAAGCATGGTCCTTGCTGCTTCTACAAGGGTTCTGTTCCTTCGCTCAACAACTCCATTTTGCTGTGGAGTTCTGGCTGCTGAAAAGTTTTGAGAGATACCTTCACTGATGAAATATTCATCAATTTTGGTATTCTTGAATTTTGTTCCATTGTCACTTCTAACTTTGATGAGTTTGCGTTGTACAAGCACTTGGAGCCGTGTCATCACCGCGATGAGGAGGTCAAGAACGTCTGATTTTTTCTTAACGAATTCAACCCATGTATATCGTGAGAATTCATCAACGAGTACGAGGATGTACTTCTTGCAAGAGAGGCTTTGTGTAGAGATTGGCCCACAGAGGTCGATGTGGAGCATGTCCAAGGTTTTGGAGCACGAGGTTTCTGACTTGGATTTGTGAGATGCCCGTTTTAACTTCCCCATCACATTGGCTAAGCAGAGGTGGTCTTTTTTGAAATTGAGATCAGGAATCCTTATGACCAACTTTTGTTTGGCTAACTTTTTCAAGACAACAAAATTCAGATGAGAGAATTTTTGATGCCATAGCCAATTTTCTTCACTCCTATGGGAGAGAAGGCAGAGGGTGTCTTGACCCACAATAGATTGAAATTCCAGAAGATAGAGATTTCCTTCTAGCCCTTTGTCGCAAAACTGACTTATGCTTAATAAATTGTGCTTCAAGCCTTCAACATAAGCCACCTTTGCAATTGATATGTTCCCTTTGATGAGGGTGCCATATCCCTTGATTGTTCCGTGGTTGTTGTCTCCAAAAGTCACGGAGCTTCCAGATTTTTCGATGAAGGAGGACAGTTGACTTTTATCACCAGTCATGTGCCTGGAGCAAGCTGAGTCCATGTACCATGGTTGCACATGCTGGTTCTGCAAGACAAATTAAGGGATTTTAGGTACCCATTTTATGATGGGTTCACATTTGTTAGTAGGGGATTTGACATCCTCTTTTTCATCAGCTCTCTTAGATTTGGGCTGATTTTATTTACCTTTAGCCTTTGTAGGCTTGGGCTTCTTTTTCATTTTTTCATGAGTTTTTACATTTTCATATCTATAAAGATGCTCAGAAAAAATGCAGCGATGGTTTAGCATATGATTCCTCAGATTTTGTAAAATAGTTAAACACTGACAGGTGGGAGTTTTTTGATAAGTGCGCTTAACAAATTTTTTATTTGAAGAATTAGAAGTAAAAGCAGAAGGTAAAGGTTCTGTCCTAGTTTTGGTTGTTTTTACAAACTTCCTATCTAGTGTAGAATTTTTATTCGAGGGGGCAGACTTGGGTTTTACTTCTTTTTCGAGGAGAGGCTTCTTCCCTTTAACGGAAGAAGATGAAAAATGTAGGTTAGAAGTTTCAGAAGCAGGCCACTTTTGTTTCTGTTCATGAGTGAACTTTATAAATTTACATTGAAGGGTCGGGCCTTGTGAAGTTTCTTTAGCAAACTTAACCTTTTTCAGCTTTCCTTTTTTTTGGTCTGAAGAATTTTTTGCTTTTATGCACAAGTATGGGAGGTCAGATTTCATTGGGATTTTCAAAATTTGCGGTTTCTTATCCACAACTATTTCTGGCGATTCACATATTATTTCATCTTCAGAGTCAGAATCAAGAAAGTCTCTTGCAGATTTCTCAAAATCAAAATTTTCATGTACGTTCTTAGGAGAGAGGGGTTATGAGGTTGAAGGTTCAGAATAGTCTTTTGAGGGTTCCATCGCTTCTGATTTCTAAGATACATTTTCAAGATTACTTGAATTATTCATCGATCCCTCAGATGATGGTTCCTAAATAAGAAGTTTCGTTCCATCGTTAGCACTTGCTGATGAACTTGTGGAGTTGATAACCAGAGCCTCTGGTTTAACCATGGGGTTTCCATCGGTCTCTGGTTTTGAGGCATCATCTTTTTCATCAGAATTCTTACTAGTGCTACACTAATAAACCACATTTTCTAAATCTTGCCTCGAGAAAATTGTTTTTCCATCGACTTTTACTCTTTTGAAAGTAGCTTTGGGTTTTGGAGAAAGTCGGGTTTTTGAACACACACAAGTTTAAAAGTGGATTCAAGGGTGGATTTCTTGTTCTCGATGAAAGAGTCAAGATCATTGAATCAGATTCCTTGGAAATTGGTTTGGCCATTTAGTTTTTCATAGACATTTTGGGCATCTTTATATTTTTTCATCAAAAGTTCATTGGTCTGAAGCTTCTGATGAAGAATTTCCCTTTCTTTTTGAAAGAAATCTTTAAGAGCTACTGAATTTAATCTTTCTACTCATCCCATCTCCCCTTCCTCCAACTCTTCTGAACCTAATCCGTATGGTATTTCGTAGGAATAAAGGATACATGGATACTTCAGATTCTTTCAAGGCTTTCACCTTCTTCTCTAAATGTTTATAGATCTTCTTATTCAGTTCCATTAGTTTTTCGTCTTCTGATTTTTAAAGAGATGCAATGCGGGTTTTCTCTTTAACTAATTCAGCTTTTTCATCTGTAAGAAGATTAGTCTCTCTTTTGTAGAAACTAATTTCTTTTTCAGCTTTTATTCTTTCAGATTTTTCAAAATCTAATTTTTCATTTAATTTAAGAAAGTCTTCTAAAAGTTTTATGACCTTTAACTCTAACTTAGATGTAGCATGTTAGTCCCTAATAATCAATCTTCATGTAAATCCTCTATTAACAATGGCAGATCTGAAAATTCTTCAAGAATAATATGAGATGGAGTAGAGAGAAAATGTCAACACTTCAAATATGGTCAAACTTCAATATACGTATCAGATTTTACAATGAGTTCTTTTCAAAATTTACAAGACGAACACCCTTTATATAGGGTCAAACAATACAAAATAGTCAACGTCGAACTATCCTAATAAAAGTCAAACATGATGACTTTTATACAATTATAGACAATTTTATTTTTCAAGACGAATACAATTAAACACTGATATTCAGTCCTAACATTCTCCCCCTTTGTATTCATACTTGAAAGAATTTTTGCGCTTTAAGTCTCGTTTGAACTTTGCAGGTTTAAGTACATTATGTCTTCTTCAAAAACAATCTTCAACTTGAAATCTTCAAGTAATCATTTGTTGAGAAAGATCTTCTAGCATTCTCCACCTCGAATGTAGAACCGCGATGATCTTCTCTTTTTGACAATGTAGAACAGAAACAATAACGAACAAATTTTAAACATTCTCCCCAATAATGAATTTCTTCAGATAAGATCACAAACATTCTTTTATGACACGAAATCTCTATCAGTAAACTGTTGAAATGATGTTTTTCATATTCAACAACTCTCAGATATTGTAGCATCGGAATAATCTCCGTAATCATCTCTAGTCGCACTCCTTTTGAGTCTTTTGCCAAATTTGAAGTTACTACCCCTTGATCTTTACATCAAATTCCCCTTATAATGTTCGGAATTGGACATTTCATTATGTTGGTCCCGAAAGGGTCTACAAGATAAGACACA
>NC_037540.1:35852140-35853028 GCF_001531365.2 Cynara cardunculus var. scolymus | reverse complement strand
AGATTAGTGCGGGTAATTCAGGAAGTCAGGCTCGAGGCAGAGCTTTTGAATTGGGAGCCAGGGAAGCCAGAGAGGATCCCAATGTAGTTTCAGGTAYGTTTCCTCTGAATAATGAATTTGCATCGATTCTATTTGACTCTGTGGCAGACAGAAGTTTTGTGTCACTAGATTTTAAGCAGAGAATTAACTTAAAACCCCAAAAACTGAGAGAAGCCTTCGTAATTGAGTTTGCCAATGGTCAGGAATTTAAGGCTAGAAATGTAATTTTGAATTGCACCCTGAACTTAGCTAATAAGGATTTTAGTATAGACCTTATACCGATCGAACTAGGAAGWWTTGATGTAATTGTAGGAATGGATTGGCTATCCAAAAATCAAGCTGAGATTGTTTGTTCAGAAAAACTTATTCGAATTCCTCAAGAGGGAACGAAGCCAATTGTGGTCCAGTGAGATAAGCTGGACCGAATGTTTAAGCTGGTATCCTGCATGAAGATGCAGAAGTATTTGAGGAAGAATTACACTACATACCTGGCCCATGTGATTGACGGAAGGATCAAGGAGAATAAGGTTGAGAACGTATCGGTAGTTCGAGATTTTCCTGATGTTTTCCCTAAGGAATTACCAGGCCTGCCCCCACAGAGACAATTCGAGTTCGGTATCGACTTAATTCCTGGAGCTACCCCTGTGGTAAGAGCGCCATACCGCTTAGCACCCTCGGAAATACAAGAGATGTCGACCTAACTCTAGGAGCTGTTAGACAAAGGATTTATTAGACCAAGTTACTCACCCTGGGGAGCACCKGTAYTATTCGTCAAAAAGAAGGATGGGTCAATGCGAATGTGCATAGACTATAGGGAGCTCAATAAGCTAACCATCAAGAATAGATACC
>NC_037540.1:35843422-35847766 GCF_001531365.2 Cynara cardunculus var. scolymus | reverse complement strand
TAAGTTTGCTATTACTTGGTTTATGCATTGAAATGTTTTTGTGCATGTGAAAACCCGTGAGCTCACCAACTCTTTGTAGTTGACCTTGTTTTTGTTCCATGCTTTTTAGGTTCTAAGTGAGTGGTTTGGATTTTAAGGGAGCATACTTGAGCCAAGATCGATTAAGTCAAGTTTTTTATGTAATTATGAACGTTGTGTAAATTCTAACTCCTGTTATGTCGATGAACCGTTTTGTTTTTGAACAACTTGAAATGGTGTTATTTATAAACTGTTGCTATGACCCGCTTGCCTGTTACATCTCGTGTTTCCGCTTTAGCGGGGTGTGACACAAATATCAATAGACTTCATAACTAAGTTACCCAGGACTGGAAAGGGGCATGATGTCATTTGGGTAATTGTAGATCGACTGACAAAATCTGCTCATTTCTTACCAATCCGAGAAGTTTATAAGATGGAAAAGTTGTCTCAAATTTATATAAATGAAATTATAACCAGACATGGAGTACCTCATTCCATTCTCTCGGATAGAGACAGTCGATTTACGTCAAGATTTTGGCAGTCACTTCAACAAGGGTTGGATACACAACTAGATCTAAGTACATCGTACCACCCCCAAACTGATGGGCAGATAGAAAGAACAATCCAAACACTGGAAGACATGTTGCGTGCATGCGTTATAGATTTTTGTGGAAGCTGGGATACGTATCTTCCGCTAGTTGAATTTGCGTACAATAACAGTTACCATGCAAGTATCTAGTGTGCGCCTTATGAAGCCTTATATGGACGTAAGTGCAGATCCCCACTCAGTTGGTTAGAAATCAGCGATCAACAAATAACCAGACCTGATGTTGTCCAAGAAACCACTAATAAGATTGTAATAATCAAGGATCGACTCAAGGCTGCAAGAGATCGTCAGAAAAGCTATGCCGATAATTGGAGGAGACCATTAGAGTTCCAAAAAGGGGATAAAGTATTTTTAAAAGTCTCACCATGGAAAGGAATAATGCGCTTTGGAAAAAGAGGCAAATTGGGTCCCCGATATATTGGTCCCTATGAAATAACTGAGAGGGTTGGGCAGTGGCATACAAGTTAAATTTACCATTAGAATTAAGCGCTATTCACGATACATTTCATGTATCAAACCTCAAAAGGTGCTTAACAGACGAAACACTGGTTATTCCATTGGAAGACGTGCAAATTAACGATAACCTGCACTTCGTTGAAAAACCCATAGAAATCATGGATAGAGAAATTAAGCAGTTGAGGCGTAGCAAGGTCCCAATTGTAAACGTTCATTGGACTTCAAAGCATGGACCGGAGTACACGTGGGAAAGAGAAGATTTTATGATAAATAAGTATCCCCACTTGTTTTCAAACGAGTCCAAAGTTAAGGACTGACGAACGAAATTTCGTAACGAAATTTTTCTGGCATGGCGAGACTATGACATCCGTTATTTTTGGGCATCAGGTTAGCACCTTATAGGATTTTTAAAATTAAGAATTATATTAGGATCTAGTCATGTTGATTAGAATTCATCTGCCTTAGTTCCCAAAATATAGTTCAGAAAATCCTATTTCGATAGGTAACTGATAAAGTTAACTTATGTAATGCCAAATTCATTAAAATTCTCCAAACAAAATAAAGTTGATATTATAAAAGTCCAAATTAAATTATAAAAAGTTTTATTTGAATGTCCAAATAATTTTACAAAAATTTGGAATTTTGACCTAATACTGATATTTTATCAGTATTTGTCAATTATATTTATGTTTTACTTTAAATGGGCCTTATTTTAATAAAAATAAAAATAAACAAGTATGGACTTGGGCTCTAATAAGGTCAACTCATTTCCGTTCTTTAAACCTACATATAAATGCTCCATATTCTTTGAAAACTCCCATTTTTCATCCTCATTTTGCATAAACCTTTCCTCTCACTAACCTCTCCCTCTCTAAACCATACCCCTCCAGCCGATTTCATCTTCAAACATCATTAAAAATTTGTCAATCTTGAAGAATATTCAAGATTTCAAGCAAAAAGTAATAGACTAGTTATCTTACCTTTATACCATAACAAAGATTCTCATTTTCTACACATTCTTCTTGATTTTGTAATTAATTTTTTTCTGGAGAATTCAAAAGGGGGGATTATACATCAAAGACATGAAAATGTCTTCAAAATGATGATAATCTATGATCCACAAACTTAGAACTCTAAGAAAGTAGGATAAAACTACATTGCATGTGGAATTTAATCATTAAAAGATGTATTTTAAAAACTGACAGATTCTGTTAGCACTTGTGTCGACTGTATCTTTCAAAATAAAAGTCCAAATGTTCTGATTTTTCTTCTAAAACATACTATGATGAGTTATTATTCTTTTCCAACTGAAATCATGTAAAATGAAGAAGTTTGAGCCTTCAAGTTCTTGATACAAGATTATGGTGCAAAAAGAGCAATGTTGTCATAATCTTGCATGCATTTTAAAACGGTCATATCTCCTTCAAAACTCAATGGAAATGGGTGATTCTTTTTCTGGAAGTTATCCTTATGTGTTGGTTTAAAAATAAAGTTAAAATCACTGAAAAATGATGAGTGTAGACCCCCCAAATAGCCATCACTCGAAGAGTGTGCAATCTATCTTGGAGACTATGTCACTCAAAGTTGTGGGGTAATAATGAGTGCCTTAAGCCCATCCAAAATTCTTGATATTCGGGAGAAATCTTTTTAGCTCATTACTATTGATGATATAAAAAATTTGGACTCAAAAAGAGTTATGGAAGGTTCCTTTTGACAGTGATTTGTGAGACCAAAATTACAGAAACATAATTTACATTATGTCCAAATGGCAGCTTTATGTGCTAAGGTCTTTGATTTTTAAAATGTATAATTTCTAAACTATTTTTAGAGTGAAGGATATAAGTATCAACTTTAAATCATGAAAACTCAATGGCATTACATAACACATACTTAACTTTATCTTTATCGAGAACCTATAGGTGATCTAATTTCTGGATGTTGGACTGTTTAGGAAAGTCTAGGGTGGACGATTAAAGCTTCAAGCATTGTCAAGCTCTTGGATATTCAAAACAACAAACAAGTGAGTATTCACGGCCCCACTTTTAATGCTTTTTGTTTATATAACTAGGGGAAAAGCATGAAGTTATGCAAACTATATTGTTTATTTGTAAAACTGTTGGACTAAAGAACTGTTTAGTCAAGATTTGTTGAAGTCGTGAAAAATTGACTGTATTGCACTATGGTATAAATGGTAAATTGATGTACTTGAGAGGATATGTTTTAAAAAAGTCCCCTCCCGTAAACGCTAGTAGTTAACTCGGGCACTTTCCCGGGCCGTGGTAATTGTGGATAGCCGATATTGTGTTGACAGTCCCACCCAAAAACGGTTGCACATTACCTATGTTTAATAGTCTACTCATGTGTGCGAACGGGCCACCGCTGAAGTAGTACTGATACGAACCGTGGTACCTAAGTGAGTGCAGGCCACTTTATGGTAGTTCGTAAAATAATAGGGCACATTGGTCAGGAAAGGCTCAGTAGCGTCTCAAGTTTTAAACATCGTTATAGATTTACATTTATCGTGTGCAAGTTTATGTATTAGTTTGGAAGAATTGATTTATGCATTCTAAATATTTTTGTGCATATGAAAATCCATGAACTCACCAACTCTTTATAGTTGACGTTGTTTTATGTTTCATGTTTTTCAGGAAATAAGTAAAGAAGTGAAGTTTTTGGAGCACATTTGTAAGAACAATGATTTTGTGTATTTTGTAAACTTTGTTTTTGAAGTATTCAAACACCAACTTGGTTATGGATGAAATCTTGTAAAACTTATGGTGTTATTTATTATCTGTTGCTATGACACGCTTACCTGCTACATATCGTGTTTCCGCTTTAACGGGGTGTGACAAATCCGCCGCCGCTTTCTTTATTGAATGGAAAATACAATCTCTCAAAAACCCTAATCGACTCTCATATGATGTGTTTGAATCTATGTGATACAAAGTGTTGATAATTCATCTCACTTCTATTTTATGCCTATATCACTTCTTATATATGCGATATTTACATGATAACTGAATCCTATAAATAAGGTAACTAAATCCTATAAACAAGAAAATAATCATTATCAAAATGGGATCACCATCATCTTTCAAGATTATGAAGATAGTCGTCCAGAGGATAGACCAACCAGATGATAGACCAACCAGAGGATAGACCAACCAGAGGATAGACCAACCAGAGGTTAGACGACCCAGAGGATAGACCAACCGGAGGATAGACCAACCAGAGGTTAGACCAACCAGAGGATAGACCAACCA
>NC_037540.1:35841714-35843349 GCF_001531365.2 Cynara cardunculus var. scolymus | reverse complement strand
CGTTTTAAGCTCAGCAGCATCTTCAGGTCTTCCATCCTTAGCCCCGATTGCTTTAATAAAACTTTAATAATTAGGATCAACTTGATCCTAACAATCTCCGCCCAAATTTTTATGAAGCAAGCATCTTCATGAGGTCTTCAGGTCTTCTCCCCTCTGCTTTCTTGCGTAAAGCTTTAGTGTGCTTAGTATGGATGGAATTTTCAAGCTCCCCCCTGAATGTAACTCTTTGTTCTTCATTTTCAACTCTTAGACCAAATCAAATTCAATGTGAATGCAACACCACTGATTGCACAAAATGCAGCTTTAATCTGCCTACAACCCAACACATACTTTGAAGCACATAATAGCCACTCAACCCCAAAAGTAGCAAATTCATCCAACTAAGGGATAGATAAATGTGTGAATTTCTTGACAAAAYAGTGCAAYYAGTCTTATGACAAAGAATCTTTCATTGAACCGCAAGTTGAGTAGGAATTCAACTTTAGAGCTTGATCCAATTGGAGATAACTTGAATAACCAAAGCAAACACCATTGGAATTGAGAACTGGAGAGAAGAATTAACATTAAGCTTTATGGCTTCAAGAAACAGCATGTCAATTCAAAGAAAATTGACAGTATTGTTGTTAATGCTTCTAAAAACATGAAGGAATATTGCCATATTCATATAGGATTGGTGATTACAGGCAAGTAAATCTTTAGGCTCTTACAGATCCAAATCCACAAAAAAGACGATGAATGAATACTCAAGATATGGGCGATAATTATACATTTGGCAAATAGAACGCCAATTGCCTTAGGTTGTGAGTACCATGAACTCCTGCTTAACGCCTATGCGTAGATCTGACAAAATCAAGGTTCAAAAGTCCGACTGACTCCAAGAAACTCCATCAAATAAACCAAAAATTTTTATGATCAAAATAGGTTCGTTTTCATCCAAGAACAAATCCCTTAAAAGGAATTTGATTAAAACATTTAATCATATGATGAATTGATGAATTTTTGGGTCCAAACTGCAGTCGAACAGGAAGCAGTTCATGAAAGAGTATTGTTCAAGAAAAATGAATCTACTGCAGAAAGATCAAATCGATATAAGTTAATCGATTTAGCTCTGATACCAATTGTTAAACCCAGATCTGACAGTAGAGTAATGTAAAGGAATTTAAAAAGAGATTTGTAGAAGAAGATGAATAGAAATCGGCCGCCGCTTTCTTTATTGAATGGAAAATACAATCTCTCAAAAACCCTAATCGACTCTCATATGATGTGTTTGAATCTATGTGTTACAAAGTGTTGATAATTCTTCTCACTTCTATTATATTCCTATATCACTTCTTATATATGCGATATTTACATGATAACTAAATCCTATAAATAAGGTAACTAAATCCAATAAACAAGGAAATAATCATTACCAAAATGGGATCACCATCATCCTCCAAGATTCTGAAGATAGTCGTCCAGAGGATAGACCAACCAGAGGATAGACCAACCAGATGATAGACCACCAAAGGTTAGACCAACCAAAGGATAGACCAACCAGAGGTTAGACCAACCAGAGGATAGACCAACCAGAGGATAGACCAACTAGAGGATAGACCAACCAGATGATAGACGTTTTAAGCTCAGCAGCATCTT
>NC_037540.1:35833952-35841659 GCF_001531365.2 Cynara cardunculus var. scolymus | reverse complement strand
CGTTTTAAGCTCAGCAGCATCTTCAGGTCTTCCATCCTTAGCCCCGATTGCTTTAATAAAACTTTAATAATTAGGATCAACTTGATCCTAACAATGATAATCCATTTTTACCTATATATGAAGTATTTATGTTTCTGTCCTTTCAGTTCCAGCGATCTTTACTGAGCCTGTTCAGTGATCGCTGACGAACCTGTAATGTAATTCAATTAGCGACAGCCATACTTCAAGAAAACAACACTTACACCAAAGAACCTTCAACCAATGTTGAAGACTGAAACTAAAGAATAGAGATTGGCGGGTACATGATCTGAAGCGGTATTCAGTGATTACAAGTCTGTCTACGTATGTGTGAAGACTGCCCAAGCCTCAGCTAATGCTAAAGAGACCTTCAGGTTATTCCAGCATCCAGCGAACAAATGAAGCTTGCAAAGCACGATTGTTGTTGTCTTGTCCTTATACACACAAAAGACAAACTCATACACTTTCTAAATGTTAGTACGGTACAGAGCCGACTAGTTGACTCTACTACCCACCAACTTTGTGAAAGGATGTCTGCTCATGAATAATCTTTTTGTACTATTCATTGTAGCAAAGGAGAAGCCTTCTTCTTAAGGCTTGACAAGCACTCTATCCCTACCATGTTGCATTAAATGTGTATTTAATGCAATGGGTATAAATAGAAGTGTTCCCTCTCCATGCAGAGTGCGCACGCAACACACTTCTTAACCTAAATCTTACTTTGAGCATCCTTGAGCTTAAGTAAAAGAACTTACTTTTTTCTACAACAAATCTTTTCTTATTTGCTAAGATTTAGTGTATAACTAAAGATTGTTTAGATAGGTTTTTCTTACCTTATCTTTCCGCAAACAGTCTTGTAAAATTTGTATTGATCATCTCTTATCAATATACATTTTAAATTGAAAATATTGTGTTTGTATTCATCCCCCCCTTCTACAAACTGTTATACATATCTTGTAGACCCTTACAAGAACAATAAGTGGTATCAGATCAGTGTTCTATCTTTTCTAAGTTGTTTGGTTGTTTTTCTATATTACTTTATCTTATTCTCTAGATAACTTTACTGCTTTTAAATGGCTTTACAAAACACAAACACACACATTCAAGACAATGTCTCTCTTGCCAAACCTCCCCAGTTCATTCGTGATAACTTCAGTCTATGGAAGAACCGGATGTCCCTCTTTCTGGAAGTTGTGGATCCTGAAAATCTACACTATATAGAAAATGGACTATATGTACCATTTGCTATTTCTCCGGCTGTTCCCGCAACAGCTACGACTGCCGCGATTCCTAAACGGCAGATTCCAAAGCTCCCTCATCAGTGGAGCGATGAAGACAAGAATAAAATAGCTATAGACACTCGTGCTAGGTCTGTTAGACCCTAACTTGTGAAAGTGCCACAAGCTCCCTCATACAGAGCCTGAGCTCAATCTCCGTGGACGATCAAGCCTTAAGTGCCAAAAAGCTTAAGCGCTTGATAAAAAGCTACACTCCAGACACAGAGCCTCTACATATGCAGAACCTCTGCATATTACATGTAGAGCTTCTGTATAGTACATGTAGAGCCTTTGGTCTCCTATCTCCATGGAACGCACGTTTAGTCCAGACATTCTCGCAAGCGTCAAATAGAATCAAGGCGGCTGGACCTAGTCCGCTCCATTTTTCAAGGGTAGTCAACGATAAGGATGCGGACTCGGCAACTCAGGGATTCAAGACATAATTATAGCAAAGTTTGTTTGACTTAGGCGTATATAAGGAGGCTTCCTCCTCAGGTTCAAATTACTTGAGAGTGCCGACTTATATTATACTCTTTTCTTGTGAGAATACGATTAGATTCAGAATTTTTATTTTCAACTAATAAAAGCATCCGATTTGTTCAAGTCTTCTACTGTTCTTATTTATTTTGAATATTTCATTTGATCAAACTCAGTATACTGTTCGTACTTCAATCATATTCTTTATCAACTGTGTTTTTTTGAGAATTAAGAGTATCTGGGTTCCAACAATTGATGTGGACACTGAGTTTTGCTTTTTACTTCTCCAGCTCACCAACTTTCCACCTAGAAGCTTATAGCCTCTAGTGGATATTTTCCTATCAATTTTGCAACCCGCAAAATAACTATCCGAATAACCTATTAGGTCAAAACCTGAACCTTTAGGGTACCAAAGACCCATGTTAGGAGTTCCCTTTAGATATCTGAATATGTGTTTACAACAATTAGATTGGATTCCTTAGGTTCAGATTGATATCGTGCACATAAGCAAGTAGAATACATGATATCTGATCGACAAGTTATGAGATACAGCAGGGAGACGATCATTCCTCTACAAACAGTTACGTTTACAGACTTTCCATTTAGATCCTTGTTGAGAGACAGTGGAGGAGCCATTGGAGTCTTCATAGATGAACTGTTTGATAAATCAAACATCTCCAGCATGTCACGAACATACTTACTTTGACTGATAAAGATACCTTTATCTAATTGTTTGATCTGGAGACCTAAAAAGAAGGTTAGTTCTCCCGTCACACTCATCTAATATTCTTTCTTCGTGCGATCAACAAATCGAAAACATAAAGAGGGATTAGTGGAACCAAAAATAATATCATCAACATATATTTGGACTAGAATGATGTGACCCTTAACTTTCCTAAGAAATAAGGTCTGGTCAATCTTTCCACGAACAAATTTCTCAGAGATGAAAAATGAGGAAAGGGTATCATACCAGGAACGAGTAGCATGTTTTAACCCATAAAGAGCCTTATCCAAACCATATACATGGTTTGGATACTTAGGGTTAAGAAACCCTGGAGGTTGTTCAACATAAACTTCCTCTTGAAGTTTCCCATTTAGAAAAGCGCTCTTAACATCCATTTGGTAGACTTTAAAGTCTCTATGGGCAGCAAAGGCAAGAAAGAGTCGAATTGCTTCGAGTCTAGCCACTAGTGCAAAGGTTTCGTCATAGTCGATCCCTTCTTCTTGTCTATAACCTTGAGCAACAAGTCGAGCCTTGTTGTGGGTTACCACACCTTTTTCATCCAACTCGTTGTGATAGACCCATTTGGTGTCTATCACTGATTTTTCAGAAGGACGTGGGATAAGGTACCATAATTTGTTCCTATCAAACTCAATGAGCTCCTCTTACATGGCAAGGACCCAACTAGGGTCTAAGATAACATCATTGATTTTCTTGGGTTCAACTAAAGAAAGAAAGTTGACAAAGAGATAGATATTACTTAGACCACACGAGTCTTGATACCTGCATCTAGATCGCCAAGAATTTGATGAATTGGATGGTATTTAGTCGATCGCTAAGCTGATAGAGGATTATCATCTGAGTGAGCAAGTTTAGGAACAGAAAATGAGGCTTGAGCTGCATTTTCTTTAGCAATAGGAACAATTGCTAAAAAAAGAGCCTCAGATTCAGCGACTGAAATAAGTTCATATGCTGAAGGCATTTCATTCACTGATTGATCAGTATTTGAAGTAGAAGGAGGAATACAGCTAATGGTCATGGCAGCGATCTCTGAAGAAGATGCGTTGGAGTGACTAGCTGTAACTGGAATGATAAGTGGACCGTCTTCAGCTTCAGAGGTTTCAGTGTTGAGAGCAACACTGTAGGAAGCTTCAGGTTGTCCATAGTGAGAGAACATCCAGGTTTCTAATTCATCATCATCATTTAAGATGGGTTTTGAATTAGCTGATTAAGATTCGTCAAAAGTGACATGGATAGTTTCTTCTATCTTCTATTGAATACTCTGAAGGCTTTGGATACTGAATAATATCCAAGAATGATTCCTTCATCAGCTTTAGGATCAAACTTTTCAAGTTGGTCACAGTTGTTAAGAATATAACAAGTGCAACAAAAGATGTGTATAAAGCTTATAGAAGGCTTTCTTCCATGAAAAAGTTTATAAGTTGTCTTCATGAACCTAATTACGATCAGCGACCGATTTTGAGTGAAACAAGCGTGTTGACAACTTCAGCCCAGAATTGAGTTGGAAGACGAGATTCGCTGAGCATTGATCGAGTAACATCTATGATTGTTCGATATCTCCTTTCAGCGACCCTATTTTGTTGAGGAGTTCTCACTAAAGAAAAGTTGTGAGAAATTCCCATGTTCTCATAGAAGTTATCCATAGTATTGTTTTTGAATTCATTACCATGGTCACTTCTAATAGATCATACTTTGATGTTGTTAAGTACTTCTATTTTCTTGATGAAAGAAATGATATCTTCAGGTGCTTCATCTTTGGATCTGAGAAAGAAGATCCAAGTGTACCTGGAGTACTCATCAACATTGACAAGTGTAAACTTCTTTCCAGTAATGGGTTGCACGTTCACTAGACCAAAGAGATCCATGTACAGTAGCTAAAAAGGCGCAATCACTGAAGAGATTTTCTTTGACTTAAAGTTAGCCCTTGTGTGTTTTTCTTTTTCACATGCTGAGCAAAGAGATTCCTTTGCAAAGGAGTGTTGAGGAAGACTAGTGACAAGATCATTTCTAGACAGCTCAATGAGTGTCTTGAAGTTAAGATGAGAGAGTAGTTTGTGCCATAGCCAGTTGATGTCTTACTAGGCTTTAGAGAAAACAGTTATTCTCAGTGGTAGTAGAATTCATATTGATGATATATACATTCTCTAGGCGAGAACCGGTCAAGGCAACCTTATCATCTTTGTCAAAGAGGCAACATGAATTCTTCGAAAATTTTACTGTGTAGTCTTTGTCACACAGTTGACTGATGCTCAAGAGGTTGTACTTTAGTCCTTCAACATATGCAACTCGCTTGAACGTGGTTGCACCATTGGTTAATATACCAAAAAATCTGGTATATCCTTTTCCGTTTCCTCCAAAGGTCACGGAAGGTCCTTATTTATTCTTGTAATGGCTTAGAAGGGATTTGTCTCCAGTCATATGCCTTGAGCATCTACTGTCAAGATACCATATGCCTTTGTGCACAAGAGAAGAATTTAAAAATGCTATTAGTACCCAGCTATTGGGGTCTAACACTGTTAGAGGCATCATCCACTACTGCTGAGGAACCGATGTCAGCAGACGACATCACTAAACCTGAAGAGGTTTGAATGGAGAGAGGAACAACCTCTGACACTAGTAAGATAGAGACAGTGGAAATCTTCACTGAGCTTGATGAAGAAGCATCAGTGGTATGAATTACAACATCTGATGCTGAAGGCTTAACAGCAGTTGTTGTCTTCACTGAGCCTGAGGAAGAGGTTCCAGTGGTTTGCTTCACTTTGGTTGCTTTTGCAGCCTTAGTGGAGGATTTTGCCTTGGTTTATTTCTCATCCTTGGCTACTTCTTTGAGGCTTGGAGTCCTTAGGTGAAGCATTCACCTTGAGCTGAGACTTAGATTTATGAGAGGATTCATATTTCTTAGTCCCTGAAGAAGGTTTACAAGCTGAAGGAATATAGCTTGATCTATTTGACTTGATAGACTTCTTAGGAAGAGGTGCTGTGACAATGGATTTACCTTTGTCTTTGCAACCTGAACTCGAAGGAGTTTGTTAGCTCTCATTTCATTCAAGTGTAAAAGTATTGAAAAAGTAATACTGCAAGTGTTGACAGAAGAGGCACTTCCACAAAAGATCACAGAGGACCAAAGCTTACATGACAAAGACRACAGAACCTCTGCAGTCTATCACAGAGGTTCTGGAAGATGATTCACAAGAATCAATTACTCTCAAGCTACATCCAGCAGAGCCTCTGAGATGGCTCACAGAGGATCTGCAACATTATCTTCTGTGGTGAAGTTCTTTGCTGTTTTACTTAGGTTAGTTAGCCTCTCATGCTTATCACATGACTACTTTTGTAATCCGCGTTTAATGGACGACCTGGATCGTTTCACACGTCTAGGTCATGTCAGTCAAGCGGTAAGGAAATAGTATAAATAGTAGCTTTTTTCTTTGTAATCAGCGCCGCTTCCAGCATTGTAATCGTCTAGTTTCAATTCAATTGAAATACATTTGAAGCTTCTCTCTCGTGTGTTCTTAATATTGATTGTCTGCTTGTTCTTCATTGTTCTTGATTCATTGCTCTTTTTTGATTCATAATATTGTTTCCGCTGCACTGTTTATGTCATATAGATCATTGAGAGTATTGGGTTAATACAAGAACCGAGTTAATCGATCCTACAATTGGTATCAAAGCCTGAATCGAATTCTAATTCGATTTATATAGTTCTTGATATTTCATTCGTTCAAAAACACAAATCTTCTTTCTCCGGTTTTCTGTTTTTCACTGTTTCATTCAGTTTCTTCGTATTCATATTGTTCTTCTTCTTTCAATGGTAAATCTAGCCAACAATTCCTTTATGAGCACTGGTTCACAGTCGAAACCTTCCACGCTTATACGTGAGGAGTATCCTCAATGGAAAGTGCGGATGGTAAACTTTTTAGAAGGTATTCATCCAAGGATCTGTGAATTCCTTTACAATCCTCCCTATGTTCCAATGAACCTAATACCTAGAGTTCCAGCAACTGGAGCCACACCAGAAATTCCAGAGCATTATGAGCCACGTCAAGAAGCAAACTGGAGCGACGAGGACAAGATCATCATCGAGTTGGGGAGCAAATGTAAACGTTTGTTGATCATGGCAATTCCAAATAACATCTTTAAGTGTATTGATCACTGTCAACTGTCCATGGAGATCTGGGCAGAACTGGAGAAGTTAATTGAAGGTGGAAGGAAAACGCTTAAAAACAATCGTGCAATCTGCATCAACGAGTACTACAGCTTTAAGGCAAAAGATGGTGAGTCTCTGTCGGATACATACTCRAGACTAAACACGTTAATCAGCAACTGTAAGAGGTATGGCATCCYRAGAACGGCAGAGGAGAATAACTCATTATTCTTGAAAAGCCTTGGGGCTGAATGGATGAATATCACAATGTCCATGAAGGCCATCCTGGATCTAGAAACATGGACATTAGCAGACTTGTTTGGATCTCTCAAGAGCCAAGAGTCTCAAGTTATGCAAATGAAGAGAAACTTTCGTGGCCCTCTGGCTCTAGTTGCTGAAGACGGATGCTCTGGGAAGGGAAAGGAAGGACAGAAGGAAGAGGAAAAGAAGAAGAAGAAGAAGAAGAAGAAAAAGAAGGTTCTGATAGCAGAGAGTGATGACAGTTCTGAGGAAGAAGTGTCAATGAAGGAGATGATGAAGACACTTGCCTTGATCACAAGGGAGTTTAGAAAGGGTGGAGAAAAATAGAGTTCAAGAGTTTCAATCGAAGAAACTTCGCAGAAGGAGAGAGATCAGACAGAAGAGAGAGGGAACAGAAGCCCTCACAGAGGATTGAGGAGCAGAGGAAGGAAGAGCCAAGAGATGGCTRYTTCAAGTGTGGCAAACCTGGCCACTTTGCAGCCGACTGCTGGTCGAAAGGACCAAGGGCACCGCAGAGGGGTCCAAAAGATGCARCCTTCTACAAGAAGAAGGCTGAATACTATCAGCAGAAGTCTTTGCTAGCTCAATCAAGTGAGCTAGTAACAGACGAGTCCTCTGATGACGATGAACATAAGGGTCTTCTCGTATGGGAAGATTCGGACATAGAGGATGAGCTCTTCTATGGGATGGCGGACATCGAGTCAGACTCCTCTGACAGAAACAACCAAGAGGTATCTACTTCCTCTTCTTCTGAATCTTTTGAGTTTTTCACAGAGATCATTGACAAT
>NC_037540.1:35817249-35828762 GCF_001531365.2 Cynara cardunculus var. scolymus | reverse complement strand
GGCTCTTTGAACGGATCTTCTGTCGACACTTCTTCTTAGGATTTTAAATGGTTTTTGTTTCAAGGGGGAGCCATGGAAGCTGGCTCAGAAGGGGAGTCTTCTTTATGAAAATAAAACCACAGAAGGTGCCAAAACGTTTGAAGTGTCTTGTTCTCAGAGGTCAATTCTTCAGAACCTCTGGCGCTTCTAACAAAGGCTCTGTGAGTTTGAACTGAGCAAGTACTCATCTCTCTGTGAATTTCAAACCATCTAGGTAATTAAAGGTGTAAGCTTATAAGAAGGCTCGACACATACCACAGAGGCTCTGTTACCCTTAGGCCTCTGACAGAACTCTCTTAATACTTCTTGTCTATTGGTATGGTGCGCGTGGTTCTGTGGATAAGGGTTAGAAACTACACGCGCGTGTCAGAATAAGGGGGCGTACGTCATCAATCGTGCGTTTTCCCAATACGACGTGTCACAGCTGTTGAACCGTTTCAACCCAAAACACTCATTACGCCTTTTCGTAACTAAAACGGTTCAATTTAAAATTTTCCCCCTATAAATATCCCCTCTCCTCCAACTCTTAAACCTTTACCACTCTCAAATACACTCCGGCGAACCTGCATTTTGTGCTCTCTCAAAAGCAAAACCTGCAACCTGTTACCATGTCTTCTTCAAGCGTTTCAGCCCAATCCGTAAATGCCTCGAGCGACAACGAGGTCACACAAGCTCAAGCCCTCACATCACATGCACTGTCCTTTGTGCAAAACAAGTATGAGAAAATCGTCCTCGTTAAAAAGCCGAATAACTACTACTTCGTCCCCTCAAATACAGGTTTTCCCGATTTCACCTTCCCTCTTCTTCAAATCCTTCGAAATCACCCACTATATTTTGCCCTAACCGCCACCAAACACACCCCTGAAACCTATATAACCCAATTTCTTCTCAGTGCCTATATCACAACCCTTGACAATTCTGGGTTAACCATTGTTGGTTATGCCTCTCACCCTGTAAACAAATCCCTAGTTCCTTTGGAATTGAATGTGGACTTATTGAGGACTGCCCTGCACTTGCCCACTTTGGAGGATCTTCAATTGAACTCGTATGCTGCAACCCCCAATGATGAGGAACTGATCAAATTCTTCGAGTTTGATTCATATGCAACACCCATCACCAAAAGAACTCAATTCAGGCACAAAGGCCTACCCCCTGTCTGGAACATTTTGTTTTCCATTGTCAATTGTTGCTTGACAGGGAAGGTGGGTAGCCATGACCAAACCTCCCATGCGATGATCTCTATCGTTTATGGGATATATTTTAACCTTCTCTTGGACTATGCCAGTTTGATTTTCGAGGACATGGTCGGCCTTATCAAGAAGAAGTGTGCAACTCAGAGGGGCGAGAAATCTAAAGTTAAAGCCCAGAAAAGGCCAAGGAGGACATGAATCAACCCAACCTCATCCTTCAACGTTTCCTTGGTCTGGTGTTTGGTGACCTGCTAGCTGCGAAACTCCCCTCTGTGGAGCCAAATACGAGGCTCTATCCATTCAAGGAGTTTCATCCTACAGAGCATGAGCAAGGGTACAGAAGCCCTAGGCCAGTATCAAGAGCCATGCTCAGGTTCCTAAGCCATGAAGAGAGAAAATCTTACAGACGTGGATTCAGGCGACCAGAACCGATCCCTGAGACCCCTCCACGCATAGGAGTCCCTCTAGAAGAAAAGATTGAGAAAATGAGGGTTGAGGGAAGACGGGAGGAGCCTGCAGAGGCTGGAAAGGTGAGTGAGGAACCCCCTAAAATCCCAAGTCCCCCACCCAAGAAGGCCAAGAAGACACAGAAGGTTATCGACTCTCCTGTGACAAAGAAAGGGAAAAAGAGGCCCGCAGAAGAAGAAGGCCCAAGTGGACCTCTGCCAAAGACCAAAAAGAAGAAAATCAAGAAGGCTCAACCAACAGAGCCTGTGGTCACAGAACAAGTAGCCACAGAGCCTGTAATTGAAGAAGCCGCAGCAGAAGAGAGCCCGGCAGAGGCCACTCCTACTCCAAAGCGCAGAAGGTTGCGCAAGGTTGTTCTTGATGTTTCCCCAACATAACAAATAGAGGAGGTTCTTTTTAAAATCCAAAAGGAATTTAAAGAACCTCTCGACTCTTCCAAGTTGGGGACAAAAGTCGTATTAGACGACGAAGATGAAGAAGAAGACATAGGTGAGGGTGAAAAAGATGCCCAAGGTACACAACCAATCCCAACTCCCAGTGCAACCCACATTTCTAGAGGCCCTGTTCTAGAGGGAACCTCTATTGAAGAAGGCACGCACATGCCGATCCCTACCCAAACCATCCCCACAAAGGACATTTTTTCGTCCTCTGTGGAACGAACACCTGGGCAACCTCATACAACTCCCTCATCCTCTCAAAAGGATGAAGGTTTTACGACAAGAGTCCCTTCGCCCATGGACTTGACAGAACCAAGAGAGGCATCCGTTGCCTCTCCTCACACGAGTGAACAACCAGAACGTGCTTCAGAGGCACATGTGAGGATCACAGAGACAGAGGGTCTAGAACGCCCTCTGTCCCCACTAGATCAATCTACCATGTTAGGCTCTGAACCTACAGGGCAAGAGATCTAAACACCAGTAGGCACTCCTATGGGAGATGCTCGAAGATCTGGTGGAAGTCCCTATGTTGGTTACGACAAACCAGCCACAGAGGGCGCCTCACGTTCCGAGGCTACTAAATCACCATGTGTTGGTGATTTAGGTTCCCAGGATTAGTTTGTGACAATGGGGGAGCTTCAAACCTTTGCCACAGAAATATTCCAAAAGATAGATGAGTTGAAAAGCTTATTTGTCTCCCACATGGTGCCACATGACCTCTCGCCAATCACAGAGGCTCTGAAGGAGTTGACGTCAACAACAGCAGAACTCAAGTCAACCCTCTCAACTCTTCAGAGTTCTGTCCTTCAAAAGGAAGACCTTGAAGAGGCCTTCCAAGCCATGACACTCAACCCTTCTTCGATCAAGACGCTGAAGACCGAGCTTACAGAGATGGCCGCCCAATTTGCTGCTGATCTTGTCTCTGCGGGCTACACGAATGACTCTACATTCAGAGATGAGATTAAGGAGATGTTCTCTTATGCGGTCACCTGCGGCCTCGACACCAAGACCTCAAGGGCCAACATCAATCATCTGGCAACTTGCAGAGAGCTAGATGCTATGGTGGAAGCCCTAGGGGATGTTGTGACCAAAAACATCACCCAACTCCTTAAAGAGGCCCATGCCTCCAATACAGCGATCAKAGACTGCACATCACAACTCGTGAAAGAGGGTGACCTCCTCAGAAACGAGATATACAGAAGCATCTCCAAACTGAAGTGCGCAACATAAATAGACATCAATCATGCCTCTGAGCTTGCAAATGAGGCCATCAAGAAGATGAAGAAGGTAGCCATCAAAATTTTGTAGAGGTTGGAAAAGGCTCCCCTAGACACTTGCAAAGCAGAAGCCAAATAGAGCCATGACGATCATGAAGGTGATGACCATGATCGTCATAAGGGGGAGAAGGAGGAAAAGAAGAAAGAAGCACAGAAGACTCCTGCCAGAGTACCTGCCAGAGGTGTAAAGATTGGGGAATCTACAGCTGCTAAAGGCAAGGAAAAGGCTCCAGAGCCTAAAGGCAAAGGGAAGGCCTAAGTTGTAGAGTCTCCACAGAAGGGGTCATCATCAAGCACAGAAACCCCAAAAAATATTAATGAAGAGGAGTATGCTGATGACCCTGAACTCCTCAAAGTGTTAAAAATATCTCTAGCAGAGGCTCAGGCAAAGAAGGGCAGAATTCCAATGCACCACAGAGAAGGAGAAGCCACATCATCRTTTTTCYYAYAAGTCCAAGAAACGTCCACGGGTACGTTTGATGCTCTGCAAGGAACTGTCAAACCAATCCTTGCAGAGGGATCGACCCAGAGGCCAATTTTGGAAGAAGAGTTCAAGGTGCCAGAGGCTTCCACAACAGACAGAGTATCTGAAATATTTGAGTCCATGAGCAGGATTCCAATACCTCAAGTCAAAATAGTGCCTGTTACATCTTTGGAAGAAGTTCTGGTGTGGAAGTACTCTGCGATAGACACAGAGCCTCCATATGATCCAGAGCTTACAGGGATCCCCTCTGCCGCAACAAAATTTCACTTTTCTAAGTTGACAAGGCCTCGTGAGCAGGTCTTCTCAGAGCACCAGATCACTTCCTTGGTGACAATTTCACCAAGGACCTTGCTAAAGAAGTCTGTACTCTACGCTCAGTATGTGGTAAGGAGAGAAGATGGCAATCTCTACACTTTCACAGATGTTGACCTTCACAACCTCTGCGTGTTTGATGTCATCTATATGCACAAGATTCTCAACATCTACATGGAGAGGAGGTCTAGCTATCAAATATCGCTCAGAAGGCTGATAGAAGTCATGCGCACTCAAATAAGGTATTACAGCCAGACGGACTTCGAGCTGGCAATAAGGTTAGTGTAGAAGAATCTAAATCTCTCTCCTCCATACAGCAGGCCTGGTTGGGTACTTAGGTATCCTCCAAACTCCATTATCCACAACCCCATTTTTGGGTTTGTGTATTTGGATAAGGATGATATCCTAAGGTTCTATGACCCAACAGAGTCCCACAAATACTCAACAGAGACATTAGAATGGATTTACAAAATAGCGGCGATAGAGGTGGACAGAGGACATCTCAGAACGGGTGAAGTGTCTCCCATCTTGAAGGCGATTAAAATGCAAATCAACTTCAGAGAATGGATCTTCAATGTCTACAGAACGATCAAAGTTGACTTGCTATACGCGGTAGACGATTTTCCAGAATCTGCAGTCTGATAACATTCTGCACCAGCTTTTGGCCTAAGCTTCACGATTTTATATTTCAGTTTTGTAATTCATTTCTTTATGTAATTCTTTTCAGAGGATGATCTATTATCTCCTTTTGTAATTCTTCCAATTTAAGTCTTGTCTTGCATTTAATTTTCACAATTTAGTTTTTCATACTTAGGAGGAGATTGTTAGCTCTCATTTCATTCAAGTGTAAAAGTATTGAAAAAGTAATACTACAAGTGTTGATAGAAGAGGCACTTCTACAGAAGATCACAGAGGACCAAAGCTTACATGTCAAAGACAACAGAACCTCTGCAGTCTATCACAGAGGTTCTGGAAAATGATTCGCAAGAATCAAGTACTCTCAAGCTACATCCATCAGAGCCTCTGAGATGGCTCACAGAGGATCTGCAACATTATCTTCTGTGGTGAAGTTCTTTGTTGTTTTACTTAGGTTAGTTAGCCTCTTGTGCTTATCACGTGACTACTTTTGTAATCCGCATTTAATGGACGGCCTGGATCGTTTCACACGTCTAGGTCATGTCAGTCAAGCGGTTAGGAAATAGTATAAATAGTAGCTTTTTTCCTTTGTAATCAGCGCTGCTTCCAGCATTGTAATCATCTAATTTCAATTCAATTGAAATACATTTGAAGCTTCTCTCTCGTGTGTTCTTAATATTGATTGTCTGCTTGTTCTTCATTATTCTTGATTCATTGCTCTTTTTGATTCTTAATATTGTTTCCGCTGCACTGTTTATGTCATATAGATCATTGAGAGTATTGGGTTAATACAAGAACTGAGTTAATCGATCCTACAGAGTTCCATCAAGATGACTCTCAGTAAAAGAGGACTGAAAGGAAGAAGTGTTAGGGATGGAAGAGACAAAGGTACCAAACTTAAGCATGGACCTGTCAGTGACACGTTCTTCCTGATCATAGGAGAATCCTAGACCAGTCGTTATCTTGGCTGGGATCTGAGTGTTGATGATCTCAGAGGCTTTGATAGAGGTTTTTCACCACCCTTCAATGGTAGCCTTCTCAGCCTTGAGTTCAGCGATAGCTCGCTCACGCTCAACGATAGCCTTTTCGCGTTCAACAGTGATGGCTTGGTTTACAATGACTTGATTCTTTAAGTTTTCTTCAACCTTGGTCAGCTCCTTGATCTTATAATGACAAATCTTCAACTATTGTAGAAGATCAAGATTAAGCATTTCTGCTTTTGATTTGCCATTAAGGGCATTTTAAAGATCCGTTGTCAATGTGTCTAGTGCGGAGAGGCTAGAAGAAAAAGAGGAGGGTTCATTCAGGATACATACCTGAGCAGGAGAAGAGGTTGATGGTTCAGTTGCAGTGGATGTCTCTAAAGCTTCTTCTTTGACATCCTTGGCCAACAAACAAAGGCAGGTTGTCAAAGACCTTCCAGCCTAGTGGTAAAGGCTTGGGCATGGCATAGTCATGAACCCGAGTTCGAGCCCTGGGAGGGGAGTGTTGGCTACATTTAAGTGRGGCCATGTTTAGCCTCCAAATTTGTCGGGGATTAGTCGGGCTTTGGCCCGGACACCCTTACAAAAAAAAAACAAAGGTAGGTTGTATCTTCTTCATCAGATGATGATTCATCAGATAAGTCAGCCCAATCATGCTCTTCAGCAATAGGACCCTTAGCCTTTTGCTGGTGATTCTTCATCTTCTTATACTTTTCCTTCAGCTTCAGGTATTTGTCATCCTTGGACCTGAAAGAGGATTGGGATTTAGAAGATGGCGCCGTAGTCTTCTTTGATCTGTATTCATCTGCAGAATGTCAAGTGTCATGACAATTGTAGCAGATTGCTAAAGCCTTGTCTATTTTATCAGACTTTGGTTTTTCCTTAATGGTCAGCGAAGGAGATCTACAGAAATTGCTCTTGCTGGAGAATCTCCTAAAATATTTAGTCAAAAGCACCGGGGATTCATCAAAATCTACAAGATTAGATTATGGAATATCCTCAGAGTTAGTAGAGTCTAACTCTGTAATTACAACAGAAGGATGAAGAAAAAGTAGAAGAAGAAGGCGTTTTAGCTGAAGCATCTTCAGAGATCAAAGCTAACGGAGAGCTTTTCATTTCTCTGGATTCTTTGACTAGATTCGTTTTCAGCTGACGAGATTGCTCATGATTAAGCAGAATCCCATAGAGGGTAGAAAGAGAAAGAGAGGACATGTCACTAAACATCTTAAGACACATGGAAAAGGTGTCCAAAGATTCAGGAAGACATTCCAGAAACTTAGTTACAGTTTCAGAGTTGGAATATTCCCTAGCTACAGTCCTAAGATCAATAAGAAGACAACTAAAACGTTGATGTACTTCAGATAGTGTCTTAGTCTTTCCACAAAGAAAGCTTTCATATTGCCTTACTAAATTAATCTTCCTTGATTCTTGAACCTGAGAGGTTTCTTTCATATTGAACAAAAAGAGTGTCCCACATGGATTTCAAAGTCCCGAGTTTCATCACTGTGTGATAAATCTTGTTAGGAAGAGACATAGCTATTATAGACCTAACGCGAGTGTCTATATCTATTTTCTTCTTGTCTTCATCACTCCACTGATGAGAAAGCTTTGTAATCTGCCGTTCAGGAATCGCGGCAGTCGTAGCAGTTCCAGGAACAACTTGTGAAATAGCAAATGGTACATATGGTCCATTTTCTATATAGTGTGGAGTTTCAAGATCCACATCTTCCAGAAAGAGGGACATCCGATTCTTCCATAGACTAAAGTTGTCTCAAATGAATAGGGAAGGTTTGGCAAGAGAACCATTGTCTTGAACGTGTGTGTTTGTGTTTTGTAAACCCATTTTAAAAGCAATGAAATTATCTAAAGAAGGAGATAAAGTAGTGCAGAAAAACAACCAAACAACTAGAGAAAATAGAACACTGCTCTGATATCACTTGTTGGTCCCGTTAGGGTCTACAAGATGTGTATAACAATTTGTAGAAAGGAGGGATGAATACAAACACAGTATTTTCAAATATAAAATATATATTGATAAGAGAAGATCAATACAGATAAAGGTTGTTTGTGGAAAGATAAGTTAAGAAAAACCTATCTAAACAATCTTAACTTTACACACTTAATCTTAGCAAATAAGAAAAGATTTGTTGTTAAAGAAATAGAAGAAAGTAAGTTCTATCTGAGAGAGAACTTGTTTAGAATAGAGAGAAAGGGATTCTAACTTGCTTTTGAAGATGAGCGTATATGTTCTTAGATATGTGTTCTTTTACTTAAGCACAAGAAATCTCAGAATAAGGTTTTGGTCAGAGTATCTCTGCATGGAGATAGAAAGCATCTATTTATACCCGTTGCATTAAATGCACATTTAATGCGACGTGATAGGGTTAGAATGTGTGTCAAGCCTTAAGGGAAGGTTTGTCCTTTGCTATAGTGAATAGTACAAAACCCTATTCATGAGCAAACATCCTTTCAGAAAGTTGGTGGGTAATAGAGTCAATTAGTCGGCTCCGTACCGTATTAACATTTAGAAAGGGAATGGTTTTGTCCTTTGTGTATATAAGGACAAGACAACAACAATCGTGCTTAGCAAGCTTCTTTTGATCGCTGAATGCTAGAATAATCTGAAGGTCTCTTCAGCATTCGCTGAGGCTTGGACAGTTTTCACACATATGTAGACAGACTTATAATCACTGAATACCGCTTTAGATCACGTACTCGCCAGTCTCCAATCTTCAGTTTTAGTCTTTGACTTTAGCTTAAGGTTCTTTGGTGTGAGTGTTGTCTTCTTGAAGTATCGTTGTCGTTGATAGGATTTACAATACAAGTTCTTCAGCGATCACTGAATAGACTCAGTGAAGATCGCTAGAACTGAGATAACAGAAACATAAATACTTCATATAAGGAAAAAAGAGATTATCATCAAATCACTGAGAGAGAGAATCAACAGTTTGTGCTTCTCCCCCTTGAACACGGTATAGAGACTCTGTATAGTATATACAGAGGCTCTTTATGACATTGAGATCATAGACTCGAGCAAGAGGCTCAGCGTAGTGAATGCAAAGGCTCTGTCTCATGGACTTAAAACAATTAAACAAATGTCAAACAGAGATATGCTCAAGGAGGGTGCAGAGGCTCTGTATTTTACATACAGAGGTTCTGTCTGATTATTGGAGATTAAGCATACCCAACTTGCTGACCAAGGAATTGAATCTCTTTTCATCAAGAGTCTTAGTGAATATGTCTGCAAGTTGGTGGTCTATACTGACAAAGAACATTGAAATCATACCTTTCTCTACATGGTCTTTGATGAAAGGGTAACGAACATCGATGTGCTTTGTCTTAGAGTGTTGTACTGGATTTTTCATGATTACTATTGTGCTTTCAGAGTCACAGAAGATGGGAATCTTGTCAAACTCAATGCCATAGTCGTTGAGTTGAGTCTTCATCCAAATTACTTGAGAACAGCAGCTCGCTGCAGCTACATAATCTACTTTCGTAGTTGAAGGAGATACGCAGTTCTACTTCTTGAATGTCCAGTTGATGAGCATATTGTCAAGCAGTTGCCAGCTTTTGGAAGTACTCTTTCAATCGAGTTTGCACCCTGCATGATCAGAATCTGTATACGGTTAAGATCAAATCCAAAATGCTTAGGATACCAGAGACCTAAAAATTGAGTCCCCTTTAGGTATCGAAAGATTCTTTTAACAGCAGAAAGATGAGATTCCTTAGGATTAGCATGGTACCTAGAACAGAGACAAGTGGCAAACATTATATCTTGTAGACTAACCGTAAGGTATAATAGTGATCCAATCATTCCATGTTAAGTCTTGACATCCATTGGTTTTCCAGATGGATCTGTGTAAGACTTAGTTCCCGTTGCGAATGGTGTTCTTATGGTAGAAGAGTTGTGAAGTTGGTACAACTTTTAAATATGTCAGAAACATACTTAGCTTGGCTAATGAAGATACCATCTTCCGTTTGTTTTACTTGTAAGCCTAGGAAGAATGTTAATTCTCCCATCATGCTCATTTCACACTCACTCTTCATCAACACAGAGAACTTATCACAGTGCCTTTGGTTCGTTGAACCAAACATGATGTCATCCACATATATCTGGACTAGAAGCATCTCATCTTTATGCCTCTTTATGAACAAAATGGTATCAATTTTACCTTTCGAAACCTATTTAATAAAGGAAAAGACGAAAGACGTTCATACCAGGCTCTTGGAGCTTGTTTGAGTCAATACGGAGCTTTGTCTAAGAAGTAGACATACTCTGGATGTGTGGAACTTTCAAACCCCAGAGGTTGTTATACGTAGACTTCCTCCTTTAGCTTACCATTTAGGAAGGCTAATTTAACGTCCATTTGATAGACTTAGAATCCTTTATGTGTAGAAAGGCTAGGAATAAGTGTATAGCTTCTAGCCTTGCAATTGGTGCAAAGGTCTCGTCATAGTCTATGTCTTCTTCCTGGCAGTAGCTTTTAGCAACGAGTCTGGCTTTTTTTACTACTATACCATCCCCATCCTTCTTGTTCCTGAAAACCAACTTAGTACCAATTACAATTTTATCCTTTGGTAAAGAAACGAGAGTCCATACCTTGTTTCTTTTCAATTGTTGGAGCTCTTCTTGCATGGCATCGACCCAACTAGGGTCTTGTAGGTCTTCATGAACTTTCTTGGGCTCTACCACACATAGAAAGTTTACAAATAAACATTTATTGTCTATGGCAGCTCTTGTCTTTACCCCACTTGGAGTTTCACCAATAATTTGATGAAGGGGATGGTCTTTTGTCCATCTTGTCATTGGAGCTAGAACAGACGTTGGAGTCATTGGATCTTGTTCCTCTGGTATGTTTGGCATTCTGCTCATAGAAAGGTGATGAAGGCTCTGCTTGTTCCTCCTCGGATGATGGTACAGAGGAACCATGTTTAGAGACAGAGGTATTGTTATCTGGCTCTAAGGGACTGGGCCCTAATCTAGAGCTTGAGGGCTCTAGTTGGGATTAGCTTGATCACCAGAGGAAGCAGAGGTGTTAGCAGGGCTAGAGATAGACGTACTTGTAGTTTATGGCTCTCCTTGAACACGTGCAGAGTTATCTCTGGGTACACATGCAGAGATGTCCTCATTACCAGAGAAGTCTTCAAAAAATTTCCTGAGTTCTCTGAAGTCATTTGTTCTTTATCGTCGAACAAGATGTTGATACTTTCCAGGACTGTCTTGGTTCGTAGATTGAAGACTCTGTAGGCCTTGGAATGTGTGGAGTATCCAAGTAATTTGCCTTCACCGGTCTTCTTGTCGAACTTTCGAAGGTGATCACAGTCATTCAAAATGAAGCATCTGCAACCAAAGATATGCAAAAATTTAACATTAGGCTTTTTTTGGTTAATGAGTTCATAAGGAGTCTTCATATGTCTCTTAACCATTGTTGCTCTGCTTTGGGTAAAACATGCGGTTGAGAAAAATTCTGCCCAAAAATGGGTTGGAAGACCAGAGTCTGCAAGCATCGTTCTTGTAGCTTCAACTAATGTTCGATTTTTCCTTTCTACTACACCATTTTGTTGTAGTTTTCTTGCAACAGATGTTGATCCCAGATCTCTCAATAACACTAGTAATCTAGTTAATAACAACCAAATTATAGTGATTTGATGAACAAAGTGATGAACACTCAAGAAGAAATTATGAA
>NC_037540.1:35814188-35817073 GCF_001531365.2 Cynara cardunculus var. scolymus | reverse complement strand
TTATCTAAACTATGGATAAACTTTAGTAATTAAGATAAACTCGAAATCTAGTTGTTGACCTGTCATCTCCAGCTGTCATTCATAGTATGATGGATCATCCTTATCTTTAAGTCTTCATCGYATGCTTCTGGATGAATTGCTGGATAATACACTAAGTGTAGTTGACCAGAGATTCGATGAAGATGCTCTTTCCATCGCATCCTTGGTCGTCCATCGCTCCTCTGGTTGTGCTCCAGACTTAGTCAATTCTGCCCTGATGTCTTCATCGGTCTACTGATTCTTCATCACTTATTGTTTTTCATTACTTTTTCACTTTATGAATTATGAGGCATAACAATCTCCCCCTAAGTAACGAAATAACAAACATAGACTAATCTGGAAACAACCGTGAAGAACAGAGACTAATCTAATAGAAAAACATCAAATTCCAAATTTTCATTGGATGATGAAATTCTTACAATACTAGAATCAAAAGACATCAAGACAAAACAAAAAAATACAACTCATCATGAGCTACTTTGATATATTTCTCTGAAGCGCAGGAGCAATCTTCGATAGCCAATGACTGTCGATATCTCATGAATGAGCAGACTCCCTTCTTCTCTTGGCACGTGGTTTCTACCCAGTCTTTCTCTAATGACTTTCTGAAACCATTCAAGTGTATCCAATGAATACTTGAAGGCCTCAGTTAGTCTAAAGAATTTTTTAACCCCGAACTCATTCTTGTAAAGAAGTCCAAGTTCGGGTTGAGTTAGGACTGAGGCAGATCTTTTCTCCTGCAGGCCTTGGAAGTCTTCGTTTGGTGGAGCGCAGGATAGTCTTTCAATGCCTAGCCGAGGAGCAACTTCAAAATCACTCTTGGTTCTATGGTTCACCAGGGTTTCCATCGTTTTTACTACCACTCGATTCGCCATTCCATACCTGATGCCGAGGTCCTTCCTTTGAGCCGTGTATGCGTATAATTCAATCAAGTCACATGGATTGAGCTTAATAAGGTCATTTTCATTGAGCATGCTAACTTGCCCATGTGCTCTCTCCACAGTGAGCTCGATGTATCGAATGGCTCGGTTGGCAAATGTCCTTACTTTCATATCCATGACCCTCCTTATCCCATCATTCGAGAAGACAGCTTGAGGTTCTTGTGTGGTCTGTCTAATGAATCTATGGTGTAAGAGTTCCATGGACTCAGGTGATAAGATCGGAGGGTTGATGGTCAAACTTTCATCGCGGTTTTCGTACAGGTATTGATGGATGTTTTCCATCATAGTTGGTTCCCTGGGTGGCAATTTAGGACGTCTTCGCATCGACTCCATGCTCTGTATAATCTCATCTACCAGGCTCTGAGGAGGTTTCCTTGATGAAGAAGGAGTATCTGCATGCACCATGGGTGGTTGGGTTGAGGGTTGTGTATGAGTTGGTGAGGGTATGGTTTCTTGTTGAGTTGGTTCAGCTTGGGTTGGTTGTGGTTCATTGGGTTCGGCTTGGGTGGTTTCTAGTGCATGGGGTTCTATTTGGGTTTGTGGTTGTTGGGGTGATGAAGGTTGGATTATTGTTGTTTCAGGTTGTATGGATAAGGTGAAGGGTTCTATGGTGCGAGGGGTTGGTGAAGGGGTTAAAGGTAAGTTTGGTGTGGGTGATGAAGGTTGGTTTATTTCTGTTGGTGGGGTGATTGGCTCTTCATCGGTTGAGGAACTCAACACGATGGGTTCTAGGGTTGCAGCAAAGGGAACATGTACATATTGTACATCTTTAGAGGGCAGAGCCTCTGGTTACCTTTCTTGGGTTCCTTCGGTTGAGGATGGTGGTTGAGTTTATGGTGATGGTGATGGTGATGGTGGTGCAGCGGATTCTGTATTCTGTGCAGCCGCGGCCTCTGTCTCCCCCTCATGAGGTCCAAAACCTTGATCATCGGGGTCTTGGTCTTCATGTCTTGGCCTTTTGTGTTGGCGGCTGCTGGAGCAAGAGGCTCTGCTCCTCTTTTTCTTTTTGTCCTTCTTGAAGGATGCAAGATACGCCTTCAGGACTGCTTGTCTTCGACTCGCCTCCATTGTTTAAAGGAGAGAGGTGGTGCGTCGTTGTTCATCGACCAGGTTCTAGGAGAGAACCCTTGTTGGATGGATGGTCCGATGAACGAATTTGGCACTAATCTCATTGAAAGATGAGACTAGCACCTTGGACAGAGCCCGTAGGTCAGTTCTGGTTGCGAACTCGGTGGAGGAGGATGAGGCTTGTGGTGGTATGGAGGTGTTGGTGGATGTATATGGAGGGATGGAAAGATTGGTGATGAGGTCTCTCACCTCTGCAGTGAATGAGGAAAAGGCTTCATCAAAGGATGGGCCTGCGGAGGGAGGTTGGGGTGGAGGAGTAGGCTGGGGGATTTGGGCTAGGATAGTGGCGGGTAGTTGGGTGAGGGTGGTTTGGATGGAGGCCATTTGATTGGTGAGGTTGGCAAGGGTAGCATCGATGGATGAGGTGGATGACATAATCTTTGGTTCAACTGATGTTTCGATGTGCAAAGAGTTTGAGTTTCTGATGCAGAGTGAGTTTGAAATGAGCATGATGGGAGAGCTCACCTTCTTCTTAGGTCTACAAGTCAAGCAATCCTCTGAAGGAATCTTTATCAATCAATCTAAATATGTGCATGACCTTTTGAGGAAGTACAAGATGCATGATGCCTCTCCCATGAGTACACCAATGGCCCCTGGCCAGAAGCTTTATAAAGACATAAATGGTCCTTCTGTAGAGTGCAAACTCTACAGAGGTATGATTGGATCTCTGCTATATCTCACTGCAAGTAGGCCTGATATCATGTTTTCAACATGCATTTGTGCTAGGTATTAGAAAAACCCCAAAGAATCCCATCTAAGTGCAGTGAAGAGAATCCT
>NC_037540.1:35812357-35813868 GCF_001531365.2 Cynara cardunculus var. scolymus | reverse complement strand
CTTCTTGGTTAACCTTCACTTGTTTTCTTAGTTAACAGGTTTAACTCGCAGAGATATGCAAGGTTTGAGGGGGAGTATATGCTTAAAAGGAATAAAACCTATTGAAGAAGCAAAATGTTTTTCATCACAGAAGTCTTTTCACAGACCCTCTGTGACTCTCAGAGGCTCTTTGAACAGGTCCTCTGTCGATACTTTCTTCTTAGGATTTTTAAATGGTTTTTGTTTTAAGGGGGAGCCATGGAAGCTGGCTTATTGGGGGGGGGGGTTAAATTGAAAATCAAAACCTCAGAAGGTGCCAAAATTTTTGAAGTATCTTAATCTCAGAGGTCAGCTCATCAGAACCTCTGGCGCTTCTATCAGAGGCTCTGTGGGTCTGAACTGAGAAGGTGCTCATCTCTCTGACGATTTTCAAACCGTTTAGGTATACAAAGGTGTAACATGTAAGAAGGCCCCGCACATATCACAGAGGCTCTGTTACCCTTAGGTCCCTGACAAAACTCTTCTATAGTTTTATATTATTGATATAGTGCGTGTGGTTCTGTGGATAAGGGTTAAAGTTGACCACGGGCGTGTCAGAAACGGGGGCGCATGTCATCAATCGTGCGTCTTCCCAACACAACGTGACATATTTTGATTCGTCTCTCCCATAAACCACTCATCATGATATATAGCCAAATAAATGGTTCACAATCAAAATTCGTCACTATAAATACTCTTCCCCCCATCATAAACCCCTTCACTTCTCTAAATACTCCTCCAGCAAAATCTCAAGCTTTCCGACAACTTGCAACTACGTCTTCAAGCTCAGCATCCGCCTCCGCTCAATCCGAAAACAACCCAAGCAATGATGAAGTGAACCAATCTTAGGCACTGACCTCTCATGCCATATCGTTTTTACAGAATCGATATGAGAAAGTGATGCTGGTAAAGAAACCTAACAACTACTACTTCGCTCCATCCCCAAATGGCTTCCTGGAATACACATATCCTTTATTGGAAATCCTTCGCAACCACACTATGTATTACGCAATTTCTTCTCAGTTCATACATTTGCACCCTGAAAGATGCTGGATTAAGCATAATAGGCTATGCTTCACACTCAATAATCAAATCCCTCGTACCAATGGAGATGAACGTCGAGACCCTACGTTTTGCCCTGCACCTACCTACTCTTGACGATCTTCATTTGGATGCCTTTGCACCAACTCCATCAGATGCGGAATTGATCGAATTCCTCGAATTCCACTCATACACGGCAAAGACAAAAATCGTCAAACGGACTGAATTAAAGAGGAAGGGCCTTCCTCCTATGTGGAATACTCTGTTTTCAATCATCAGTTGTTGCTTAACGGGGAAGGTCAGCAGCCACGATCAAGCATCTCATGCCATGCTCTCCATAGTCTATGGAATATACTTCAACTTGCCCCTGGATTACGCGCAACTCATCTTTGATGATATGGTGGGCCTAATCAAGAAGAAATGTGCTACTCAACGGGGTGAGAAATCGAAGG
>NC_037540.1:35809131-35810847 GCF_001531365.2 Cynara cardunculus var. scolymus | reverse complement strand
TGTCTCTCAATCCTTCTTCTATCAACACTCTCAAGACAGAACTGACAGAGGTAGCCGCCCAGTATGCTGCAGACATAGTTTCCGCCGGCTACACGGACTACTCTGCCTTCAAGAATGAAATCAAAGAGATGTTCTCCTTCTGGATCACTGTTGGCGTCGACTCCTCATCCTCCAGGGCTAATATTAACCATCTAGCCACTCGTAGAGAGCTAGACGCAATGCTTGAGGCTCTCAGAGAGACCGTGCAGAAACAGCACGACCATTTTCTCAAAGAGGCCCGAGCTACTAACGAATCCATTAGAGACTGCATGATGCAACTCATCAAAGAAGGTGACTCATTCTGAAATGAAATCTATTGCTGCGTCTCTAAAATGAAATGGGCCATAGAGATGGATATCAACACCGCCACTCTGAATGCTGAAATGATAATAGAGAAGATGGAGAAGGCGGCCTCCAAAGTTCTCAGGCACTTGAAGAAGGCTCCCCTCACCCCGTGCAAGACAGAGGCTACTCAAATCCATGATGATCAGGGAGGCAATGACCCTGATCGTCATGAGGGGGAGAAGAAGACTAAGCCAAAGAAATCAACCTCTACCAAACCACTGAAAATAGTGGACTCTGCTGCAGCCCTATTCTCCGAAGAAAAATCTTCAGAGCCTACGGGGAAACACAAGGATAAAGCAGTAGAGGAATCGCCAAAGAAAGGGTCTAGCTCTGACACACTGGAGGAGATCAATGAAGATGAATATGACGACCCTGATCTGGTTCAATTTCTCAAGGCGTCTTTGGCAGAGGCTCGGATGAAGAAAGGCAGAGCTCCCATCCCCAAAGTTGGAGAAGGCTCTTCCAAACTTGCCAAAATACCTGAAGAGACGTCCACGGGTACATTCGACGCTCTGGTAGGAACAGTCAAGCCAATCTTACCCAGAGGCCTATACTCAAAGAAGACACCAGAACGCCATAGTCTACCACAGTGGGGAGGGTCTCTGAGATTATTGACTCGATGAACAAGATTCCTATGCAGAAGATGTGTATAGAGCCCGTAACCACTGTCGAAGAGATTCTGCGGTGGCGTTACACATCCACAGACACAGAGCCCCCATACGATCCAGAGCTAATTGGAATGCCCTCTGCCGAAGCAAAATTTCACTTCACTAAACTCACCAAGCCACCAAAGCAGGTCTTCTCAGAGCATGTTATTCGTTCACTAGAAACCATCTCTCCGTGCACCATGCTGAAGAAGACCGTGTTGTACACTCAATATACGGTGAAGAGGGATGACGGTAACCTATACACTTTCACAGATGCTGACCTCCACAATATGTGTGTATTTGATCTAATCTTCTTGCACAAGATCCTAAACAAGTACATGGAGAGGAGGTCAAGCTACTCGATTTCTCTCAGAAGGCTGATAGAGGTAATGCATGCTCAAGTTAAATTCTACAGCCAGAAAGACTTCGATATTGCGATGAGGTTGGCCCAGCCAGAGCTAAAGATTTCTCCTCCAAAGAGATTTGGTTGCACAGGTTCCATCCCAACACTATTATCCACAATCCCATCTTTGGGTTTGTTTTCTTGGATAAGGATGAGATCCAAAGATTCTTCGATCCGAAAGAGGTGCACAAGTATTCAACAGAGTCCCTCGAATGGGTGTTCAACTTGGTGGTGGCAGAGGTGCAGAAAAGGCGAATAAGGGCGGATGAAGTAACGAACCTT
>NC_037540.1:35806373-35807771 GCF_001531365.2 Cynara cardunculus var. scolymus | reverse complement strand
ATTTTTCGCAATGTTTTGCATTTGTAGAACCAAATATGATGTCGTCCACATATATTTGAACAAGTAAGATGTCACCTTTATATTTTTTGAGAAAGAGGGTTGTATCGATTATATCTTTTTCGAAACCGTTGTTGATGAGAAAGGTAGATAGAGTTTCATACCAGGCCCTGGGTGCTTTCTTCAACCCATAGAGGGCTTTATCCAGAAAATAGACATAGTCTGGATGTTTTGGATCTTCGAACCCAGGAGGTTGTTGCATGTAGACTTCTTCTTGAAGTTTGCCGTTGAGGAAGGCAGACTTGATATCCATCTGATAGACCTTAAAGCTTTTGTGAGCGGTGTAGGCTAGGAACATTCTGATGGCTTCAAGTCTTGCAACGGGAGCGAATTTTCATCATAATGAATCCCTTCTTCCTGGCGGTAGATTTTGTCAACAAGCCTGGCTTTGTTCCTTATTACGATGCCATCTTCGTCGTTCTTGTTCCGGAAGACCCATTTGGTGCCTATGGTCGTCTTACCTTTGGGTAGAGGCATAAGGGACCATACTTTGTTTCGTTCAAACTAGAGTAATTCTTCTTGCATTGTGTCTATCCAGTTTGGATCTTCTAGGGCTTCTGAAATCTTCTTAGGTTCTATCATGCTCAGAAAGTTGGTGAAGAGGCATTCATTTGCTGTGGCAGATCTCGTCTTGACACCAGAAGTTGGATTACCAATGATTTGGTGGTGTGGATGATCTTTTGTCCACTTGGTGCTTGATTGAGGTTCTGGAGCAACAGGATACAGCTCTTCATCGACTGATGGAACTGCTTGCTCCCCCTCGACGAGATCATCTCCAGAGTTAGATTCTGGATCTTGATCGTGATCTGAAGACACAGAAGAAGTAGATGGTGAAGTAACATGAGTTTCTGTAAGAGTTGTACCTTTAGCATTGGAGACTTCATGATCTTCATCGATTCTGGAGTTAGATTTTGAAATGGGCACATTTCCAGAGACTACTTCTTCATCGAAGATGTCTTCAAATAATTGAGCTAGCTCTGATTCATTGGGTTTGCCAAGTGATGAATCGATTCTCTTCTTTGAAGTCCGAGGTCTGAACTGTTGTATCCAGAAGTAATTGTTGTGGAATCATCAAAGGACACATTGATGCTTTCGATGACGATCTTTGTCCTTTTGATGTAGACTCCGTAGGCTTTGACGGTTTGAGAGTAGCTCAGAAAGATTCCTTCATCAGCTTTCTTGTCAAACTTGCCAAGATATTCTCTATCATTGAGTACAAAGCATTTGCACCCAAAGACATGAAAATATTTGACATTTGGTCTTCTGTGGTTGATGAGCTCATAAGGTGTCTTCTGGTGTCTCTTGTTAATGATTGATCGATTTTGGGTGAAGCACGCAGTT
>NC_037540.1:35789628-35799263 GCF_001531365.2 Cynara cardunculus var. scolymus | reverse complement strand
AAAAATGTAAAAGCGACTCTTTTTACAATAGGCCTAATCACCTATTTATACTAATAAGAAGATAACTATCTAATGAGACTTTTTAGCTAATCTTCTAATAACADATAAYGATTATMTAAACTWTGGATAAACTTTAGTAATTAAGATAAACTCGAAATCTAGTTGTTGACTTGTCATCTCCAGCTGTCATTCATGGTATGATGGATCATCCTTAACTTTAAGTCTTCATCGCATGCTTCTGGATGAATTGCTGGATAATACACTAAGTGTAGTTGACCAGAGGTTCGATGAAGATGCTCTTTACATCGCATCCTTGGTCGTCTATCGCTCCTCAGGTTGTGCTCCAGACTTAGTCAATTGTGTCTTGATGTCTTCATCGGTCTTCTGGTTCTTCATCACTTATTATTTTTCATTACTTTTTCACTTTATGAATTATGGGGTTTAACAACAGAGAAGTTTTGAGAGAATCCCTCTTGTACGCATCGATTTTTGCATTCTTGAACTCTGTATCGTTATCACTTCTTAGCTTTTGAATTCTGCTCTGTAGTAGGACTTGAATCTTGATGAATAGCTTGAGCAACAGCTCTAGGACATCTGACTTTTGTCTTACAAACTCAATCCAAGTATATCTTGTAAATTCATCAATAAGCACTAAGATATACTTATTGCCAGACAGACTCTGCACAGAGATTGGACCGCAGAGGTCCACATGAAGCATGTGTAGAGGTCTAATGGAGGATGCATCTGTCTTTGCCTTATGGGATGCTCTTTTGAGTTTTCCCATTTCACAGGCAGGACAAAGATGGTCCTTTTCGAACTTTATTGCTGGTAGTCCGTCAACCAGGTTGTTTTTCACAAGCTTCTCTTTATTTTGAAATTTTAGATGAGAAAGCTTGTGGTGCTAGAGCCATGCTTCTTAACATTTACGAGATACGAGACAAAGAGTCTCTAAGTTCTCTCTAGGTAAGAAGTTCGTAAGCTATAGATTACCCTTACGTTTGGAACTTGACATTATAGCCAGAATCACAAAGTTGACTTATGCTCAAAAGGTTATGCTTAAACCCATAAACATAAGCAACTTTAGAGACATAAACCTTACCTTGATAAAGATCTCCATAGCGTTTGATTTCTCCTTGCATATTATCCCTGAAAGTCACTCATCCTCCAATTTTATCTCTGAATGAGGAGAGTAATCTTTTGTTGCCAGTCATGTGTCTTAAGCACTCGGAGTCAAGGTACCAAATGTCCACATGTGGCTTCTACAAAACAAATTATAGGGATTTAGGTACCCATTTCATGATGGGTCCTCGATGATTAGGCCTTGGAGTTTTGACTTTAGGTTTAGAGAGGGGATTTGTCTCAACACCCGATGTTCCAGACTTGCAGTCTGGTTTGCCAGATTTGGCCTTAGGAGTTTGCTTCTTCTGGGTCCTTTTGGAATTATTCTTCGATGACCCAGAGGGAATATAATTGGGACTAGAAAGGTGTTGCTTTAATTGTTGCAGCAGAGAAAGACATTTGCAAGTGTGAACACAATTTTGATGACAAAATGATTTATTGGATTCATAAAAGAAATTATTACAATCGTTCGTAGTATTGTTAGTTCGAGTGAACTCCCTATCTAGTTTTGATTGTTTAGAAAATTTGGCCTTTGTCTTCTCTGGCCTTCCTTTCTCCCTTCTTACTCCTTTGGCCCTCAGAGACCTCTCTGAAACAGAGAAATTTAATTTAGAGTTAGCAGCGGGTTTTTCTTTCTGTTTTAGAGTGAACTTTATTGGCTTTTGAAAGTCGGATTTTGAAACTTTAGATGCAGAGGTGAAATATTTAGATTTCTTAGCTTTGTTTTTCACCTTAAGCTCCAGATAAGACTTGGCTTTTAAGCACATGTCCATGAAATCAAGACACATGGGAATCCTTTTTCCTCTACTCCATCACTGGAACAGATTTATTTTTTATCCCATTTTGAAGTCCATTAACTTCTGGTCCTTGTTCCCCTATCTCTGTCTCAATTTGCTCTGTACTCCAGTCCACCTCTTATTCTGAATCAGAGTCAAGAAAATCCTTGTGTTGATTTTGAGTTGCAGAGGTATCATTGAGAGTTTGAGATTCACGTAAATATGCACCAATGCCTTTGTCCTTCTGTTGCATTGAAGAGGAACTTCCAAAATTTTCCGAGGAATTGCTCTCAGAATTGTTTGCATGAGATACAGAGGGATGATTCAAGGCCTTAAGCATATCTTGCTCAAAGACTTGTCTTACCTTCTCTGTAAATTCATCCATCAATTTTGGATCCAGAGTATTGACAAAATCATCTTTCGATGAACTCCTGGTCTCTTCTGGTTTAGGTTTAACTTCATCACCATTTGATTTCAAATGCTCAGGATTATAAGTACCGAAACAAAAAGTTTCCTTTGTCTTCTATATGCTATTTAAATAAATTGGATGCATACTTTAGAAAAGTAAGAAATGTTTTCAAATTTGAGTTTTTGAGTTATGTCCCCATATTCAAGTTTACATCCTTTAAATGGTGAGGTTTTAGGCAGAGCAGAAAAATCGGGTTTTTGCTTTGCCCCTAAACGAAACACAGACTCAAGAGTAGATTTTTTCTTTCAGGTGAGGTCTAGGTCTGTATAACCTATCACTGCTTTATCTTGTTGAGAATTTATCTTTTCATACACTTGCAACTCAATATCTTGATATTTTTTAATCAAAAGCTCTTTTCTTTGCAAGGACTGGTGTAAGAATTCCCTTTCTTTTTTAAAATAATTTTTCAAGGCTAGAGAATTTAACCTCTCACACTCTTTTTCTGATAATTCTTTATCCTTCTTATGAATAGCCGTTTTTAGCTCTGAGCACTCTATTTTTAGACTATTTTCTGTGAAAATTTTAGTTTTTTAAAATTTTCTCTTTCTCCACAGAAAGCTCTTGCTTTTCTACAGATAACATCTATGTTTCTCGTTCAAAGAAAGACTTTTCTTTTTTCAAAGCTTTTCTTTTTGCCTTTTCAATAGAGAGTTTTTGTTGCAATTTTATAAAATCTTGGGCTAAAACACAGATACTTTCTTACAGATCAGAATGGGGATAACCAGAGGTAGAGCACACCTGAGAGTCGGAGTCGGAGTCGGATCAAGACTCTTCTGCATCATTTTCAACAGCCATACTGTAGAAGTGAGCTTGGTCCTCTTCTTCTGATGTAGAATCAAAGACTCAATTCTCTTGTTCGGCCATAAGGCTCTTCTAGGGCCGATTCTACTTGTACTTATTTTTATAGTACAGTTCGTCTTTCACCAGAGGGCCTTTGCACTCCTTAGAGTAGTGACCTGTTCTTCCGCATCTAAAGCACCTTACAACATGCTTCTTCTTGTCTGTCTGTTCTTCTTTTTTCTTAATTAGTTGAGAAAGAGGGTTTTTTGGCTCGTAGCCTCTGTCTCTTCCCCTGTCGCTTCTGCTTCCTCTCTTGTCAAAAACTTTCTTCCCAAACTTCCTCTGAAATTCCTTGGTAATGAATGCCAAGGATTGTGCAAAAGCACTTATGTCGTCATCCTCAGAACTTGACGCTTTGTCTACATCAGCTCTCTCTACTACCAGAGCCTTTTTCCCTCTTCTTCTCTCGTCTATCGATCTTTGTTCTATGGATGGTTGACTAGATCCAGTCTCTTTGGAGTCAGAGACTAGAGCTAGAGGTCCACCCAGAGCGACCTTGTTTTTCTGCACCTCTTGTTCTTGTGCCTACAAGGTGTCGTAGACATCATGAAGTGTCCACTGTTCCAGGTCCCGATTTTCCTGTAGAGACATTGATAGGTTTCCCCATTCACCATTCAACCTTTTCAAGAAGAGCATATTATTCTCTTTTGAGTCCTAATCACATCGCACTTTTTGCACTTGTTGATTAGGGTGCTGAAGCGATGATAAGTCTGCTCGAGAGAATCATCAGAAAGAGCTTGAAAACTATTGTACTCGTTGAGACACTGCGCACGTTTGTTCTTTTTCATCTTAATTCCTCCTTCAAGCTGATTTGCCAACTGATCCCATAAATCCTTGGCGGATTCACAAGCATCAAAATATTGAAATATCTCGTTTGGAAGAGCCATTATTAAGAGCCTTTTGACCTTTTAGTCTACTTCCACCCGTCTCTTGTCTTCATCGTCCCAATATCTTCAGAGCTTTGGAATGCATCTTGCAGGAATTTCAACAGTATCACCAGCAGCAGGGACCCTAGGAATTAGGGTTATGGGTACATATGGACTGTTGAGAATTGACTCGTACAGTTCAAGGTCAAGACCTTCGTAGATGTTTATCATCCTTATCTTCCATTGGGGATATTCTTCCCGGATGAGAGTAGGAGGTTTTGTGAGAGAACCAACACTATACATAGAGTTCCACGATTGATTAGACATTTCGAAAGAAGTTTGGTAAGGATGTTTGACCGAAAGGTGAAAATGTTGACTTTCTGAAACTGAAAGTTTTGGAGAATACGTATAGCAAACATTTTTAAAGAAATTGATCTAAGATCGGAATGAAATGCTTTTTAAAAATGAATAACCAATTAAAGAGGAACATCCTTGTTGGATATAGATCGATTAATCAATTGCTTTGATTAGCAGGCTCTAATACCAATTGTTGGAACCTAGATTCCTCTTAATTAATTGGAAACATGGTAAAATCAGAGTATGAATAAAATTGTGACTGTGCAACTGAAATGGTTTTAACAAAATAGTCAAGATGAAAGTAAGAATGTAAAACATACTTGAATAAGTCGGAAGCTTTATCAGATTCTCGAGTAATTACAGAAACCTCTCAATCTAATTGTATCCTCACAAGAACTCTCTATTCTGGAGCGTAGTCTAATTTGGCACTTTCAGGTAACCTGTAACCTGAGGAGGATGCCTCCTTTTATATGACTAAGCTAAACAAAATCTCCTAGAATCTTAGTTTCGAACTCTGAGTTCTTGTTCCACGTTCTTAGCATTCACGTTCCTTGGAAAGTAGAGCAGACTGAGTCAAGCGTTCTAGATTATGTTAGGAGTCTTACGAAAAAGTTTGAACCGAGTGCGCAAACCACGGGAGTAGGAGACTCAGAGGCTCTGTGTCTTTAGTGATGCTCTATATCAAGTACTTAACCTTTTTTATGCTTAAGTCTTGATCTTTCCCGAGGTAGAGCACGGGCTCTGTATATGAGACACTTAGCTCTTTGAGTAAGAGCTATGTCTCTTGATATCTTCTACATAAGAGCTATTGGTCCAGACAGCTTCAAAAGACTAATTCCTAAACGACTAGAGTAAGAGGCATCTTACTATCACTTTTACAAGTTGGGATCTAACATATTTGATCAGGTTATCATCAGCTCAAAGTCAGAGAAGAAGACATTGCCAAAACAACTTTCCGAACCAGGTACGGTCATCATGAATTTTTGGTTATGCCTTTTGGATTATCAAATGCTCCTCCAGCTTTTATGGATCTGATGAATCACGTATTTAATGAATAAATTAATTATTGTATTTATCGATGATATTCTTATATACTCTAAATCTAAAGAAGAGCACGCAGAACATCTCCGTTTGATACTTGAACTTCTAAAAAGGGAAAGGTTGTATGCAAAATTGTCCAAGTGTGAATTTTAGTTGAGGGAAGTTCAATTTTTGGGTCACGTGATTTCGGAGACAGTAGTAAAAGTGATTCCTGCTAAAATTGAAGCTATTGAGAAATGGGAAGCACCAAAAACTCCTTCTGAGGTTCGTAATTTTCTGGGATTGGCAGGTTATTACCAGAAATTTATTCAAAATTTCTCCAGAGTAGCAACACCATTAACAAATCTGACACGAAAGAATGTAAAATTTCAATGGGAAGAAGATCAACAAGGGGCCTTTCAAACATTAAAAGATCGTCTTTGCAGTGCTCCGGTATTGTCATTACCCGAAAGATCTGAAGATTTTGTGGTTTACAGCGATGCTTCAAAACATGGTTTGGGTTGTGTTTTAATGCAAAGAGGAAAGGTTATCTCATACGCATCCAAACAATTGAAAGACCACGAAAAACAGTATCCGACACATGATATGGAACTAGCAGCAGTCGTATTTGTGCTAAAAATTTGGAGGCTTTATCTGTTCTGAACAAAATGCCAGATTTACACTAATCATAAGAGTCTTCAACTTCTATTCAACCAGAAAGAGTTAAACATGCGACAGCGTCGATGGATTGAATTAGTTAATGACTACGATTGTGAAATCCTTTATCATCTAAGAAAAGCCAATGTGGTAGCTGACACTCTGAGCAGAAAAGAGAAAAGTGGAACAATCAAAACAGTGGCAATGAGAATGAACTTAACCCCTGATCTTCATAAAGAAATTGTGAAATGTCAAAAGGAAGTTGTTAAAGAGGATCATATGAAGCCAGAAAGATTGGGTAAAACGACTTCCACCCCAGAATTAAATGATGAAGAAATATTGTGCTTTCAAGGACGGATTTGGGTACTATGCTATGGGAATATTCGGGATTATTTTGAATGAAAATCATAAGTCCTGATATTCTATTCATCCAGTTACCAATAAGATGTATAAAGATCTAAAACTTTTTTATTGGTGGCCCGGATTAAAGAAAGATATAGCAAGGTATGTAGAGCAATGCATAACATGTTTACAAATCAAGATTGAACACCAGAGACCCTACGGAAATCTTCAATCTTTGGAGATTCCTGTATGGAAATGGGATCATATCATGATGGATTTTATCATGAAATTACCTTGAACTCCAAAAGGATATGATGACATTTGCGTAATTGTGGATCGTTTATCTAAATCTGTGCATTTTCTACCGATAAGAGAAAGTTATTCATTAGAAAGGTTGCTCAGATTTATATCAATGAAGTTGTAACCAGACACGGTGTTCCACTATCCATCATCTCTGACAGAGATAGCCGGTTTACTTCAAAATTCTGGGAAAGTTTTCAAAAGGCTCTGGGGTCTCAAATTCGGTTAAGTACAGCATATCATCCACAAACAGACGGGCAAAGTGAGAGAACAATCCAAACTCTCGAAGATATGTTAAGAGCTTGTGTTATCGATTTTGGGAGATCATGGGAGGATCATATGCCATTAATAGAGTTTGCTAGTTATCACTCCAGCATTAAAGCGGCACCGTATAAAGTTTTGTATGGTCGTAAATGTCGAATGTCGTTATGTTGGAATAAGGTGGGTGAAAAACAATTGACAGGTCCCGAAATTGTTTAAGTAACTTCTGAAAAGATTGAACAAATCTGTGAAAGAATCAAAACAGCTCAGGACCACTAGAAAAGTTATGTCGATAAACGTCGAAAACCAATTAAATTCTATGTGGGTGATTATGTGATGCTAAAAGTTTCTCCATGGAAAGGTGTTATTAGATTTGGAGAAAAGGTAAGCTCAGTCCAAGATATATTGGGCCATTCAGAATTTGCAAACGGATTGGACCAGTGGCTTATCAGTTAGAACTATCGGAAGAGCTCAGTTTAATTCACAACACTTCCAGAAGTTAATCTAGACAACAAACTGAACTTCGTCGAAACACAAGAAGCTGTAACTGACCGAAAAAATCAGAGTGTTGTGGAACAAAGAAATCAGTTTGGTAAAAGCACAAGTGGTGTTTCCATAAGGGTATTGAGGCAACCTGGGAGTTAGAATCTGAAATGAGAACCAAGTATCCATGGCCATTTGATTAAATGAATTCCGGGACAGAATTCTTTTAAGGGGTGGAAAATGTGATAATCGAATTTAAGACAGCAGCAGTTGAGGTAATTTTTATGTGATTATTATCTGAATATGTGAAAATATGCATATTTATTAATGAGGTTGATTATATGCATAGGTAAAATGCATGGATGATATATGTATGTGTATATGTTACTGTGCATACATGAGAATTATTTAAATATGTATGTGTGCATATTATTGGATAAGGAGGAGGAGAGGTTTTATAATATTAAACCTTCACCGCCTTTGTGAAATTTAAAATATCAAACCATGCACCGCCTTAATATTATATATATATATATATATATATAAGTGGGATAAGATCAATATTATTCTATTTTTATCTTCTTGTTAAGAGAAAAAGGCAGTGCGGTGAGAATGTGTTCTCACAAGAAAACCTACATAAAAGTAATTTGAAGAATCGGTGGTTATTGGAAGAAATTGTTGTTTGATTTATCTGCAAATTTGTGCATACAAGGTGAGTTTTGTTATTAAAATTCTTATATGTTGATATTTGAAATATATGGATTTTGATAGATGATTTTGCTGAAGAAAAGAAATTGTAATAACAGTTGATTTGAGTTTTATGAATCTGGGTTTTGAAATTATTTTGTAATATAAAGAAGTATTTGCTTCTTCCAAAACAGTTGGGATGATATCCTATTTTAAGGAATAAAAGGGTTTTGAGTTGGAAAGTGGATTCATGAACTACTGGTTCTTGATTTTCAAAGTTTTGGTATAAAACTATTTTGAAACTGGTATTGGCTAAAACTATAGATGATGTTCCTTTAGGACGGTTGTGACTTCGGTCTGTCTTGATTGGAAATAATTTATAGATTTTGATGAAGAAATAAGGGTGGCATATCAAGGAGAGGTGAACTAGAGGTTCTGGTTAGTAGGACTAGAGGCTTTGGTCATGTAAAGGATCTCAAATTATACTTTTCTTTATATATATTTGGAAAATGTTTGCATCCTTTCTATGTACATGACTTTGCTCTAGTCGTTGAACTAGAGAAACATCCTTATATATAAACAAGTGTAAACTTGAGTTTTAGAAGAAGAGCTCTAGTTGGTAGCAACAGAAGCTCTGGTCAATGGAACCAGAGGGGCTCTGGCTGTTGTGAACCATGTGATTATGTTTTGTTGATCCTTTTTCTCAGTAATTTGATGATAATCCCTTTTTTCCTTTCATGTTGTATTTGTGTTTCTGTATTTTCAGTTCCAGCGATCATCACTGAGTATGTTCAGTGATCGCTGAAGAACTTGCTTTGTAAATTCATCAGAGACAACAATACTTCAAGAAGACAACACTCACACCAAAGAATCTTCAGCGAACGTCGAAGACTGAAACTAAAGATTAGAGACTGGCGAGTACGTGATCTGAAGCGGTATTCAGTGATTATAAACCTCTCTACATATGTGTGAAGACTGCTCTAGCTTCAGCGAATGATGATGAGACCTCCTGGTCATCCCCGCATTCAGCGATCAAAAGAAGCTTGCTTAGCACGATAGTTGTTGTCTTCTCCTTTTGCACACAAAGGACAAACCCATACCCTTGCAAAAGTTAGTACGGTACGGAGCCGATTAGTCGACTCTTTGTCCACTAACTTTAGGCAAGGATGTCTGCTCAAGAATAGTGCTTTTGTACTATTCACTATAGCAAAGGACAAGCCTTCCTTTTAAGGCTTGACACGCAATCTAAACCTACCATATTGCATTAAATGTTCATTTAATGCACTGGGTATAAATAGAAGTGTTTCATCTCTTTGCAGAGTGCGCGCATCACTCTTCAACCTAATTCTTACTTCAAGCATCCTCTAGCTTAAGTAAAGGATCTATCATATAGCATTCTCTTTTCTGTGTTTGATATAGCTTCGTGTGTAACCAAAGATTGTTTAGATAGGTTTTTCT
>NC_037540.1:35789398-35789528 GCF_001531365.2 Cynara cardunculus var. scolymus | reverse complement strand
TAAGAGAGTGATGCGCACTTTGCATGGAGAAGAAACACTTCTATTTATACCCAGTGCATTAAATGTTCATTTCATGAAGTAAGGTAGGGTATAGAGTGTGTGTCAAGCCTTAAAAGGAAGACTTGTCCTT
>NC_037540.1:35787051-35788152 GCF_001531365.2 Cynara cardunculus var. scolymus | reverse complement strand
TACCGTACTAACTTTAGTAAGGGTATGGGTTTGTCCTTTGTATGCAAAAGGACAAGACAACAACAATCGTGCTAAGCAAGCTTCCTTTGATCGCTGAATGCTGGAATAACCTGGAGGTCTCATCATCATTCGCTGAAGCTAGAGCAGTCTTCACACATTTGTAGATAGGCTCGTAATCACTGAATACCGCTTCAGATCACGTACTCACCAGTGTCTAATCTTCAGTTTCAGTCTTCGACATTCGCTGAAGGTTCTTTGGTGTGAGTGTTGTCTTCTTAAAGTATTGTATGTCTCTGAGATTTATAAAACAAGCTTCTCAGTGATCACTGAACATACTCAGTGTATGATCGCTGGAACTGAAAATACAGAAACAAAATTACATCGATAGATAAAAGGGATTATCATCAAATCACTGAGAGAGATGATCAACAAATATCTTGGCAAGTTCGACAAGAAAGCTGATGAAGGGATTTTTTGGGCTATTCTCAAACTGCCAAGGCCTATAGAGTCTACATCAAAAGGACAAGAATTGTCATCGAAAGCATCAATGTGTCCTTTGATGATTCCAGACCAATGACTTTTCGACACAACAGTTCAGAACTCGGACTTCGAAGGAGAGCATCTGATTCATCACTTGGCAAACCCAATGAATCAGAGTTAGCTCAATTATTTGAAGACATCTTCGAAGAAGAAGTAATATCTGGACATGCACCAACTGCAAAATCCACTTCCAGAACCGATGAAGAACATGAAGTCTCCAATACTAAAGGTACAACTATTTCTGAAACTCATGTCACTTCATCTTCTACTTCTTATGTGTCTTCAGATCAATATCAAGAACCAGAGTCTAACTCTAGAGATGATCTCTTCGAGGGGGAGCAAGCAGTTCCATCAGTCGATGAAGAACTGCATCCTATTGCTCCAGAACCCCATTCAAGCACCAAGTGGACGATCACCCACATCAGCAAATCATTGGTGATCCAAAATCTGGTGTCAAGACAAGATCTGCCACTGCCAATGAATGCCTCTTCGCCAACTTTCTGAGCATGATAGAACCAAAGAAGATTTCAGAAGCCCTACTAGACCCAAACTGGATAGACG
>NC_037540.1:35785049-35786016 GCF_001531365.2 Cynara cardunculus var. scolymus | reverse complement strand
CCTTATGCCTCTACCCAAAGGGAAGACGTCCATAGAAACCAAATGGGTTTTCCGAAACAAGAAGGACGAAGATGGCATAGTCATAAGGAACAAAGCCAGGGTTGTTGCCAAGGGCTACTGCCAGAAAGAAGGGATTGACTACGATGAAACATTTGCTCCCGTCGCAAGACTTAAGGACATCCGGATATTCCTAGCCTATGCATCTCACAAAGGCTTCAAGGTTTATTAGATGGATGTCAAGTCCGCCTTTCTAAATGGCAAACTTCAAGAAGAAGTATACGTGCAGCAGCCCCCTGGGTTTGAAAATCCAAAGCATCCAGATTACGTCTACTTTCTAGACAAAGTTCATTATGGGCTGAAGCAAGCACCCAGGGCTTGGTATGAAACACTATCCACCTTTCTCATCAACAATGGATTTCAAAAAGATGCAGATCATGCAGATTGCAAGCTTGATAGAAAGAGCACATTTGGAAGCTGTCAACTCTTGGGGGATGTAACACCCTCATTAATTTTTTTTAGAATGTCACGTAGTAACCTGAATCCATTTCCTGAATAGATAATCCAAAAGACGGCTAAAATATCACCGTCCGAATCGTTTACAGCGGAAGTCTTTGAATCACCCAAAATTAACTTGAGTTCTAACCCGCTTCATACCAGGTTAAGTTACAATAGATTAGTACAATGCTGCTAGACAAAAACTAAAGATAAGATAATAACTAGTAACTCTCTACGCGAGTCCCTTGCCCTTATCCAACTTCGAACTTCCTGGCCCTGAGATGCATACTACAGTCAGCTTATAAAGCTCAGTATGTTCATGATTTGCGTGAGTAAATATCATTTGACATCATACATATCAACTTGTAAACTTTGTCCCAAATAGTATGCATTTTCTAAAAAACATGCAATACCGAAGGAAATATATATCTGTAAGACACTGAACATATGAGATCTCGTATAACGTTTAGTC
>NC_037540.1:35778369-35783673 GCF_001531365.2 Cynara cardunculus var. scolymus | reverse complement strand
GTTTTTCTCTCTCAAGCTCGACGATTTCCTCCTTCTTTTAAAAGAATAGCGACCCTAAACCAGTGCCCACAATTTATACTCAAATGCTTTGGCCTATTAGTTGACCAGATCGACCGAATCCCGAGTTTTAGGCTGTGAAGCTGCTTTCTCCATAGCCTACAAACAGGCATGTCACAGTTTCCTCATATGAACCAGGCACCGCCTGTTCCTCTTCTGCCTCTCCCAACGTTGACAGCAGGCTCCCCCCTTCCCCTTCTAAGTAGAGCCTTCAGCCATTGGTTAAAAATAAGAAAAAAACGAATTTAACTTTAATGTATATTCCCTTTTTACCGTCATTTTATTATTCGTTTAAATCCCTAAAATTCTTGAAATCTTTTGGGTTTTACAACTCTTCCATCCTTCATGAAATTCCGTCCTCGGAATTAACACTTGCTAAAACAATTGGGGATACCTAGATTTCATTTCTTCTTCGGGCTCCCACGTCATTTCAAGGCCCTTATGGAACTTCCACTTTACTAACACCAGCGGTATGCTTTTGTTTCGTAGTCTCTTCGTCTTCCTATCTAAAATATCAACTGGCTCTTCAACATAAGCGAGTTTATCATTAACCTTGATGTTTTCCAAATCCATGACAACTGATTCGTCAGCCACGTATTTCCTCAAGTTCGACACATGAAAGGTATCGTGAATACCACCTAACTCCTTTGGTAGCTTCAGCCGATAATCAACTGCTTCTACTCTTGCAGTTATCTCAAATGGTCCGATATACCTTGGACTTAGCTTACCTTTCTTCCCAAATCTCACGACCCCTTTCCATGGCGATATTTTCAACAAAACCTTATCACCTACTTGGAATTCCAAAGGTCGACGTCTTCTATCCGCATAACTCTTTTGTCTATCTTGCGCAACCTTTAACCTGTCCCTTATCTGTACTATTTTATCAGATGTCTGTTGGACTAACTCGGGTCCAGCTAGTTGTCTTTCTCCAATGTCTGCCCAACAAATTGGAGTTCTACACTTACGGCCATACAACGCTTCAAACGGTGCCACCTTGATGCTTGAATGGTAACTATTGTTATAAGCGAATTCTATCAATGGGAGGTGGTTGTCCCAACTACCTCCAAAGTCAATCACACAAGCTTTCAACATATCTTCTAGCGTTTGTATCGTCCTCTCACTCTGGCCATCAGTTTGAGGATGATATGCAGTACTCATGTTCAACCGCGTTCCCATTTCTTGTTGAAAACTTGACCAAAACCTCGAAGTAAACCTAGCATCTCTATCTGAGACAATGGATATCGGCACACCATGCCTCGACACGATCTCGTTGACATAAAGTTGGGCCAATCTTTCCAATGTATACTTGTCGCTAATCGGTAAGAAGTGAGCAGATTTCGTTAGTCGGTCCACAATTACCCATATGGCGTCGTGCCCCTCTACCGTCCTCGGAAGTTTGGTGACAAAATCCATCATGATGATATCCCACTTCCATACTGGGATCTCCATTTGTTGCAACATTCCAGACGGTCTTTGGTGCTCGGTCTTCACTTTCAAGCACGTCAAACATTTCCCCACATAGCTAGCTACTGCCCTTTTCAAGCCAGGCCACCAGTAGCTTTCTTTTATGTTCTTCTACATCTTATTACTACCAGGATGCATATTGTATTTGGACTTATGTGCTTCCTCCATCACTACATTTCTTAGATCTCCCAAACTAGGAATCCAAACCCGATTCCCATGTCTATATATTCCATCTGGTCCAACTGTCAAAGTCTTAATTTGTCCAATCATTCTCTCCTTTTTGATATTCGTTTCGAGTAAAGCTTCCTTTTGAACATCTCGTATTCGGTTTAGAAGCTCCACTTTAACACTCATCCACATGGCTCGAATTCTGATTGGTCCGTTTCTCTCCTTCCTACTAAGTGCATCGGCAACTACATTTGCCTTATATGGATGATAGTGAATCTCACAATCATAATCCTTAAGTAGTTCCATCCATCTTCTTTGTCTCATATTTAGCTCCTTTTGATCAAACAAGTACTTAAGGTTCTTATGATCAGTATAGATCATGCACTTCGTACCGTACAAATAGTGTCTCCAGATTTTTAGCGCGAAGACAACATCTGCTAATTCCATGTCATGAGTTGGGTATTTCCTCTCGTGTTCTTTCAACTGACGAGACGCATATGCAATGACCTTGCCTTGCTGCATTAGTACACAACCTAAACCCATCTTTGATGCATCGCTATAAACGACAAAATCTTTTACTCCTTCCGGTAGTGCTAAAACCGGTGCAGTGCTTAGTCTCTCCTTAAGTATCTGAAATGCTTCTTCTTGTTTCGTCCCCCAATCAAACCTAACCGACTTCTTTGTCAGTGTTGTCAGAGGCGTTGCTATTTTGGAGAAATCTTGGATAAACTTTCGGTAATACCCTGCTAGGCCTAGAAAACTTCGGATCTCCGATACTGACCTTGGTGATTCCCAGTTCATCACTGCATCAATCTTAGTCGGATCCACCTTGATCCCTTCCGTGTTGACTACGTAACCGAGAAATTGTACCTCCTGCAACCAAAACTCGCATTTTGAGAACTTGGCGTATAATTGCCCTCTTGCTAGTAATTCAAGAATCAACCTTAAATGTTTTTCATGCTCCTTCTCACTTTTCGAATTGATCAAAATGTCGTCTATAAAGACTATGACAAATTGGTCCAAGTACGGTCCACAAACTCGATTCATCAAGTCCATGAATGCCGCAGGTGCATTTGTTAATCCAAATGGCATTACCACAAATTCGTAGTGTCCGTAATGAGTCCTAAAAGCGGTCTTCGACACGTCCTCTTCTCGAACCTTCAACTGATGGTAACCCGACCTCAAATCGATTTTTGAGAAACAGCTGCTCCTTGCAACTGATCGAAAAGGTCGTCGATCCTTGGTAGTGGATATCTGTTCTTTATCGTGATTTTGTTCAACTCCCGATAATCGATGCACATCCTCATTGTGCCATCTTTCTTCTTAACGAACAAAATCGGTGCTCCCCATGCCGAGGAGCTTGGTCTGATAAACCCTTTTTCTAAGAGTTCTTGCAATTGCTTCATCAGCTCTTGCATTTTTGTTGGGGCTAAACGATAAGGCGCCCTTGTGATTGGTACCGCACCTGGTACTAAATCGATTCGGAACTCTACCTGACGTTTCGGTGGTATTCCTGGTAATTCATTCGGAAATACTTCTGGGTAATCCATCACCACTAGAACATCATGTATTACCTTCTTTTTGAGCTTGGCGTCGATGGTGTATGCCAAGTAAGCCACACATCCCTTCCGCAGACACCTATTCGCCTTAACTGCATTGATTAACCCTACGCCACACTTCTTTCGATCACCGTAAACATGAATTGTTTCTCCTTCCGAAGTTTGAATCTTAATCATATTTTTATTGCATACTATTTGTGCATGATTGTTGGACAGCCAATCCATCCCCAAGACCACGTTAAAACCCCCTAAGCACATCAGCATAAGCCTAACGGGGAAATCCTTCCCATCTATAACAATTGTGCATTTATTAAATACTTCGTATTCCTTGTCAATTTAGTTTTCTCGTTGGTGGGCGACTCTACCTTCTCTTGAACAGATACTTCCACCTTTCTAGTGGCTTGAGTGTCCTCGTGTCGAACACTTTCCTCCTCTCCATCTTCGTTGTCCTTAAATCTGTCACCCAACATTTCTTTAAGCATATTTGGCAATGTATCCCGGAGCACTTGTGCCATCTGCTCAGCTATCATTTCCTTTGTGAGGGGATTTTCCCCTCCCTGGCTTCCTTGACTCCTACCGATAGCTAGATTATCTTGCGCGGATGGAGTCGTACTAGAACTAGCGGTCTGGAAATTTCTGCGACCTCGACTTTGGGCTCCTGTCCGACCTCGAACTGTTGGTGGGGCTATGCCATTAATACCTCCCCCATTGAGGGCGTTCCTTGTTGATCCACGAGAAACCATACTGACATAATAGGGTATTATCGTTTTATTAAGGGTCTAAGGTCAACATAGCCCATTATATATATATATATATAACATATATGTATAATATAATCACAACATGTAAGCGAAATACATAATAAAGAATCCACGCCTTAATTTCACAATGCTCAATAAGATATATATATATATATATATATTGGGTCAAATAACAATCCTGGGGAGAGAGACATTACATAATCCCATTTACTTACAAAAGATGGGATACTACATAATTCTAATCACATCTCTAAATCATGTGAATGCTCAAAAATCTATTGAAACACTGGACTAGATGAAAAATTCGATCATCAATCTAGTCACGCATAAATAATTCACATATCCAAAAGATTTTTCTCTCTTCTCTTTTTCAAAAGGATTCCATGTCTAAAACTAATCCGCGGGGTAATAAGGGAGATAAGTGTCCCTTAACCACTCCTCAAAAGAAGTGGATAGCCTGGAGTGCCACAACACACTAGCCTTTGGGCCGTTTTTGATGCATTGGACCCAGTCGGAGATATACCCCCTCACTACACCGGCATAGTCTACGGTCATCCTCTTATAGAAGTGAACCCTGTCTCTGAATCTAGCGCCTACTGGACGAGAAGCAATTCTTTGCTCCTGTTCAAGTATATCTTTGTCCCAAATCAGTGCATGACGTTGTTTCGACAAATTTGCATTCTCTTCAATTAGCTCGTTTAGGGCTCCTCCTTGTTCGACATGTGCCTGCTGAAGATTGTTCAGCCATTCATTCAGTCTAGTGTTGCCATCTAAAGTTCGGTTTAACCTCTCTCTTAGCCTTGTTCTCGCCTCTCAAGGTCTCTATAGTCTCCATCATGTCCTCATGTGTAGGGGTGCGGAGCGTGTAGTCCACCGAAGGCTCGGGTGTGGTCCCTCTCCTGATGGGCTCTCGTGACGACACTTCACCAGTGTGGGCCAGACTATCGCTTCTGGACCGGGTACGGGAAACATGTCTGGCGCTGGGGCGGTGACTGTCAACAGATCCTCTACTCGGTCCTAGTCCGTAAGGTGTTCTACGTGTTCTGTATTTGTGCCCGCGTCTGCGTCTAATAGACCTTTTGTGAATGGTGTGAACCATGTCTCCTACAAGTCATAAAAGGAACACTATGTCGAATAGTAACGTGGGATCAAACTTAATCGCATGATAAGCAACACTATTACACAATAAACATGTGCTTCTAAGCAAATCTTAACCTAATTTCCTTAAACTAAAGCTTCTAACAATCCTCTCAGTTTAAGCTTAGGCTAAGTAAATCTTAACCTAATTACCTTAA
>NC_037540.1:35776293-35777839 GCF_001531365.2 Cynara cardunculus var. scolymus | reverse complement strand
CCAAATAGTATGCATTTTCTAAAAAACATGCAATACCGAAGGAAATATATATCTGTAAGACACTGAACATATGAGATCTCGTATAACGTTTAGTCGGGTATGGGTCATTTAGTCACAAACACGYCMTGGGTTGATATTTCGATMTTAACTSATCACCCACTTGTCCGGGTAGTGTTTTATACTGGTCRTGACTTACTGGTCAAATGCCCACCCTTAAATCATCAAACTTTTAAAAGGGAATAACATGCTAGAGTTATTTGAAAACTGATTAAACACATAGMATGTAACCATTCATAAAATAGCATWYATGTAAAATATATCAWAACATGCATRTAAACTGAAACATCATGCATACGTACACATCATCAGAAATTCATATCATGTAAAAATAATTTGTACTTAGGTATGCATCCCAGTGAAATCTCATGAAGACTCACCTGATAACGTAGATTGCTTAACTAATGATGCTGACTGGCAACCTACAATTTTTAACAGTAAATAGCATACAAATGATTAATTTCTCCCACAGACTAACATAAAAGTCAATCTTACGGTCAACTACGTTGGCTAGGGTCAACCTTGGTCAACTATGCTTAAGAACGTTCTTCACATCAACAAAATTATAGGAACGTGAGTTCAGACACAAGGTGTATCGTCCAGCTATATACCTTAAACGACTAGTCTGGAAGAAGACCAGAGTCTCTGTGGACGACCAGAGCCTCTGGTTGCATTGACAGAGCCTCTGGACTCTTAAGTCCTTTAGGACCAGAGCCTCTATGGTTGTATTGACAGAGCCCATCCGCTTGTATACCATACTTAGAAAATAATTCCACATGAAAGACCAGAGCCCCTCTGGTTTCTCTTCCAGAGCTCTTGGTCTTCACGACCAGAGCCTCTGGTTCTTAGCCACACTTAGAAAATATTTCAACATAGGACCAGAGCCCCTCTTGTCTCTCTTCCAGAGCTTCTGGTCTCACGACCAGAACCTCTGGTTCTTAACTATAAGAAATATTTCAACATCAAGGGCCAGAGCCCCTCTAGTCTCTCTTCCAGAGCTTCTGGTCTCGCGACCAGAGCCTCTGGTTCTTAACTAAGAAATATTTCAACATCAAGGGTCAGAGCCCCTCTGTGGTTTCTTCCAGAGCTTCTGTCTAACACAACTTGATACAGAGCTCGCATGTAAAACTTCTGTATAATATAACTTGATACAGAGCTCTCATGCAGAGCTTCTGTTTAACATTCTTTAAAGTAGTTTTTAAACAGAATGCAATACAGCGTGTTTACCAAATGAAATCTAAACTTTGAAATCGAATCCTAAAACACGAAGTTTGGAACGTGAGCCTTCTAGAGTTCTATGCAGGGCCAAAGACACARCCAAACGTTGCAACRACATAAATTTTGGTTGAGTATTTACCKCTAAACGACGGGAAAGTAGGARGTTCTTGCCTGGTCTTGAACTCCGGTTTTTCTCTCTCAAGCTCGACGATTTCCTCCTTCTTTTAAAAGAATAGCGACCCTAAACCAGTGCCCACAATTTATACTCAAA
>NC_037540.1:35773769-35775428 GCF_001531365.2 Cynara cardunculus var. scolymus | reverse complement strand
ATTCCTAGTCAGCAAGATGGGTATGCTGAATCTCACCACTTGAAGGCGATAAATTTTCTTAAATCAGAGATTCTCAATATCTCATTGTTATGCCTTCAAGTGATACATAGCAAGAAGCCATACTCAATAAGTACTCCAAACCAGCGCCTCTGGTTCTAAAGACCAGAGCCTCTTGCCATGAAGAAATCTTTTAATATGGCTTAAAGTTTTTCATCGCCTTTGGAACCAGAGACCTCTGGTCCAAAGCAAATACTTAGTTTTTATTCACTAAGTATTACCTTCGCAACCAGAGCCTCTAGTTCTAAAGACCAGAGCCTCTGGATTCTCACTCTTTGAGACCAGAGCCTCTGGTCCTATAGACCAGGGCCTCTGGATTCTCATCCCTTGAGACCAGAGCCCTTTTGGACTCCATCGCATATCATCATTCATGTAACCAGAGCTCTGGTTCTGAAGAACAGAGCCTCTGGTTTCCAAGTCCTTTGCAACCAGAGATCTCTGGTTTCCATATAAGACTTGGCATGTTCACTTCATTTTTCATTCATCTTAAATAACATCTCTAAGCCAACCAGAGCCTCTGGTTATAAAGACCAGAGCATCTGGATTCATACTCTTTGCGACCAGAGCCCCTCTAGACCCAAAGAGTTCCCCCTCTCTCACTCACATGTACTTAACCATATTTACATACTTCTTTTCAATGTCTTGGCAACCAGAGCCTCTGGTTCTAAAGACCAGAGCCTCTGGATTCATTGTCTTTGCAACCAGAGCCTCTGGTTCAAAAGACCAGAGCCTCTGGATTCATTGTCTTTGTAACTAGAGCCCTCTGGTCTCAAAGACCCATTCATATGCATATCCATTTGCATACTTAGATATATTTCATACATCTCTTCATCTACATTCAACCAGAGCCTCTGGTCACCTCAATCAATATCGTTATTGTTTCAAGGGGAAGTTTCACAAAACTCAAATCTTATATACATGCATCATTTGAGGGGGAGCTATTCATTCATCATGAAAATCCATTGCATAAATATGCAGTTTTCAAACCAGAGCCTCTGGTTCCACTATCCAGAGCCTCTAGACATCTAAATGCTAGATAATAAACCAAGTATCTAACTAGAGCCCCTCTAGTCCTACATAATGGATTGCCCATGCTTATACAGAGCCTCTGGTTTGTCATCCAAAGCCTCTATCATGTAATCCAACATTTCATCAATGAATTCCTTCATCGATGTTCAACCAGAGCACCTCTAGTTCCCCATCAAAAGGGTTATGTTCAACCAGAGCTCCTCTGGTTACATGACAACTTTTTTTCTAAAACCATCTTTAATTGCAAACTTTTTAAGATTAATACAAAATTGCAGCTTTTGTGACTAAAAACTATACGGTATGGGTTTTTAAAAGACCAAAACTTCGTAATTAGTATTAATCTTACAATTAGATGGAATTTTTAAATATAAATTGTTTTGGATTAATATTTCAAGAGATATTATTTGGAATAATTTTTAAATTATTCCACATAATCCAAACGTCATCCACCCACGCGTCTGACACAGTATACAACATGTTCCCCATCATCTTTTCAACTTACTTATCCCCGTCTTGACACGTGTCCTCCAATATTAATGGCACGTACAATCAAGACGGCTCACGATCCCCAAA
>NC_037540.1:35760385-35773529 GCF_001531365.2 Cynara cardunculus var. scolymus | reverse complement strand
CCCCTCACATCCCCACCTATAAATAACCTTCTTCAACCTCCATTCACCCTTTACGCTTCCAAAACCTGCACACAAACTTTGACGAACAAACTCACCTGTAATTCATACGCAATGGCCTCCTCCGCTTCATACGAGTCCAATGACAATGACAACCACATTCAATCCACCGGCACCGACAACCGCACGATCGTCTTCCTCCCAATGAAGCCCAACAACCACGTCATCGAACTTCAAACCACCCTGTACAACGAAATATTTGCTGTCATGATCAAGCTCTTCCGCAACTGCATTCTTCTACCCGCCTTGACTCTGACCGACAATGGTGTACCACTAAAGTACGTCCAACAATACTGGCAGACCTGCGAGTACGACCCTGAAAGCCATGGAATAATGTGGGACATCGACGCCCCAAACGACATGATCCTCTCACTCAAGATCTCTCGGGCAAAAGTTTCTAGGATTCTGTGCATCCCCACCCGACGAGAGCTTGACATTGACCAATATGCCGACCAACCCACCACCTCAGACATCCTCCAATTCATCCAAATGCTAGGTTACAATCGTGACCTACGCAATGCCTCCGACTTCAAGATGCAGTTTTTACCGCCAATGTGGAACATGTTCTTTTCCATATTGAACAGGGCACTCACCTGCAAGCTTGGGTTGATGGATCAAGGAAACATCAACAAAATATCGATTATGTATGGACTCTTCTTCAACATCCCTCTTGACTATGCCTTCCTTATATACAATGAGATTCACTCTACGGTAGTCAAGAAGTGCAAGCTCCAGGCTACCGGCAAACCCCTAACCTCTGTTTTGTTTCCTCGTTTTTTATCTCTCTTTATTGAGGATGCGATGAGGAAACATAACCTTCCGGCCGAGGAACCCTTCACTCCCCTCTTCAAGATGAATGGCCATCGACCCACACTATCGAAGGAAGGATACACCATCAACAGACCCATCTCCAGAGCCATACTCAGTGTCATTCCAGAGACATCTGAGATCCGCAGAACTTACGAATGCTCTCTGCTGTTCCATGAACCAAGGGTAGCTACCCCAGAGCGAATTGAGCTGTCCCCTCAGACAAGCGAGGGAGCACAGGAGCCATCTTCGTCGGATGATGAAGATGATAATGATGTTGACTTTCCTTGTGCATCCCCTGGCCCTTCACAAACAAATCCCCCTCCCTCTTCCCAAAGGGTAACCACCTCATCTACCCCTGGTGATCAAGGCCAAAGGGGTATTGAATAAGGACGGCCCAACCCAAACCAGCAATCCAGAGGCCATTCTTCGGGCCTCTAGAGATGATTTATTTGAGGAACCACAACACCCATCGCCCCTCTCCCAACAGAGAGGCGATCAAGATATAAGAGCCCCATCGCCTCAAGGCTCGACACAACCACCCACACACCCAAAAGCATGTGTTGCTTCCGACATTGATGCACCCCTAGATCATTCAGAGCGGTCTCTAATTAGTGCACAAAACCCCCCTTCGATACTTGATCTAGCGAAGGGGAAACACACTTACTTCTCCTATCCTGCCGAGGAAGAAGAAGAAGTGGCAACATCAAGAGATAGCTCCTCACTTGAGGGCTATCAAGGACATGATGGAAGTCCTTCATGGCCTATATTTTTACAAGGCAATGAAGGCACCTCTGGAGCTGAGGCTCAACCTGCAGCATCCGTTGTTGCAGGGGTTACCCTCGTGGCCGATCTGGTCACAAAGGCTGAGTTCCAAGACTTTGTTGACTAAGTTTTGCGGTCCTTGGAAGACCTAAAATTCATCATCCAAGGGATTGTCGACAACCCACCCTCCATCGATCTAAGCCCAATTCGACAATCCTTTGCATCCCTTGAAACCCAAATAAGAGATAACACCACCTGCCACCAGATCCTACAACAAACCATCACCCAACACCATAACACCACCTCCACCTTTGCCACCCAGAGAAACCAACTATTGATGAACTCCATCGCCACCCTCACGGCCCAGGAAACTTCGACTGATGAGACCTTAGCCTCCATCACCACCCAAATAAACACCATCTCCAAAACCCTTAAAACCCTTCCTGCCACCCTCATCTCCCAAATCCCTCAACCAACCCTACCTCAACCACCTTCATCAATCGATGAAACCCTTGCCTCCCTCACCAACCAAATTGCCACCATCCAAACCACCTTAACCCAACTCCCAGCCAGTACAATAGCCCAAATACCCCAACCACCCTCTCCTCCACCTTCCCATACCTCCATCTACATCCATCACCACCTCCGTGCCACCACAAGCTTCATCTTAAAGCATGGAGTATGCCACCAGAGCCGACCTCAGAGCTCACCTCAGAGCTCTATCCAAGGCACTTATCTTTTCTTTTAACGAGATAAGTGCAAAATTCATCCATCGAGTGGCTTAACCTACCAAGGCTCTTTCCCAGAGTCTTGCTGACCAACAACCACGCACCGCCTCCCTTCTACAAACCATGGAGGCCGATCGAAGAAGAAAGGCTATGAGGGCCTACCTTGCCTCCCACTGATCGAAAAAGAAGAGAAGCAGAGCTTCATTCTCCACCAGCCGCCTACAGAAGTGGCCAAGGCATGAGGATCCACACCAAGATGATCATGGTCTCGGTTCTCATGAGGGGGAGAACCCGGCTACTACAACTAAGGAAGCACCATCCGCTGCACCTTCATCATCCCACCAACAAACACAAAACCCACCATCAGCCAACCAAGGAACCCAAGCAAGGGAAACAGAGGCTCAGCCCCTCTAAAGATGTACAAAATATACATGTTCCCCTTACTACCACACCTGAACCCATCGTGTTGAGTTCCTCAACCGATGCAAATCCATCAACCCCGCCAACAGAAACCATTCCACCTTTCACTACCTCACCAACACCAAGCCTACCTTTAACCCCATCACCAACTCCTCACACCAAAGAACCTTTCATCACCTTACCCAATGAACCCGAACAACTAAACATCCAACATTTTTCACAGAAACAACCTCAAGCCTAAACATAAATCGATACATAACCCATAACCCAAACTCAACACCTAACCGAACCAACCCATGTGCAAGTGGACATTCCCTCTTCATTAAGGCACCCTCCACAGAGCTTAGTCGATGAAATAATTGAGAACATGGAGTCGCTAAGGAGACGTCCAGAGATACCACCAAGGGAACCCATCATAATGGAAAATATCCATTAGTACCTATACCACGATCGCGATGAAGGTGTGACTCTCAATCCTCCAATTCTATCGCCAGAGTCCATGGACCTCCTACACCATAGGTTTGTTAGACAGACTACCCAACCACCACAGTCTGTCATTTCAAATGATGGGATAAGGATGGTTATGGACATAAAGATGAGGACCTTCGCTAACAGAGCTATAAGATATATCGAGTACACAGTGGAGAGAGCCTATGGTCAGGTTAGCGTCTTCAATGACAATGACTTGATCAATCTCAATCCCAATGACTTGATCAACCTTTATGCGTTCATAACTCAGCGACAGGATCAAGACATAAGATTTGGAATGGCAAATAGAGCGATTGGGAAGACGATGGAGACCCTGGTGAAGCATCGAGCCAAGAGTGATTTTCAAATTGCTCTTTAGATAGGCATCGAAAGACTCTTCTGTACTTCACCTGATGAAGACTTTCCTGGCCTGCAGGAGAAGAGATCTGATTCGGTCTTAACTCAACCCGAGCTTGGACTTGTCTTCAAGAATGAGTTCAGGGTAAAGAAAATTTTCAGACTAACTGAAGCATTCAAGTATTCAACCGAAACACTTGAGTGGTTTCAGAAAGTCATCAGAGAGAGACTGGGTAGAAATCATGTGCCAAGGGAAGAAGGGAAACAACTCATTCATGAAATATCTACAATCATCAGCTATCGAAGACTGCTACTGCGCTTCTGGGAAATATGCCAAGGTAGATCATGAATAGAGTTTTAAAATTTTTTGCCTTCAATTGAAATGTCTTTGCTTCCAGTACTGTAAGAATTCATCATCCAATGAAAATTTGGAATTTGATGCTTTTCTTTAGATTAGTCTCTATTCTTCGATATTGTTCATAGATTAGTTCATGTTTGTTCTTTCATTACTTAGGGGGAGATTGTTAGACCCCACATTTTATAAGTGTAAAAGTAATGAAGAACAATAAGTGATGAAGAACTAGAAGACCGATGAAGACGTTAAGACAGAATTGACCAAGTCTAGAGAATAACCAGAGCGTCAATGAACAACCAAAGATGCGATGGAAAGAGTATCTTCATCACCCCTCTAGTCAACAACACTTAGAGTTTTCTTCAGCAATTCAACCAGAGGCATACGATGAAAATATGAAGATAAGGTTGAATCATCATCCCATGGAAGACAGTTGGAAATGACCAATCAACAGTTGGACTTCAAGTTTATCTTAATTTATAGCTTATCCATAGTTTAGATAAACTTTATCTATTAGTAGAAGATTAGCTAAATAGTCTCACTAGATTGTTATCTTCTAATTAGTCTTCTCGTAAAAATAGGTGATTAGGCCTATTGTAATCAACGTCGCTTTTTATGTTTTTATATTGAATAAAGTGAAATCATTGGCACTCAAAAATTTTCTTTGAATGTTCATACATTGTTCTTGAGTGTTCATCATTTTGTTCATTAAAACACTATAATTTGGTTATTCTTACCTTGATTATTAGTGTTATTTAGAGATCTGGGATCAGTAGACCTTGTGCATAGAAAATCCCGAGACGTCGATGTTCTGCTCTTCAAGACTAGGCCTTAGAAGAAGACCTAGAAGGCGAGGGAAGAGCAGAGCTGGTAGATCCTTTCCCTTGGAGACATCAAGGATCTTCTTGGCCACAGTAACCTTGAACTCCATGTACAAAATTAAGGAGTAGTCAAGTGGGAGGTCGAAGAAGATCATGTACACGATATGTAGAATGTTTGTTGAGCACATGTCAAGACTCCCTATCTTGCATGTGAGTGAGCGGTTAACCAATGTGAACAATACATTCCACATTGGGGGAAAGAACTGGCGACAGTATTGAGATGGGTACCGTATTTGCTGGTTGTAGCCCAACATCTTCAAAAAGGCGACCAACTCGTCCCCGGTTGGGAGCGGTGCATACTCATTCAGACCATGATCAGTCTTGGTGGGTAGTTGAAGGACGCAGAAAATAGCGAATTGGAAATATGTATACTGACGTATTCTTTACTCGCAGGGATATAGAACTCATCGACTATTCCTCGTTGAGAGTCATTTATGTCGCATGATTGCCAAAATTTCTAAATGAAGCACTCAGAAACGGTGTCATCAGTGTTGGTGATGGTAGGGTTGAGAAAGTGGTGGATGAGAATGTCCACAATATGGTGATACTTGGAATCGATGATATCCAAAATCACGTTAAAGAGTGGTTGTTTGGTTTCAGGGGAAGGGGTACAACATTTTGGTTCATTCCCTCAATGGATTTGAGAGTGGTGGTGTGGGTGTGTGAATTGTTTGATTCTGAGGAAGACATATTTGCAGGTTTCTTGGAGAAGGGGTTGAAGATGACTGTTTTAGGTTTTTGGGAAGAATTTTTAGGGATAACAGTGGAGGTGTTGATTCGATTATCTTTTTAGGGTTTTAAGAAATGGTGGTTTTGCGAATAACTTACTTGAAATCTTGAGATTGGTTGAAGAACAAGGGCGATTTTGTAGGTATTGGAGTCGGGTGTTCTTCAATGGAGTTCTTGAAGTTCTTGACGGTTCTTGAGAGGATTCTTTTGAGAGCAATTTTCAATAGTTAAAGAAATTTGAATTTGGGGATAATCATTTCTTTAAATAAGGGATTTACTTTAAAGTACTTATCTTCCCGAAGCGTCAAAAACTGAAGGGATTTCCTTGCAGATCCTGTGGAGTGAAACCATGTGGCTTGACAGGCTGTACGTCCCACCTCCCTTATTTGAAAAATTAGGGTTACAGGCGGTGAGCTTTTGTAAGTGACCGCTCAATTTAATAAAAATATTTAAATACGCCTTTGTTTAAAAAAATGACTAAGTGTTTTTCAACCAGAGTGCTTGAAAAGAGTGTAAAATACCTCTGTGTTGAACTTAACACTTTAGAGAAAGAAAATAAAGATACATACTATGGGTCATAGATGAAGAAAAGACCTAATTTCTCGAGACAAAGGCTCTTCATAGTATATGTAGAAGCTCTGTATCAGAAGCTTGATTTTTCAAGAAGACATGCATTTTGACATATTGAGATACTAAGTTTATAGGGATAGAGTTTCTATATAGTACATATAGAAGCTCTGTGTCCTAAACTTAGGATTTCAAATACATCAAGATTTTGAGAAGTCAAGGTTCTAAGGACAGAAGCTATGTATAGTACATAAAGAAGCTCTATGTCTGAAGCTAGAGTTCTCAAAAGTGCTAGATTCATGAATTCAAGTTTCTGGAGACAGAAGCTCTGTATACTATATATAGAGGCTCTGTACACGAGACTTGGGTGTTTCAAAAAAATAAGAAAGAGAGTATGGTTTTTTTTTTTAAATACATACCTTTGGAGAAAATATAGAGGCTCGTGGTTGGACTATGCGAAGTTTATGTCTTCAAATTGGAAATTTGATGGAACAAAAGCTCTGTATAGTATATACAGAGGCTCTGTGTGGTTGGCGATTTGAGTCTCCCCCTTGAATTAGGTTGGTTGTGTTTCTCCCCCTTAAACTATGTTTGGATCAAAGATTATAAGAAGGTATAGAGGCTATGTATAGTATATATATATATAGAGGCTCTACATAACAGTAAGTCAATAGACTCGAGTAAGAGACTCTGCATAGTGTATGCAGAAGCTCTGTCTTATGGACTTCAACTAAATATGAAACAAATATATGCTCAATGTGTATGCAAAGGCTCTGTATAGCGCATACAGAGGCTCTGACTTATTATTGAAGATTGACCATACCCAACTTGTTGACCAAGAAATTAAATATCTTCTCATCGAGAGCCTTGGTGAATATGTCTGCAAAGTTGGTGATCTGTACTAACAAAGAACATTTCGATCGTACCTTTCTCTACATTGTCTTTAATGAAATGGTATCGAACATCGATGTGCTTTGTCTTAGAGTGATGTACTGGATTGGCCGTGATGGCTATTGTGCTTTCAAAGTCACATAGAATGGGGATTTTGTCAAACTCAATGTCGTAATCTTTGAGTTGAGTTTTCATCCAAATTACTTGAGAATAGCAGCTTGTTGCGGCTACATACTCTGCTTCCGCAGTAGAAGTAGATACGCAGTTCTGCTTCTTGGATGTCCAACTTATGAGCTTATTCCCAAGCAATTGATAGCTTCCGAATGTGCTCTTTAAATTGAGTTTACACCCTGTGTGATCAGAATCTGTATACGCGATAATATCAAACCCAAAATGCTTAGGATACTAGAGACCTAAGAATTGAGTCCCTTTTTAGATATCGAAAGATTCTTTTGATAGCAGAGAGGTGAGATATCTTATATTTTCTTGGTACCTATCGCAAAGACAAGTGGCATACATTATATCTAGTCGACTAGCGGTGAGGTACAACAGTGATCCAATCATTCCACAGTAAGTCTTGACATTAACCGGTTTTCCAAATGGATCTGTGTCAAGCTTAGTCCTTGTTGCGATTGGTGTTCTCATGGTGGAAGAGTTGTGAAGTTGGTACATCTCCAAGATGTTAGAGACATACTTAGCTTGATTAATGAAGATACCATCTTCCCTTTGTTGTACTTGGATCCCGACGAAGAACGTTAATTCTCCCATCATGCTTATTTCAAACTCACTCTTCATTAACGCAGAGAACTTATCACAGTGCCTCTAGTTCGTTGACCCAAATATAATATCGTCCACGTATATCTAGTCTAGAAGCATCTCACCTTTATGCCTCTTTATGAACAAAGTGGTATCGATTTTACCTTTTTCGAAACCATTAGACAGAAGAAAAGACGAAAGGTGTTCATACTAGGCTCTTGGAACTTGTATGAGTCTATACAGAGCTTTGTCTAAGAAGTAGACATACTTTGGGTGTATAGAACTTTCAAACCCCAGATGTTGTTGTACATAGACTTCATCCTTTAGCTTGCCATTTAGAAAGGCTGAATTAACATCCATTTGATAGACTTGGAATCCTTTATGTGCAAAGAAGGCTAGGAATAAGCGTATAGCTTCTAGCCTTGAAAATGGCGTAAAGGTCTCGTCATAATCTATGCCTTCTTCCTGGCAGTAGCCTTTGGCTACGAGTCTGGCTTTGTTTTTTATTATTATACCATCCTCATCCTTCTTGTTTCTGAAAACCCACTTAGTACCAATAGGAAATTTATCCTTTGGTAAAAGAACGATAGCCCATACCTTCTTTCTTTCGAATTTTTGGAGCTCTTCTTGCATGGCATCGACCCAACTGTGGTCTTGTAAGGCTTCATGAATTTTTTTGGGCTTTAGCACACTTAGAAAGTTTACAAATAAACATTCATTGGCTGTGGCAGCTCTTTTCTTTACTCCACTTGAAGGTTCACCAATAATTTGATGAGGGGGATGGTCTTTTGTCCATCTTGTCATGGGATCTTGTACAGATGTTGGAGTCGTAGCATATTGCTCCTCTGGTATATTTGGCATTCGGCTCGTAGTAGGTGATAATGGCTCTGCTTGCTCCCCCTAGGATGATGGTACAGAGGAAGGAGGTTTCGAGACGGACGTAATATTCTCTGGCTCTAAAGTACTGGGCTCTGATCCAAAGCTTGAAGGCTCTGGTTGTGGATTAGCTTGATCACCACAGGAAGCAGAGGTGTTAGAAGGGCCAAAGATGGATATACTTAAAGTATGTGTCTCTCCTTGAACAAGTGCAGAGTCATCTCTAGGTGCACATGCAGAGATGTCGTCATCACCATAGAAGTCTTCAAAAAGTTTCCTGAGTTCCAATTCCCTTGACTTCGATAGAGAATTGGAAGTCGTTTGGTTAACATTGAGTCCAAAGTTGAAGTACTCTAAAGTCGCTTGTTCCTTATCGTCGAACGAGACATTGATGCTTTCCATGACCGTCTTGGTTTGTAGATTGAAGACTCTGTAGCCTTAGAGTGTGTGGAGTATCCAAGAAACTTTCCTTCATCAGCCTTCTTGTCGAATTTTCCAAGATGATCACGATCATTTAGAATGAAGCATCTGCAACCAAAGATTTGTAAAAATTTAACATTAGGCTTTCTTTGGTTAATGAGTTCGTAAGGAGTCTTCTTATGTCATTTAACCATGGCTCCTCTATTTTGGGTAAAGCACGCGGTTGAGATTGCTTCTGCCCAAAAATGGGTTGGAAGACCAGAGTCTGCAAGCATCGTTCTTGTAGCTTCAACGAAAGTCCGATTTTTCCTTTCTACAACACCATTCTGTTGTGGTGTTCTTGCAGTAGAGAAATTCTGAGAAATTCCCTCTTTGTCAAGGTACGCATCAATTTTTGCATTCTTGAACTTTGTACCGTTATCACTTCTCAGCTTTTGAATTCTGCTCTGTAGAAGGACTTGAATCTTGGTCATAAGTTTGATCAGCAGCTCTGGGACATCTGACTTCTGTCTTACAAACTCAATCCAAGTATATTTTGTAAATTCGTCAATAAGCACTAAGATATACTTCTTGCCAAACAGACTCTGCATAGAGATTGGACCATAGAGGTCCACATGAAGCATATGCAGAGTTCTGACGCAGGACACCTCTGTTTTAGCCTTATGGGATGCTCTTTTGAGTTTTCCCATTTAGCAGGCGGGACAGAGATAGTCCTTTTCGAACTTTATAATTTGTAGTCCGTCAACCAATTTATTTTTCACAAACTTCTCTATATTTTGAAATTTTAAGTGCGACAGCTTGTGATGCCAGAGTCATGCTTCTTCACATTTGCGAGATATGAGACAGAGAGTCTCCGAGTTATCTCTAGGTAAGAAGTTCATAAGGTACAGATTACCCTTACGATTGGCTCTTAGCAACTCTTGATCGGATTCTGACAATATTGAACAAGATTCCTTTTGGAATTTGAAATTATAGCCACAGTCACAGAGTTGACTTATGCTCAGAAGGTTATGCTTAAGCCCAGAAACATAAGCAACTCTAGACACAGAAACCTTACCTTGATGAAGATCTCCATAGCCTTTGATTTTTCCTTACATATTATCCCCGAACATCACTCGTCCTCCAGTTTTTTCTTTGAATGGCGAGAGTAGCTCTTTATTGTTGGTCATGTATCTAGAGCATCCAGAGTCAAGGTATCAGATGTCCACACACAACTTCTGCAAAATAAATTATAGGGATTTAGGTACCCATTTCACGATGGTTCCTCGATGATTAGGCTTTGGAGTCTCGACTTTTGGTTTAAGGAAAGGGTCTGCCTCAAAACCTGATTTTCCAGACTTAAGGTCTGGCTTGCCAGATTTGGCCTTAGGAGTTTTCTTTTTCTTGGTCCTTTTGGATTTATTCTTTGATGACCTAGAGAAAATGCAATTAGGGCTAGAAAGGTGTTGCTTTAATTGTCGTAGTAGAGAAAGACATTTGCAAATTTTGATGACAAAACGATTCATTGCATTCATAAGGCATATTATTACAACCGTTCCTAGCATTGTTTGTTCGAAAGAACTCCTTATCTAGTTTCGATTGTTTATTTAAATTGTCCTTTGTCTTCTCTGGCCTGCCTTTCTCCCCTCTTACTCCTTTGGCCTTCAGAGGCCTCTCTGAAATAGAGGAATTTAATTTAGACTTAGAAATAGACTTTCTTTTCTGTTTCGGAGTGAAGTTTATTGTCTTTTGGAATTTAGACTTCGAAAATTTAGATGCAAATGTGGTAGATTTGGATTTCTTAGCCTTGTTTTCCTTCTCAAGCTCAAGAGAAGACTTGGCTTTCAAACACATGTCCACGAAATCAGGACACATGGGAATCTTTTTCCTCTGCTCCATTGCTAGAACAGATTTATTTGATATCCCATTTTGAAGTTTATGAACTTTTAGTCCTGGTTTCACTATCTCCGTCTCAATCTGCTCTGTACTCGAGTCGACCTCTGATTCAGAGTCAGAGTCAAGAAAAATCTTTGCGTGGATTTTAAGTTGTAGAGATTTCATTGAGATCATGAGATCTCTATAGACAAGCATCAATGCCTTCGTCCTTCTGTTACATCTATGGGGAGCTTGCAAAAGTTTCTGAGGAATTACTCTCTGGATTGTTGGAATGAAATATAGAGGGATGATTCACGGCCTCAAGTAGATCTTGCTCAAAAACTTGTCTCAGATTCTCTGCGAATTCATCCATCAACTTTTGATCTAGAGTTTTGAAAAGATCATCTTTCAATGCACCTTTGGTCTCTTCTGGTTCAGTTTTAATTTCATCACCATTTGGTTTTAAATGTTCAGGATTATGGGTACCAAATCTAAAAATTTCTTCTTTCTACTTTCTTCTGAATGCTTTTAAAATCAACTGGATGCATACTTTTAGAAGAGTAAGGGTTGTTTTCAAACTTGAGCTTTCGAGCTCTGGCCTTATATTCAAGTTTAATTCTTTTGAATGGTGATGTTTTTAGGTAGAACCAGAAAATCGGGTTTTTGCTCTGCCCCCAAACAAAATACAGACTCAATATTAGGTTTCTTCTTCCAGGTGAGGTCTAGGTTTGTATAACCTATTCCTGCTTTGTCCTGTTGAGAATTTATCTTTATGTACACCTACTGAGCATCTTGATACTTTTTATTTAAGAGCTTTTTCCTTTGAAAGCTCTGGTGTAGGAATTCCCTTTCTTTTTTAAAATAATTTTTCAAGGCTAAAGAATTCAATCTATCATGTTCTTTCCCTATTATTTCTTTATCCTTTTTCTAGATAGCCTTTTTCTGCTCTGAGCACTCTATTTTTAAACTATTTTCTGTGGAGAGTTTGGTTTTTAAAGATTTATCTTTCTTCACAGAAAGTTTCTCTTTTTCTACAAACAAAATCTTTGTTTCGCGTTCAAATAAATTCTTTTCTTTTTCTAAAGCTTTTCTTTTTGTCTTTTCATTAGAGAGTTTTTGTTGTAGTTTTACAAAATATTGGGTTAAAATAGAGATGCTTTACTACAGTTCAGAATAGGAATAGCCAGAAGTAGAGCATACCTGAAAGTCGGAGTCGGATCCAGACTGTTCTGCATCGTGATCAACAGCCATACTGCAGAAGTGAGTTTGGTCCTCTTTTTCTGATGTAGAGTTAGAGACCCAGTTCTCTTGCTCGGCCATGAGACTCCTATGGGGCCGATTGTACTTGTACTTGTTTTTGTAGTACAATTCGTCTTTAACAAGAGGGCCTTTGCACTCCTTTGAGTAGTGGCTCATTCTTCCACATCTGAAGCAACGAACTGCATGCTTATTCTTGTCAGGCTGTTCTTCCTCCTTCCTGATCAATTGAAAAGGAGGGTTCTTTGGCTCAAAACTTCTATCCTTCCCTATGTCACTTCTACTTCCTCCCTTATCAAATACCCGTTTGCCAAACTTCCTTTGAAGTTCCTTGGTGATAAGAGCCAAGGATTGTACAAATGCACTAATGTCATCATCTTCAGAGCTTGAAGCTCTGTCCTCATCATCACTCTCTGTTACCATAGCCTTCTTCCATCTTCTTCTCTTATCTCTCGATCTTCGTCCTCTGGATGGTTGGATAGATCCAATCTATTTTGAGTCAGAGAAAAGAGCTAGAGGTCCACCTAGAGCAACCTTGTTTTTCCGCACTTCTTATTCTTGTGCCTGCAAGGTGCCGTAGACGTCATGCAGCGTCCACTGTTCCAAATCCTGATTTGCTTGTAAGGACATTAACAGATTTCCCCATTCTTTATTTAACCTTTTCAAGAAGAGCAAATTATTCTCTTCTTGAGTTCTAATCACATCGCATTTTTTGCACTTATTGATTAGTGTGTTGAAACAATGATAAATGTTAGGATTGAATTTTAGAGCTAAATTGTATTTCTCTTGAAAGTTTATAATTGTATTTTTAGAAGGTTTGATGAGTCCAGATTTCATACAAACATGATGTAATCTGCATAGATCATGATGAACATAAAGATAGAAACAATATGATCAAGAATGATTAGATTGAGAGGAGAGAGAGAATTACAGCACTTAATCTTGATAAATCTGCTAAT
>NC_037540.1:35757953-35760265 GCF_001531365.2 Cynara cardunculus var. scolymus | reverse complement strand
ATACTAAGGAGAAACTTGAATACAACATTAAAGCACTAACTTGAACCCAACATTCTCCCCCTTTGGATTCAAGTTTGGACTCTTGTAAACTTCGTTTTGCRCAGTCCAAGGATTTTCTCTAACCTTCTCAGAGCATTTATGTACTGAATCTTCTCCTCGAGCAAATTTATAGCGTTGACGAGCAAGTATCTTTCTTTGGAACTCATTCATTCAGATTCCGCAGCCTTATCATCCATCACCCTTTTCAAGTCCAGCGCCCTTCTTACAAGCTTAATCGTACCATCAGAATACTTGTTCAACTCACTGAATCTCATGAACTTTTTAACTTGAAGTTGAGCGAAGTAGATGACTCCGAACTCTGGGCTCTCAAGAATCATGTAGACTGGATAGCCGTCAATGTCTTCTAAATCTTGATTAGGTCTTTTGAGATTGATGATTCGTTGACTATCTTCAAGACCTATTTGAATATCAATAACCATTGACCACTTTACATGATTTCGAATGAATCTCTTAATAGCCTCTAGAGCTACCAGTTCTCCTTCCTTTCTAATTGTCATGTTCTTGAGTTCGAAGTACATGTATTTGAGATCGTCCAAATATAAGTTCGAGAAATTAGCTTCGCTGAATCTCCAGATCTGGCCATCCTGCCTTGTAACTGTAAACACAGGATACCAGATTCTGAGTAGTTTCTGAGCATCAATCTTCTTGATCGTGACGATTCTATGTTTTGTACGAACTTGGCTGATAGGCTGACACTTGGCTTTCAAGAGGTGACGATATTCAATTCGATAATCTTTTGGCTTCTTGTGGATTACAAGAACTCTATCACCACTAAGCAATTTTCTGTGACGAATGAATATCCCAAAGTAGATATCTTCCAAGTATGGCTCTCGGATTCTATCGCGATCATAACCAAAGAAATTTGCTCTGATATGGAAAGGAATGTAATTCTTTGAGAAGATTTCGGTAGGATCAATAGTTTCTCTTGGAATACTGACTTCAGGCACGTCAGGTAAAGCAGCAGTAGACGATTCTAGAATAGAATGAGGATCACCTTGAACGGGAAAAACTGGATCTTCTTCATCTAAGTCAGCTTCAAAATCAAAATACATTCTAGTTGACTCGTCAGTGTTATCAACGTCTTCACCAAAATCCTGCTCTCCACCCAAAGTAGTAGAGAATGCACTGTTGAACCCTACATTGGCAGACAAGTCCATTAACAACCTTGTTTCTGCTGTGGAGTCCGCCGGCTTTTCAACCATTGGCTCGATCCTTGGACTTGCCTCCACTTCTTCGTCTTCAATACCAACAGCCTAAATTATTCTTTCCCGAATGCTTCCAGGGCAGAACCTTCAGCAATTACGTCCAGAGGTAATGACTCTTCACCCATTCTTGCACCTTGATGAGATGTCTCAGCCAATCTCTGCCTTTTCCTCTCCCCCTCATGACTATCAGGATCATCCTGATCGTCGTGTCGTCTTTTAAGAGATTCGGCTTGAGACTTGCAAGTTTCTTCAAGTATAGACACCMTTTYGACAAGAGCATCCATTGAACGTTTTAGATCTAGGGTATTAGATGTGATCAATTTGCTAACTTTAGAGAAATTAGCACTAATCACATCCTRAAAAGTCAAGAACTCTAAGGCTCTAATTACAGGGTTAGCATCAATTTGTTGGCGTAGGAGACCAACCAAATCTGCATCTTCCGCATCTTCACTTTGAGAAGCCATCAATTTAGCATATAGAAGTGATTTCAGCTCGTCCACCGATTGATCTGGTACTGATGGTTYCGGTACAGGTGGTGGTGATGGCGCAKATGGTGGCTCTTCTACAACATGCTCTTTTCCCTTCAACAACCTCTTCAAACTAGCGATTTGAGCGTCAAAGTTTTCTTGAACAGCCTTTAGGGCGCCGTCCAAATATTCCCTTGACACAAAGTCGGGTAAGCTCACACCTGGTTCACGTAAAATACCAGTTGAAACAACAGTTGAGTAAACTGTTGTGCCTACGTTCCATGTTGGCATAATGTTAGCATTGGTAGGACTTCCGACTTGTCTTCGTGAAATGTCAAATGACATCCCTCCGGTCGTTCTGGCTAGTTAACTAAGAACTGCACTTGGAGCAACAGATGCTCCTGACTCATGTGTACCTAAGTGTATCGGCTCTAGACTCGAGGTGTACAGAATCGAAGTCGTAGGCTGGGGCAGCGGCCTACTAGTTTCAATAACTACATTCTCTGATTGAGATGTAGTTAGCGTATGAGCTAAATCTCCATGTGAAATTGAAACAATTGGTTGTTGAGAACCAATTGAG
>NC_037540.1:35755095-35756883 GCF_001531365.2 Cynara cardunculus var. scolymus | reverse complement strand
AGAAATCTTTGAAAAGGCACGAATTTTCTGGCCTTGGACGGGAACTTTTTAGCGTTGACCAGCTCAAGTAATTCATTCCATATCACAAGTGCATAGTCATATTGTCGTGAAAACACTATGCCATGAAAAAATTTTAGGAATGTGCTCCTACAGGTATCAATTCCTTGGGTTTTTGATGTGAGGCACCGATTTAGTATCGAGAAAAGTAGATGCCATACTGATGGTAGAAGTTGTCTCTTAAATTGAGTAGGATTATTCAATGTCGCAGAATATCCTAATCTTTTAATATCAARGCATAGTTGTTCATCTGAGACGAAATTTTCAAACCCAGTCGGTSCAGGAGCAGGAAGACGAAGTATTCTTCTTAATCTTCTTAATGTCAGACGACTGACATATTCATCGACCTCTCCTTGAAGGTATAAAGCATCTCCGTCCTTTTCAATTGTAAGAGTACCCCAAAACTGTTGYAGGYACACMATAGGAACTGGTGTATTGGCAGATAAGGCATATGAAATGGGGTGGCCTTTCAGGATTTCTGGTATGATAGGGTATTCGGCTGGCATATCGAAAGAACTGGTGTATTCGGTTTGATTTCAAGATATTGATCTGAGGAAAAAGGGTTTCAGAGGCTATGGGTTGGTTAGGTAAATGTTCTGGTACATTTTCAGATCTGACAGAAGGAACACGAGATTCCTCATCAGACTGATGTCTAGGATCCGCCATTTACCTGTAAAAAAAATCTGAATTATTAGTACCCATTTTATTGAAGTAAAAAAATTGAATTAAAAAAATACACACACACAAAAACAAAATAAATTCAAGAAAATAAAAAAAATTTACCCTAAAAAATATTAAACTAAAAAAAATGAAAACAAATATTGAAAGCAAAAAGACTTAGCAAAAAAAAATTTAATGGATTGACCGGATTAGTAGTCCGGTCAACACAAAACGCTTAGACACTAAAAGAATTGTGTTCGGATTAGAAGTCCGGGCAACACAAACACTTAAAACACACACAAAAAAATATGGTGTCCGGATTAGAAGTCCGGAAAACAAGTCAAACACAAACCAAGTCAAAAACCGGTCAATCATCAACCGGTTTAAGGTTGATCGGATTGAAGTCCGATCACCTTGTCCGGTGAGATATCCGTTCAAAACACGATTCAAATACAATCACAAAAATACGCAAAATGAACACAAATACAATCAAAATACACAATACGTACTCACTCGAAAAGAAAAACGACACAAAATACACCAAAAATACAAGGTCTAATCTGAGTTAATATGAGTTTATTGTTCGATTATGAAGGTTTGTTCATTTTAAGTCAATACAGTCCATATGATCAATAAAAATCGAAACAATCAACGTATGAAGAATAGAAATCAAATAAATGAAACCATGAATAGAGACAAAGAACAGTAAACGAGATTAATGGAATGAACTCAAAGAACTCGAATTGAGCAGAGATATTGAGCGGAGACGATGATGAACAGTGTAGGAATGTAAAAAGTAAAAATGAAAAATGAGACAGTTATTTATAGTCAAAGGTCAAAAACCGTTCATATGCTAAACCGCTCAAGGCTTATCAGGATTAGAATAAACCGGTCAAGAGGTGTCCGGTTTATGGAATGAATAAAATCTAAGTATTAATCCGGATACTAAACCGTTCAAGGCATGTACGGTTTAGCTGAACACCGGTCAAGACATGTCCGATTTAGGATTAAACCGTTCAAAGGTTAATCGGATTAAGAATAAACCGCTCAACAAAGAAAATTAAACCGCTC
>NC_037540.1:35754065-35754995 GCF_001531365.2 Cynara cardunculus var. scolymus | reverse complement strand
CAAGTTCACAGAAGAGTTGAAAATTCAAGCCGACAAATCTTCAAATGCTACAATCACCCCAGAACTCGAGCAACTTTTTGCAGAGTGGTACGAAGATGATACAGATCCAGAATGATCCTCTGCAGAAGTTGTCCATCCAGATCAAGCATCCAGAGCAAGTCCTTCCACGACATCCATCACAGAGGAAGCWCCCCTCCYTTCATCCTCTATGACCCCTTCTCCAGAAGCTTCTCCACCAGAAGCTACTCCAATAAATGAAAGTCCTCCAGTTTCATCCTCCAACGAAGCTCAAGAACCTGATCAAGACTCTGCTTCTCCACCTCAACCTCAAATTGCTCAAGAAACAGTGCCCTCTGCTCCACCACAGCATGTTACTAAGTGGACCCAAAGCCATCCTCAATCTCAAATCATTGGAGAACCTTCTGCTGGTGTAAAGATGCGAGCCACAGCGAATTTATGCTTATTTACTTGTTATGTAAGCGAAATTGAACCCAAAACAGTGGCAGAGGCTTTGGCAGACACCTTCTGGGTTGATGCTATGCAAGACGAGCTAATACAATTCGACAGAAACCAGGTATGGACACTTGTACCTCTGCCAACTGGGAAGCTTGCTATTGGCACCATGTGGGTTTTCCGTAACAAGAATGAGCAAGGGGTAGTGGTGAGGAACAAGGCAAGGTTAGTTGCTAAAGGGTATTGACTATGAAGAAACTTTTGCTCCTGTGGCCAGACTAGAAGCTATTCGTATCTTTCTAGCATTTRCAGCTCACAGAGGCTTCAAAGTATTCCAAATAGATGTCAAATCAGCCTTTCTAATTGGCAAGCTCAAAGAAGAGGTATATGTCAAGCAACCCCCAGGGTTCGAGAGTGATAAGTATCCAAACCACGTCTACTTCTTAGACAAGGCTCTGTACGGTCTCAAGCAGGCTC
>NC_037540.1:35709381-35752770 GCF_001531365.2 Cynara cardunculus var. scolymus | reverse complement strand
AAGTATCTGGTTCTCAGAGGTCAACTCATCAGAACCTCTGGCGCTTCTAACAGAGGCTCTGTGAGTTTGAGCTGAGCAAGTACTCATCTCTCTGTGGATTTTCAAACCGTTTAGGTATTAAAAAGGTGTAATACATTATAAGAAGACCCGACACATATCACAGAGGCTCTGTTACCCTTAGGCCTCTGACAGAACTCTCTTAATAGTTCTTGTCTTTTGATATGGTGCGCGTGGTTATGTGGATAAGGGTTAGAACCTACACGCGCGTGTCAGAAAAGGGGGCGCACGTCATCAATCGYGCRTCTTCCCAACACGGCGTGTCATACCTTTTTGAGCCGTTTCAACCCAAAACCACTCATCACGACCTTTCGTCAATAAAACGGTTCATTTTAAAACCCTCCCTATAAATACCTCTTTCCCCCCAAATCAAAAACCTTTACCACTCTCAAATACTCCGGCGAACCTGCAACCAAAAATTTATCAAGCAAAAAACCTGCAATATGTCTTCCTCATCCGCATCTGCCCAATCCGTCAATGCTTCGAGCGAYAATGAAGTGACCCAAGCTCAAGCACTGACTTCCCACGCACTGTCTTTCGTCCAAAACAGATACGAGAAGGTCGTGTTTGTCAAAAAGCCAAACAATTACTTCTTTGTCCCATCTGAAACAGGTTTTCCTGATTTTACCTATCCTTTACTTGAAATACTTTGAAATCATCCTCTTTTCTTTGCCCTATCTGCTACCAAACCAACCCCCGAACCATACCTAACCCAATTTCTCCTAAGTTCCTACATAACAACTCTTGATAATTCTGGATTGACCATCATTGGATATGCCTCACACCCCATTAATAAATCCTTGGTTCCTTTGGAACTTAATGTGAACAATTTAAGAACTGCCCTGCGTTTACCCACACTGGAGGATCTCAATCTGAAAGAATTTGCTGCGACTCCGACTGAAGAGGAATTGATTTAATTCCTCGAATTCCACTCCTATGCGACCCCAATTGTCAAACAAAGTCAGTTCAAGCGCAAAGGATTACCCCCTGTCTGGAACACCCTATTCTCGATCATAAAATGCTGCTTGACAGGGAAGGTGGGTAGCCACAACCAGACTTTGCATGCCATGATGTCAATCGTCTACGGGATCTACATCAACCTGCCACTCAATTATGCCCAACTAATTTTCGAGGACATGGTTGGACTCATCAAGAAGAAATACGCAAGTCAAAGGGGCAAAAAATCCAAGGTCAAGGTACAAAAGAAGGCCAAGGAAGACATGAACCAACCTAACCTCATTCTGCAATGCTTCCTTGGTCTAGTCTTTGGAGATGTGATAGCAGCAAAGCTCCCCTCTGTGGCGCCGAACGCAAGGCTGTACCCATTCAAGGAATTTCACCCAACCGAGCATGAGCAAGGGTACAGAAGCCCTAGACCTTTATCAAGAGCCATGCTCAGGTTTCTAAGCCACGGAGATAGAAAGGCCTATAGACGTGGATTCAGGCGACCAGAACCGGTCCCTGAGACCCCACCACGAATAGGAATCCCCCCTAGGAGAGCGAATCGAAAAAATGAGGGTTGAGGGACGTACGGAGGACCCTGCAGAGGCTGGTAAAATGAGTGAGGCAATCCCTAGAATCCCCAGTCCTCCAACCAAGAAGCATAAGAAGACACAAAAGGGTGCCGACTCTTCTGTGAAAAAGAAGGAGAAAAAGAGGCCTGCAGAAGAAGAAGGCCCAAGTGGTGCTCTGCCAAAGCCTAAGAAGAAGAAAGCCAAGAAGGCTCAACCAACAGAGCCTGTGGTCACAGAGCCTGTGGCACAAGAGAGCCCGGCAGAGGCTACCACTCCTTGGTCTAAAGTCACACCCTCAAAATCGTAAGGTTGGGTAGGAAGTTTTTGGCTTATGTGGCTTGTAGCTGAGGTATGTCAAATGAACAAATTTGTAGGCTCAAAATGGTTAAGCAAGTGGAATTTTGTAAATTTCTTTTCAGGGTTGGCTTTTTGGCTAATGGTGGTTAATATTCACATCAAATTCACATCTAATTGCACCAATTCATTAGTGCTATAAGTTTCTTAGAGTGTAACAAAATTATTAATTTTTTTTATCATGTTCAGGTGTGTAAATGAATTACTGCCCTAGTACAAATCAATTGTTTAAATTTTTTAACAGCCCACAATTTTAGATCATGCACTGTCCCCAGTGTACGCAATTATGAAAAAAACCCAAGTAAATATGAAAGGAAACTGAAAACTCCCCTAGATGTCCTTCCAATGCATGACTTGGTGTAGTAGTTATCACTTTGTGGTATAAGCTCCAACCTGTATAGAAATGCTGGCCTTTGGCAATTCGTTAGTACTTTCCTGCTGAAACATAATAGCTTGGACAAACTTCGTTAAAGCACGATCAAGATTCAATAGCAGTCAATCAGATTGGAAAATTTCTTAAATTTTCCCCCTTCCCAACATAGAGATATACATTGTCCTTAAGTCTAGGAAGTGGGAATCAACCAAAAAGGTTTTAGGCTCCAAGACAGCTAAACCGAAAATACAAAGAGATAAACGAGAAATAAACTAACTAGCCCATATTTTTTCAGGGAAACACGATTGCACTTGGCATGTGCAACAAGCCATTTAAACCCCTAGGTTCCTCTAGTGGACGAGTGATGTCTCGTGAGGGTTTGTAGTGAACATACCCATAAAGTTCATTTAACTACGACTCAATTGACTGACTCAATCTTATAACAGGCAAACAAACAAATTACAATGAAGGAAATATACAAAAGATACAGATAAAGGGAACAAGTCCTATGACTAGGTGTCATAGTTGGCTCGATAAAAGTCGTGGTCTCTAAGATATAGCCATCATGGTCTTTAGCAGTGATGTATGGCTTCCGACTTTTCCTGTTTACTTTGAATGATGGCCCACGTATCTCATCCTAAATCGTGACTCCACCATGTGGGAATACCTCTTGCACAATGTATGGGCCATACCATTTAGACCGCAACTTGCCTGAAAATAACTTCAATCAAGAGTTGTTTGGCCAAACTTTCATCCCTACATGGAGCTAATTTTGTGATAAGTGTTTATCTTGAAAAGCCTTAGTTCGTTCTTTGTATATGCGGGAAATCTCATATGCATCTCGTCTCAATTGTTCTAGCTCATCTAACTCAAATCTTCGATGGTCACCGACTTCTTTTAGATCTCAATTCATCTTCTTAACTGCCCAAGCAGCTCGCTGTTCCAACTCGACTGGTAGATGACAAGTTTTTCCATACACGAGTCGATATGGAGACATGCCTATAGGTGTTTTATGTGTTGTACGATATACCCATAGTGCACCCTCTAATCGACTCGACCAATCCTTTCAATCAGTTCTCACAATCTTCTCCAAGATATGCTTGATTTCACGATTTAAGACCTCAACTTTTCGACTAGTCTGTGGGTGATATGGTGTGGCTATCCTGTATGTGATCCCATAGTGTTTTGCAAGAGCAGTAAACTTCATATTCTAGAAGTGGGTTCCGCCATCACTGATGATGACTCTTGGATACCCATGTCGAGTGAAAATATGGCTCTTGAAAAACTTGCATACTACTCTATGATCATTTGTTTTGGATGCAATAGCCTCCACCCACTTAGAGACATAATCAACAGCTAGCAGGATATATAAATTACCCTGGGATGAAGGAAAAGGACACATGAAGTCTATGACCCATGAAGTCTATGCCCCATACGTCAAAGATCTCGACAATCAGGATGGGATTGAGAGGCATCATGTCCTTGCGTGAAATGTTACCCAAACTTTGGCATCAAAGAAAATATTTTGCAAAGTTTTGAGCGTCACGAAATATGGTTGGCCAAAAAAACCTACACTCAAGTACTTTGAGCCCTATCTTCTTTCCACTAAAGGGCCCCCAAAACGTAACTGTGAGAATGCTTTAAAATGTCTTCATGATCACTGTCAGGGACACATTTTTGAACAATATGATCCGGGCAGTATTTAAATAGCTCGGGATCCTCCCAGTAGTAATTCTTAAGCTACAAAAAGAAGTAAATTTTCTGTTGAGTAGTCCAATCATGTGGTAACTTCTTTCCAGCTAAGTAATTGACAGTGTGTGCAAACCAAGGAAGTCTACATATGGAAATAACTTCTCATCCGGGAAAGATCCCTAGACTTCTTCCTTGGTTGGGATCTGATATGTAGGGATTCAGGATAAATGATCTGCTACTACAGTTTTCCACCCTTTCTTATCTCGAATTTCCAAGTCAAATTCATGTAGTAGCAAGATCCATCTGATGAGCCTAGATTTGGCTTCCTTCTTATCAAGCAGATGGCGAAGGGCTGAATGATCTGAGTAAACGATCACCTTCACTTCCCATAGATAGGATCAAAAATTTTCCAGCGCAAATACGATGGAAATAGCTCTTTTTTAGTAGTTGTGTAATGCATCAGGGCCTCGAAGAATGTCTGACTAGCATAGTAAATGGCAACTGGCTTTTTCTTCACCCTTTGACCAAGTACTGCAACCATCACTCCATTACTTACGTCACACATTAAATTAAATGGTTACGACCAATGTGGTTTTTGAATTATGGGTGCCTCGACAAGCTTTTGCTTGATAGTTTTAAATGCCTCTAACCAAGCTTTATCAAAGACAAATGAATTTTCCTTGGTTAAGCAGATTACACAAGGGTCGTGAAATGGCACTAGAGTCCTTGATAAATCGACTATAGAAGCCAGCATGTCCTAGGAAGGAGCGAACACCTTTCACCAACGTCGGTGGAGGTAAGGTGACTTGGACTTTTGCTTGATCTACTTCGATGCCAAGTTCAGAAATCACATGACCGAGCACAATTTCTTCTTGAACCATGAAATGGCTTTACTCCCAGCTTAGCACTAAGTTAGTCTCCTCACAACGTTTCAGCACCCTCTAAAGACTAAGCAAACAACATTCAAATGATTCGCCAAATATTGAGAACTCATCCATAAAGACCTCCAATGATTCGCCCAATATCTCATGAAGACTGGCATCATATACCTTTGAAATGTCACAGGCGCATTACATAATCCAAAAGGCATTCGACGGAAAGCGAAAGTGCCATAAGGATATGCGATTGTCGTCTTCTCTTGATCATCAGGGTGTATGACCACTTGATTGTATCCTGAATAACCATCCAAGAAGCAATAGTATTTTTGTCCTGCCAGCTTCTCTAGTATTTGGTCGATGAAAGGTAAGGGAAAATGATCTTTCAATGCGACTGCATTCAACTTTCGGTAGTCGATGCAGACTCACGATCCAGTGACAGGGCGAGTAGGAATGTGTTCCCCTCCTTTCTCCACAACGGTGATGCCCGATTTCTTGGGTACTGCCTGGGTCACCTATTAAAAATGAAATAAATTATCCTAGAATCTAACCACTTGATAACTTCTTTATTCACAACATCCCACATGTTCAGGTTCAGTCGTCTTTGAATTCACTTGAGGGCTTGGCATTAGGCTTGGTGTGTATTCTATGCATGCATACCAAAGGACTAATCCCTTTCAAAGCAGTTATCGACCATCCAATTGCCTTCTTGTGATCTTTTAGAACAGAAATAAGCATGTTTTCTGATCAGATGTGAGTGACAATGAGATAATAGCCGATAGGACGCCATCATATCCTAGGAAGGCATACTTAAGATGATTTGGTAGCGTCGTTAGTTCTAGCATTGGTGGCATTTCAAATGAAATATTTAGTGGTTCATGTGCTAGGTTTGGCAATGGTTCAACCTTATGAGATCAGGGTGGTTGATTAGGCACAAGAGGCTCAGCAAGCAATGTATGGACCTCATGTAGATCTACCAAATCAAGATCATACTTTGATGAGATAGAAAAGTATCGAGTGAAAAAATCCTCTTGCAGTATGCTTGAAGTGTATTCTTGGGTAAATTCCTTTGCAAAGTCTATGGAATAACACTTAGTGTCATTTGGAGGGTGGGAGGATGGTGCAAAGATATTCATGCATAATTTTTTATTACCAAAAGTAATGTCCATCACTGAGGATCGGCAATTGATTGTGGCATTTGTGGTTGCCAAGAATGTTCGGTCAAGAATCATCGTAGGGCTTTTATCTTTACAGATGCCCTCGGTATCTAACACCAGAAAATCCATAGGGTTGTAGAAATCCTTGATTTTAACAATCATATCCTCGAGTATTCCCCTTGGTGTCTTGACAGATCGATCAGCGAGTGGTAATAACACTCTTGTTGTTTTAACTTCTCCAAACTCGAACTAATCATACACCGATCTTGGCAAGATATTCACACTAGCTCCTAAATCTAGCATGCCCTTTTTATAGAAAATTTTTCCATAATGACAGGGACGAGTGGTGCACTAGGGTCCTTGCATTTATGTGGTAGGGAACTAGATAGAATAGAGCTGACTTGCTCAGTGACTTCGATGTTTTTAGGCATCGAGGTCTTTTGTCTGTGCTTTTGGGTACATAGGTCCCTTAGGCATTTGGAATAATCCAAGATTTGGTTAATGGCATCTAGTAATGGTAAATTGATTTTTACCTGGCGAAATATATCCATCACATCTTCACTCTTCAGTCCTCTCTTTCCAAAGGGAAATGCCACAAATTCACTTAACATGGTGGGGAATGGAATTATGGGTTCTTGATTAGGTAATCTAGAACTCCCCTGTCTTGAGATTTATTGGCATATGCTGTGATTGGATTTTGATCGACTTTCTAGGATTCCACACCCGACTTGGTTTCTTTCTCTTTACCCTTTCTTGTTTGAGTTCTTTCAACTAATTGATGGCTACTTCACAAAGTAATCTCATTTGCAAGCTAATGACTTGGGTTTGGCTTTGTCATACTTAGAAGTGTACCCCCATTCCTCTTATTCAATTATTCAGCCAGTTGCCTGACTTGTTTCTCCAAAGAAACAACAGATTGGGTAGTAGTGTGTGTTATTTGCATGTAACTTTTCATCAACGCCATCATGTCTTCCATTTTCTTTTCAAGTGGAAATGGTCCCTGTTTGTTATTGTCATTATTATTATTACAATTGAATTTCTGACTATTACTTTGATTATTGTGGTTGTAATTCCCCGAGTTCGATTAATTATGAGTTTGAAAGTTCGATTGGCCCTCATGATTATGGTATTGATTATGGGATCGGGGTTGAAATGATTGACCCTCTTGATTGTTTTTCCAGGAAAAATTGGGAAGCTTTCGCCATCCAGGATTGTAAGTATTGGAAAATGGGTCTTACTTATAATTCCCGAACCCCTGTGCTTGATTCACGCTCCTAGAATGAGAAACTGTGCAATCACTAGCAGAATGTGAGGGATCCCGATAGTGAGTGCATGAGTTTTGGACTTGAAACACATCATTTTGAGTTCCGGCCCGCTCACCTAAGAGAATATCTAACTTTTTGGACAACTCACTGATCTCACCCTTGAACTCTTTCCTCAAATCATTTATCCCCTCAGTATTTGATACTGATGATATTGTTCTATGAGTCAACCATGAAAAACTATGTGAAGCAAGGCTTCGACTGTATGTTTCCAAGAGCTGCCATGCCTCCTCATCACTCTTAGTCATCATCGTTCCCCCACTTGTGGAATTTATTAGACCTCGGTGAGTCGGATCTAAGCCATCTAAGAATTCTTCACCAAGATCCATTTTGGAGTATCATGGTGAGGGCAGGAATGAAGAAGCTCTTTGAGTCACTCAAATGCCTCGTGAAACTCTTCCCCAGGTTGCTGCTAAGTGTGATCTCCACAGTTTTTCTTATAGGGAAGTACTCGGCTAAAACATTCTTCTACATATCATTCTAGGTAGAAATGCTCCTTGGCTCAAGTCATATAAGCCATTGTTTTGCTAGCCCTTTTAGAGAAAAAGAGAACAATATGAGCCTAAGGTGGTCTCGGGTGAGACCTCGGATATTGTTGGTATTACAGATGGCAATAAATTCGTAAAAGTGATTATACAGTTCTTCTTTTGATAGGCCATGGAAGTTTGGAAACGACTGAATGAGATGAGCGCGAATCTCATAGTAGGTATCATCATCCCGGTAAGGATATTGGTGATGGGTTCTTGTATGCTCCAGGTTGGAAATAAGTTTCCAATGGAGGGTGATTTGGTGGTGATGGTGGTGTTGGTGGGTTTTCCATCTCTTCTATAGTATAACTCGTCAAATTTTTGTGAATTTCAATCTTAGACTCCTTGATCACAAATTTCTTATTTCCCAGTCGCCTTTCTATTTCTTCTAATTCATGCACTCCAAATATTGGAAAATCTTTCATAGATCTAGTGTGGTGCACGCAACTTAAGAAACTGGTTATTAACCGTGAACAAATCAAAACTTAGAACTACATGGCAGGTAACTGGTAGACAATTAAACTAAAAAAATGCAATTAAAGACTGAACTAAAATTAAACACATAAAAAAATCATTTTTTTCTTTTATTTTAAAACAACTCAATCAACTTTAAGCACACAAAAAAACACACACACTAAAAATACTAAAAGCTAAGAAAAGACCGCTTACTTGACCAACGAGAGATCAAGCAAGCAAACTACAAAATATAATTGGCATGAACCGAGTAGCAACCCAATTAAAAGATAATGCATACAGATAAAATTAACACTAAACAGTTAACATAAACGCACAACTCCCCGGCAACGACACCAATAACTTATTGCATGTGTTAAACACACAACAAGGTATAAAATTATAAACCTAACTCAAACTAGTAAAGGGTAAGTCCGGTATCATTTTCATCAGGGAGTCAGTGGTTAAGGTAACAACTCTTGTTAAAACATAATGTACGTGTGTCACAAAGCTTGGCTACTCGATTTATCGATTAAGCACAAAATAATCCAACTAAAAACCGAAATCTAATTATTACAAATAACACTACTTCAAAATATTTGGACTGAGAGTTTTACTATACTGCTAAACATATAAAAAATCAAAACTTTATGACTAACGAAATATCATGAATACAAAATCAACCATTCAAAGCTAACAATATCTCTCACATATTGTTCTCAATGAAAAATTGTATTAAACTCTTAAACAAATAAAAAGATTGAAACTTTATTACTAACGAAATAACACGAATATGAAATCAGCATTCAGAGCCAACAATATCTATCATTTCAATGAACGTAGTTTAAACCTTATTCTAAACAGATCTAATATTAATAAATATGTTTTTCTATAAAAAAAAACAATACTTAAAAGAAATCTCAAACCTCCCTTATATCAAACTTGGATCTTCAATCTTTCCCCATCGCGATCAACAATCTTGAATCTTCAACCGTTCCACTGAATCCAATTAGATATATAATGAGGAAAATAAAACTTTAATAGAACTAAAAACAGCAACTAAAAGCTGCTGTTCCCATAGCTCTCTACTTCCTTCAAAATCCCTTTTTTCATATCCAAAATATGCCCTAATATCGAATGGGCTTGGATATGAGTTGCATGGGTTAAAAACTAAGAGATTTATCAAACTTCTGCATGATTCAAACTTGTGACCTATGCAATACACGTCCATGCACTTTGCCACTATGCCATGCCCTCTTTTTGATTTAAAATGGAATCGTAATTCTTTTATTTATCCTTTCTTGTCCAGCTTTGTTCATTCAACTTCAGCGTCCTTTTTGGCTCAGATGCGGCTTGATTTTTCAAATACTCAAAACATGAAGATTATATGCCTGTCTGTTGGCTTTCCATATCATTTTGAATCACTTAAATTCGAGCTCACGAGTGAGATATGTTCATGATACAATAGCCTCGTAAAGCTGTCAAAAATCCCCTTTTATCCTTTTTTGCTCTGAACTTTTCCAAATATATCAAAATACAAAATCCCATTAATATAGTTCGGTTTTACCATTTTAACACATTAATGAGGAGTGATTGACGAGAAAATAAACTAGAATTAAACCACCAATCAAGGCTTCAGCAAGAGACTCTTCAACAACAGTTTGAATTTCCAAAGGAGCCTTAGTGGGTGATTCATTTACTGATAGAGATTCAGTGACTGAAGAAGGTTCAACGACTGAAGGGTCAATTTTTGAAGTAGAAGGGGGTAAGTGACTAATGGGAACGATAACAATCTCTGAAGAGGATTCAACTTCATTATTAGTCGCTTCTGGAATGATGAATTGATCATCTTCAGCTTCAGGAAGGCCAACGCTCGGTTGATTACTGAAGGAAGCTTCAGGTTCTCCATAGTGAGATATCATCTAGTTGTCTAACTCTTCAACATCTTCAGAGATGGGTTTAGAGTTAGCTTATTGAGATTCATCAAATGTGACATGAATAGATTCTTCTATTGTTTGTCGTCTTTTGTTGAAAAAACTCTAAAGGCTTTGGACACTGAAGAATATCCAATAAAGATTCCTTCATCAGCTTTGGGATCGAACTTTCCAAGATGATCTCTATTGTTTAAGATATATCATGTACAACCAAAGATATGTAGAAAGCTGAGAGAAGGCTTTCTGCTATGGAAGAGTTTGTAAGTTGTCTTCTTGAATTTCTTAACGATCAACGGCCGATTCTGAGTAAAACAAGCAGTATGACAGCTTCAGCCCATAATTGAGTGGCGAGAAGAGATTCGTTGAGCAATGATTGAGCGGCTTCGATAATCATTCGATTTCTCCTTTCAGCGACCCTGTTTTCTTATGGAGTTCTCACAGCTAAGAAGTTGTGTGAGATTCCCTTGTTCGCAAGGAAGTCATCAATGGTACTGTTTTTGAATTTAGTGCCATGATCACTCCTAATAGGTCGTACTTTGATTTTGTTCAATACTTCTATGCGCTTGATGAATAAGATGATTTCTTCAGGTGCGTCACTCTTGGATTTGAGAAAGAAAACCCAAGTGTACTTGGAAAACTCGTCAACAATAACGAGCGTATATGTCTTTCCATATATAGATTGCACATTGATAGGACCAATAAATCTATGTGCAATAGCTGAAGCGGAGAAGTCAATGAAGAGACTTGCTTTGACTTAAATCTAGCCTTTGTCTATTTTCCTTTTTCACACGCTGAGCAAAGAGATTTCTTTGAAAAAGAGATTCATTTTTACACGTTCATCGTCTTGAAGTTAAGATGAGAAAGTCGTTTGTGCCATAACCAGTTGATATCTGAAGAGGTTTTAGAGAAAAAAACAACTATTCTCAGTGAAGGGAGAATACAAGTTGATGATATAGAGTGAGGTTGTCATCTTTGTCGATGACATAACATGAATTCTTTAGATATTTCATAGTGAAATCTTTATCACACAACTGACTGTTGCTTAAAAGATTGTGCTTCAGTCATTCAACATATGCAACATGTATGAAGGTGGTTGCACCATTGGTTAATATACCAAATCCCATGGTATATCCTTTTATGTTTCCTCTAAAGGTGACGGAAGGGCCTCTTTCATCTTTGTAGTCTAAGAGCAGGGTTTTGTCTCCGGTCATGTGTCTTGAACATCCACTATCAAGATACCAGATGTCTTTGACTTTCTGCAATAGAAAACAAATTAAGATTGCTTTGGTACCTATTTCTTAACGGGTCCAGCGGAGTTAGAGGTGACATATTTCTTTACTGAGCCTGAAGAAGAGGTTTCAACATCAACAAGAGTCTTCACTGAGCCTGAAGAAGAAGCTTTAGTGGATTTCTTTACTTTAGTTGTTTTCACAACTTTAGTGGCTGATTTCACTTTGGATAATTTTTTAGCTTAGCTACTTTCTTTACCTTAGCAGGCGTACCAGATTTGGTAGCTGAAGGACAAACTAGCGACATGAGTACTCTCACCACAGTGACAACACTTCCTATAGCTGAAAGAAGCTTTAGGGCCAGAAGAGTCAGAAAGAAGAGAAGAGGGACAATCTCTAAGAATACCTTTCTCATTTGTTTGAGGAGGAATAGATGAGGGTTTGGATACTTTGGGTGAAAGATTCACTTTCAGCTTTGTCTTAGATCTCTGAGAGGATCCAACGACCTTTGTCCCTGAGGAAGAAGTTTATAAGCTGAAGGAATGGAACATGTTCTATTTGACTTGTTGTCCTTCTTGGGAAGAGGAATGCTGACAATGGATTTACCTTTATCATCGCATCCAGAACTCAAAGAGTTCCTTCAAGAGGATTTTTAGTAGAGGAGTACTGAGAGGAAGAAGTGTCAAGAATAGAAGAGACAAAAGTACCAAACTTAAGGGTGGACTTGTTAGTGGCACAATCTTCTTGATCATAGGAAAATCCTAGACCACTCTTTATCTTTGGCGGTATCTGAGCGTTGATGATCTCAGTGGCCTTGATAGAGGCTTTACACCATCCTCTAATTGTAGCTTTCTCAGCCTTGAGTTTAGCAATTTCTTGCTCATGCTCAACGATAGCTTGCTCGCCTTCGATGCTAATGGTTTGGTTTATAATGATCTGATCCTTAAGATTTTCTTCAATCTTGGTCAGCTCTTTGATCTTTGAATAGCATCTCTCTAATTGTTCTTGAAGAAGATTTTTAGCTTTGGATTTGCCATTCAAGGAATTGTAAAGGTCAATCGTCAGCGTATCTAGTGCATATAGGCTATCAGAGGAAGAAGAATGGTCACTCAGATTACATACCTGATTAGAGGTTGATGGAGAGAGATCATTAGAGGATGATGTCTTAGATGGTTTATCTTTGACATCCTTGGCCATTAGACATACATAGGTCATGTCTTCCTCATTCGAGGATGATTTATTAGAAGAATCAACCCATTCATGCTCTTCAGCGATAAAACCTTTGCCTTTACGCTGAAGATTCTTAATCTTCTTGTATTTCTCCTTCAACTTCAGGTATTTGTCATCTTTAGATATGAAGGAGGATGAGATATTAGAATATGGCTTTGCAACTTTCTTCGACCTGTATTCACTAGCAAAGTGACCTTTACGTTGACAGTTGTAGCAGCTAGTTGAAGCCTTGTCAATGGCGTTTGACTTTGGCTTGTCAGCTATGGTTAGGGAAGGAGATCTGCGTTAGTTGCTTTTTCTGGCGAACCTCCTGGAAGAGTTAGTAACAAGGGCCAACAAATCATCAAACTCTGAAAGATCACCATCTGTCAACTCTTTGGAGTTAGAAGTGTCTAACTCGGTGATAGAAACATAAGAGGAGGGAGTAGAAGAAATATAAGGGTCAGCTGAAGGCTATTAGAGATCAAAGCTAACAGAGAGATTTTCATTTCTCTGGAGTCTTTTAGAAGATTATTCTTCAACTAATGGGATTGATCATGATTAAGCAATATCTCATAAAGAGAACTGAGGGAAAGGGAGGACATGTCCTTAGACATCTTGAAACACATGGTATAATTATCCCAAGATTCTTGCAAACATTCAAGGAACTTTGTCAGCGTCTTTGGGTTGAAATATTCTCTTCCAACTGTCCTCAAATCAATAACAATACAATTAAAGCGTTTATGTACTTCAGATAATGATTCAAATTTTCTAGAAATAAAACTTTCATATTGTCTTACTAAGTTTATCTTCCTCGATTCTTGTACTTCAGAAGTACCTTTATATTGAACACAGAGAGTATCCCACATGGTTTTCAAGGTTTTAAGCTTCATCATAGAGTGATAAACCTTGTTAGGAAGAGCCATGGCTATTATAGTTCTTGCACGAGTATCTAAAGCCATTTTCTTTTTATCTTCGTCACTCCACTGATGAGGGAGCTTTGGAATCTTGCGTTCAGGAATTGTGGCAGTCGTAGCAGTAGCATGAACTACTGGAGAGATTGCAAATGGAACATAAGGTCCATTCTCAATGTAGTATGGAATATCATGATCCACACCCTCTAAGAAAAGAGACATTCGGTTCTTCTAGAGACTGAAGTTGTCTCTGATGAACCAGAGTGTTTTGAAGATAGCCATTGTCGTGAAAGTTTGTGCTCATGTTTTGCAAAGCCATTTGAAAGGTAAATAAATTATCTAGAAAGAAAAGATAATAAAACACCAATAAAACAACAATACAACACAAAAACAAACACTGCTTTGATACCACTTGTTGGTCCCAGTCAGATCTTCTAAAGTTTATAGGTAACAGTTTGTAGAAGGGGCGATGAATACAAACATAGTAGCTTTCACTTTTAAAAAACTTATATTGATAAAGAAGATCAATACAAATTTCTACAGATTATTTGCAGAAAAGATAAGATACAGAACTTATCTAAATCATCAAAGATACACACAAATTACAGATAGCAAGAAGAAAAGACTTGTTACAAGAAATATGATAAAAAGTATTGTGCTCTTCACTTGTTATAGTGAAAGTCTTTATCTTAGATAGAGAATTAGAGGAAAGAGTATCTTCTTGGGTAAGATCTTCAAGGCAAGGAAGCTTGGATATAGATTAGTGCATTAAATGTAATTCAGAAGGTACAAAGCACGTGGCAAGCTTTAAGAGGTGAGCTTATCCTTTGTTGCAGATATACAGTCTTTTGGCCATATATGAATAGTCATCTTTCATAAAGTAGGTAAGAACGCTTGGAGAAAATAGAGTGACTCCGTACAATACTTTACTTTGAAAGGTATAAGTTTGTTCTTTGTTTGTAGAAGGACAAGACAAAAACTGATATTATTTGACAATATTCGTTTGATCGTGAGCATTGGAATGACGTTGAAGGTCTCATCAATGTTTGCTGAATCTTGAGAAGATTTGACACTTGTGAAGATAAGCTTGTTATCACTAAAGAACCACATCAGATTACGAACTTGCTTGTCTCTATCTTAGATATCCCTGAAGGTTCTCTAGTATGAGTTTTGCTATCCTCAAGGATACTGGTCTCTGAAGGAATTACAATACATGTTCAGTAATCACTGAACAGACTCATGATGAAACTAAATACAGAGATAGTACACTTAATAAGGTTAAAAGGATCATCAACAAATCACTGAGAGAGAGAATCAACAGAGAACGAATTAAGAGCAAATCAAGACTAACATAAAAGTTATGTTGATAGACGTTGCAAACGGATTGAATTTTTGGTAGGTGATTTTGTAATGTTAAAAGTTTCTCCGTGGAAGGGTATCGTTGGATTTAAAAAAAGAGATAAACTCAGTCCAAGGTACATGGGCCTGTTCAGAATATGTAAATGGGTTGGTTCAGTAGCATATCAGTTGGAGTTGCGTAAGGAACTCAATGTTATTCATAACACTTTCCATGTCTCTAACATGTGGAATTTTTTAGTCGATCCGAATTTGGCAGTACCGCTACCTAAGGTGCAAGTTGATGGTAAATTGAATTTTGTGGAAACCCCTGAGGTCATCACTGACCGTAAGACAAGGGTTTTAAGAAATAAAGAAACCAGTCTTGTAAAAGTACAGTGACATTTTCATAAGGGTCCAGAAGTTACTTGGGAACTGGAATCAGAGATAAGTTCATAATATCCTCAGTGTTTGATTGAATGAATTACGAGATGAAATTTTTTTATGGGAGGATAATGTGATAACCGGGTTAATCGATAATGAAGCTCGGGGTTGCTTTCGAATATTAGTGGTAAGTTGAGGGGTTTATTTTGTAATTATGTTTAAATATTTTTTCATATAACACTCCCACCACCATATATTATTTGTGTTATCTCTTGAAAAGTTGGTGAAAAAGCAAGTAACAAGGATTAAAGGAAGGAAGGTTTTTTGTGTGTGATTTTGAAAATGATGCAAAAATAGAAGCTGGATTTTGTGATTCCTACATGAATCATAAGGTGAGTTATTTACAAACTTTCCTTATTTGGTAGTTGGAATTAGAACCGTATGGTTATTTATATGGGGATGTTTATAAATCTGTTTTTGGATGCTATAATTGGCATAATTATGAGATTTTGATATGTTATATCTTGTGAATGGAATAAGGGTGGCATATCAAGAAGAGGTGTATTTTGGTTATAAGAGTGGCATATCAAGGAGAGGTGTGTATTGGGATAAGGGTGGCATATCAAGGAGAGAGGTATACTAGGATAAGAATGACATATCAAGGAGAGGTGTATACTAGGGTAAGGGTGGCATAATCATTGCGAAAGAAAATCTGGGTTTTTGATCAATGTGTTCTTAATTATCGCATCCTTATGATGCGATGACTTGGAGTTATCGCATCATATGGATGTGATAATTAAGAACTTGGAGTTATCGCATCTGTGTCATGCGATGACTTAAAGCTATCGCATCCTATTGATGTGAGGAGTTAGATTGTCGCATCCTTCAGATGCGACAAATTGGGTTTATCGCACTAGTGTGATGCTATGAGATGAGGTCCTCTTACCAGTGTGTTGCGAGGAGATGGGGTTGTCTCACCCATGTGATACGAGAAAGTTATGTATTCATTTATATGATGCGATAAGTTTACTTAGAATGTGTTTATTAAGTTATTTGGCTATTTTTATGTGATAAAAGAGGTTTGTTCTATTAAAGTATTGTTTATCTGTTACTGATACAGATTGTTAGACCTCATAAGAATTATGCATGAAGTAATGAAGACAAACAAGTGATGAAGATCAACCAGAAGGCCGATGAAAGATTTCAAGGAAAAATGACTAAGTCTGAAGAACAACCAGAGGGTCGATGAACTGATCAAAGATGCGAAGGAAAATGCATCTCCATGACCCCTCTGGATACTAACACTTGAAGTTTCCTTCACCAGTTCAACCAGAGGCAAGCAATGATGATATGAAGATAAGGTTGAACGCATATCCCATAGAAGATAGCTGGAGATAATCATTCAACAGCTGGATTCTACAAAGTTTATTTCGTTTTAATGTTTATCCTTGTTATAGATAAGCTTTATCTGCTAGTAGAAGATTAGCTAAATAGTCTCGTTAGATAGTTATCTTCTAATTAGCTTACTAGTATAAATAGGTGATTAGGCCTATTATAATCAACGACGCTTTTTACGTTTTTACATTAATATTGAATAAAGTGAAATCATTGGCACTCAAGATTGTTCTTTGAATGTTTCCAATCCCTTGATGCATGTTCCACTGCCAAGAAACTATGGGATGAGCTGGCAAGCCAATTGGAAGGAGGGGTAAAAACAAAGAAGAATCGTAGAGCCAAATGTCTCAACGAATACACCAACTTTAAGGCTCTTCCTGATGAACCAATTCAGAAGACATATGATCGTTTCAACACATTGATTAATCAATGTCGTCGAAACGATATCTCCAGAACGAAGGAAGAAAACAATGTTTTGTTCCTTAAAAGTTTCTTCGATGAATGGACACAGCTGGCGATGTCCCTTCAAGCAAATCAGGACTTAGACGGCTGGTCACTCCACGACGTATACGAAACGCTTGTTGCACAAGAAAACGACATCATGAAGAAAAAGGTGTCCATCGGTGGACCCCTGGCTCTAGCAGCTGAAGAAAAGGAAGTATCAAGGACCTCCACCAGAGACCACAAGAAAAAAGGAAAGAAAGCACTGGTGGTGGAATCAGAATCTGAAGATGAAACATCTGAATCAGATGATGATATCAAAGCCTTTGCCAAGTCTCTGGCTTGATTACAAATCAGTTCCAGAAAAAGTTCATAAAGAAACCCTATGAACAGAGAGAGTTCAAGAGGGAAAGGTACCAGCCATCCTATGAAAGGAAGCCATCTAAATTTCATCTGAGGGAAGACAGAAGAGATGGAAGAGAAGAGAGAGAAGAAAGAAGAGAAGATAGAMGAGAGGAGAAGAAAGAGGACAAAGATGGAAGGAAAAATGACCTCTGCTGCTTCAGATGTGGAAAAATCGGTCATTTTTCCCAAGAATGCAGAGGACGAATGGTAAAGGATGCTGACTATTACAAGAATAAATACAAGTACAATCCTAGAGAGCGAAGCCTGATGGCTGCGAAAGAAAATTGGGTGTCTGATTCTTCATCCGATGAAGAAGACAAAACACTCATCTGTCTGATGGCCATGTCCAATGCAGAATCTGCCTCTGACACCGATAACCAGGTATGTGAGTCTACTTTCAATAAAACCAACTCGGCTCCATCTGAGCTAGAGTTAACAGTAATAAAGCTTTCAGAGGACTTTTTAAAATTAAAAGAAAAATTAAGCCTTGAAAAATCTGAAAGACTTAAAGCGGAAAAATAAGTCAGTTTTTACAAAAGAGAAACTGATCTTCTAACTGAAGAAAAAGCTGATCTGATGAAAGAAAAGACTCACATCGCCGCCCTTAAAAAATCAGAGGAAGAAAAACTTCTGGAAATAAACAAGCGAGTAACCAAAGACTTGGAAAAGAAAACTAAGGCTTTAAAAGAATCTGAGGCAGAGAGACTCAACTCAGTAACTCTCAAAGATTTCTTTCAAAAGGAAAGGGAGATTCTTCATCAGAAGCTTCAAACCAATGAACTTCTGATGAAGAAATACAAGGATGCCCAAGATGTGTATGAAAAGTTAAATGGTCAAACGGACACTCAAGGGATTGGATTCAATGAATTGGACTCCTTCATCGATTCAAAGAAATCCACTCTTGAATCCACTTTCAAACTTGGATGTATTCAGAAACCCGACTTTTTCCCAAAACCGAAAGCAAATTTTAAAAGAGTTAAAGTCGATGGAAAAACTGTCGTCTTAAGACAGGATTTTGAAAACGTGGTATACGAGAGTACTACAAGTAAGAACTCTGATGAAGTGAATGACATCTCCAAGCCAGAGACCGTTGAAAACCCTATGGTTAAATCAGAGTCTCTAGCTGTAAGTCTCACTTCATCAGCAAGTACTGTTGATGAAAAGGAGAATCCTAGTAAGGAACAATCAGCTGATGAATCGATGAACCAGCCAAGTAACATTGGAAGTTCATCTAAATCAGAAATAATGGAACTCCCAACAGATCACTCTGAAGCATCAACCTCTGAACCCACACCTCCCTCAAACATCTATGATTTTGAGAAATCAGCGAGAGACTTTCTTGATTCTGAATCTGAAGAAGAGATAGTCTGTAAATCACCCAAGAAAATTGAGGATAAGAAGCCTCAAAACTTCAAACCCTCAATAAAATATGATGTTACACTATCAATGAAATCTTCAGACAAAGGAAAGGGAAAACTGGGCAATATCAAATCTGCTAACGATAACTCACAAGGCCCTAGCACATCTTCTAAGTTCATTAAGTTTACTCGTGAACAAAAACAGAAGTGGACTGCCTCTGAGAACTCTAACCATCACCTTTTCTCTCGTCCAGCTGAAGAAAAGCAGTCATTCCTCAGGAGAAAAGAAGTAAAGCAAAGACCCCTTCAAATAAAAAATCTGAACTAGATAGGAAGTTTGTAAAAACAACCGATGCTAGGACAGGATTTACATCTCCTACATTTACTTCTTTGTTTTCAACGAATAAAAAGAACGTTAAACATTCATGTCCAAATTATAATTGTCAATGTTTAGCTCTTTTACAAAACCTGAGGAATCACATGTTGACACATCGTTGCATATTCTCCCAACACGTTTATCGCTATAAAGTTAAAACCAATGAAAACGTGAAAAAGCCCAAGTCCAAAGGCAAGGGAAATGCTAATAAACCCAAGCCTGCAAAGGCTAAGGGCGATGAAAAGAGAGTGGTATCTCCTACTAACAAACATGGACCTATTAAGAAATGGGTACCTAAAACCCCTTAATTTGTCTTGCAGGACCAGCATGTGCAACCATGGTACATGGATTTAGGTTGCTCCAGGCACATGACTGGTGACAAAAGTCAGCTGACCTCCTTCATCAAAAAGTCTGGGGGCTCTGTCACTTTTGGAGACAACAGCAAGGGAACCATTAAGGAATACAAAACTCTCATCAAAGGCAACATCTCCATCAGGAAAGTGGCTTATATTGAAGGTTTGAAGCACAACTTACTAAGCATAAGTCAGTTCTGCGACAAGGGTCTTGAAGTCAGGTTCCGCAAAGGTTTCTGCATCATAGAGACAAAACCCGGTCAAACCATTATCAAGGCCAAAAGAGAAGGGAATCTCTATCTTCTGGACTTTCAATCCTCTGAGGGACAAGACACCCTTTGCCTTGTATCCCATAAGAGCGACGAAAATTGGCTATGGCACTAGAAGTTCTCACACCTGAATTTTGATGCCTTAAAGAAACTAGCCAAACAGAAGCTGGTCAAGGGGATTCCTGATCTCAACTTTGAAAAAGATCATCTATGCTCAGCCTGTGAGATGAGAAAGCTAAGACGGGCCTCTCACCGAATAAAGCCAGAAACATCCTGCACCAAGCCCTTGGATATGATCCATATTGATCTCTGTGGGCCCATATCAACACAAAGCCTCTCAGGAAAGAAGTACATATTGGTACTTGTTGATGAATACTCCAGATACACCTGGGTTGAGTTTGTGAAGAAGAAATAAGATGTTTCTGACCTACTTATTGGGGTGATCAAAAGAATCCAAGTCCTTCTACAACTACAACTCATTAAAGTTAGAAGTGACAATGGAACTGAATTCAAAAATGTCAGAATCGATGAATACCTCATCAATGAAGGCATCACACAAAACTTTTCAGCAGCCAGAACCCCACAACAAGAGGCACCAGAAGACACCCTATGAGCTCCTTAATCAGAGAAGACCAAATGTCAAGTATTTCCATGTCTTTGGGTGCAAATGCTTTGTACTCAATGATAGGGAATATCTTGGCAAGTTCAACAAGAAAGCTGATGAAGGAATCTTTCTGGGATATTCTCGAACCGCTAAAGCCTACAGAGTCTACATCAAAAGAACAAAAATCGTCATAGAAAGCATCAATGTGTCCTTTGATAACGCCTCACCAATGACTTCTGGACACAACAGTTCAGGACTCGGACTTCAAAGAAGAGTATCTAATTTATCACTTGGAAAACCCAATGAATCAGAGTTAGCTTAATTATTTGAAGACATCTTCGAAGAAGAAGTAATTCCTGGACATGCACCTACTACAAAATCCACTTCCAGAACCGATGAACAACATGAAGTCTCCAATGCTAAAGGTACAACTCTTACTGAAACTAATGTTACTTCACCTTCCACTTCTTCTGTGTCTTCAGATCAAGAACAAGAACTAGAGTCTATCTTTGGAGACGATCTCTTCGAGGGGGAGCAAGCAGTTCCATCAGTCAATGAAGAACTGCATCATGTTGCTCCAGAACCCCAGTCAAGCACCAAGTGGATGAAAGACCACCCACATCACCAAATCATTGGTGATCCAACATCTGGTGTGAAGACGAGATCAACAAAAGCCAACGAATGCCTCTTCGCCAACTTCCTTAGCATAATTGAACCAAAGAAAATTTCTGAAGCCCTACAAGATCCAACTTGGATAGATGCAATGCAAGAAGAGCTACTACAGTTTGAGAGAAATAAGGTATGGTCCCTTATGCCTCTACCCAAAAGAAAGACGACCATAGGAACCAAATGGGTCTTCCAAAACAAGAAGAACAAAGATGGCATAGTAATAAGAAACAAGGCCAGGCTTGTTGCCAAGGGCTACTGCCAGGAAGAAGGGATTGACTACGATGAGACATTTGCCCCCGTTGCAAGACTTGAAGCCATCAGGATATTCCTAGCCTACGCAGCACACAAAGGCTTTAAGATCTATCAGATAGTTGTCAAGTCTGCCTTACTCAACGACAAACTTCAAGAAGAAGTTTACGTGCAGCAGCCCCCTGGGTTTGAAGATCCAAAAAATCCAGAGTATGTCTATTTTCTGGACAAAGCCCTCTATAGGCTAAAGCAAGCACCCATGGCCTGGTATGAAACTCTATCCACCTTTCTCATCAACAATGGCTTTCAAAAAAGGTACAATCGGTACAACCCTCTTTCTCAAGAAGCATAAAGGTGACATACTACTAGTACAAATATATGTGGATGACATCATATTTGGCTCTACATATGCAAAACATTGCGAAAAATTCTCAAAACTGATGAAAAGCAAATTTGAGATGAGCATGATGGGAGAACTTAGTTTCTTCCTTGGTCTTCAAATAAAACAAACTTCAGAAGGGATTTTCATAAATCAGTCCAAGTATGTGACTGACCTTCTGAAAAAATACTCTCTCTCAAATTCATCATCGATGAGAACTCCTATGGCTACAGGAGCCAAATTATTTGTTGATCCATCAGGCAAATATGTGGATGTCACAATCTACAGAGGCATGATTGGATCACTCCTGTATCTGACTGCAAGTAGACCAGATATCATGTTTGCTACATTTCTTTGTGCAAGGTATCAATCCAATCCTAAAGAATCTCATCTCTCTGCAGTCAAGAGGATCTTTAGATACCTTAAGGGAACCCCTTCATTGGGTCTCTGGTATCCTAAGAACTATGGCTTTGATCTAATAGCCTATACAGATGCAGATCATGCAGGGTGCAAGCTTGATAGAAAGAGTACATCTGGAAGCTGTTAACTCTTGGGGGACAAGCTGGTAAGTTGGACACCTAGAAAACAGAATTGTGTCTCAACCTCTACAACAGAAGCAGAATATGTTGCTGCTGCTAGTTGTTGTTCACAAGTTCTCTGGATGAAAACTCAGCTTAAGGACTATGGCTTTCAATATGAAAAGATACCAATCCTCTATGACTCCAAGAGTGCAATAGCTATCTCTGCAAATCCTGTGCAGCATTCCAAGACCAAGCACATCGATGTAAGGTATCACTTTCTGAAAGACAATGTTGAAAAAGGTAATATAGAGATGTACTTTGTTCCAACTGAGATTCAACTTGTTGACATTTTCACAAAAGCTCTTGATGAGAAAAGATTTTTGTTCCTAGTCAGCAAGATGGGTATGTTGAATCTCACCACTTAGAGGCAATCATTAGTCTGAAACCATAGATCCTCAATATCTCATGGTCATGCCTATAAGTGATAAATATTATGGTAGCCATAAACACCAAGTACTCTAAACCAGAGCCTCTGGTTGTAAAGACCAGAGCCTCTGGCCATTTAGAATCACTTAAATTAATTTTTGGCAAAAAATTTCATCGCCTTTGGAACCAGAGACCTCTGGTCCAAAGCAAATACTTGGTATTTTCTCACCAAGTATTCCGCTCCAAACCAGAGCCTCTGGTTTTATAGACCATAGCCTCTGAATTCCAATTCTTTGAGACCAGAGCCTCTTTGGTCTCAAACTTGGACTTCCTTGATCATTCATGCATGTATTTACGTAATTATCCACCATCCTTTGGCACCAGAGACCTCTTGTCCAAAGCCAATACTTTGTGAAAATTTTCACTAAGTACTCTTTTCACAACCAGAGCCTCTGGTTCTAAAGACCAGAGCCTCTGGATTCAAAGTCTTTGACACCAAAGCCCTCTGGTCTCAAAGGCACATCCATTCATCACCCACATACATGCACTTAACCATTTTTCGTATCATCCTTTCATCATCATTCACAACCAGAGCCTCTCATCAAAATGTACCTACCTAACGGTTCAAGGGGTAGTTTTAAACTCAATCTCCTCCCCATGCATCATTTAAGGGGGAGCTTTTCATTCATCATAAAGAACTTTCTCTTGCATAAATATGCATTTTCCATCCCAGAGCCTCTGGTTCTACTATCCAGAGCCTCTGGACACCAAAATGCTAGATATATGATGAATAAAACATGTGTAAGTAACCAGATCCCCTCTGGTCCTACACCATTGGTTGTCCATGCTTAACCAGAGCCTCTGGTTTGTCCATCCAAGGCTCCTAATACATACAACCCAACAATTCATCGATGAACTTATTCATCATGCGCAACCAGAGACCTCTGGTTCCTCATCCCTAAAGGGTATGTTTACCTTGAGACCTCTGGTTCCCCATCCAATGAGTCATGTCCAACCAGAGCTCCTCTGGTTCCATGACAAAACAATTTTTTTCAAAAGCCCATCTTAATTGCAAACTCTTTAAAGATTATACAACATTGCAGCTTTTGTGACTAAAAACTTTACTTCATGAGTTTTTAGAAGACCAAAACTTCGTAATTAGTATTAGTCTTACAATTAAATGGACTTTTAAATTGTTTTTGGGTGCGATATTTCAAGAAATATTATTTGGAATAATTTTTACTCCAAGTAATCCAACCGTCACCTGCACAAAAGCCTGACACATTACCAGCCTGTTCCCTATAAACCTCTTCACTCTCCCCATGACGACACGTGTCCTCCAACATTAATGGCATGATACTGTCAAGACGCAACACGATCCCCACCAAATCACCTTTTTGCCAAACGTCTCCCACGATCATGATTACCATTTAAATAGTATTTTTATTTTTTGATGATTCCCCTCCTCCACCTATAAATACCCATCTTCCCAAACCATTTCTTCTTTATGCTCCCACAAGCTGCAACTACATACAGACGATCTGAAAAACTCAAAACCTGCAACCTTAACTTGCAATGGCATCCTTCGCCTCTCATGAATCAAACAACAACGACAGCCATGTGCAATCCACCGGCGCCGATAGCCGCACACTGATGTTCCTTCCATTAAAACGAAACAGCCACGCGATCGACCTTCGCACCGACCTATTTGATGCAAAGTATGTCATCATGATAGAGTTCTTCCACAACTGTATTCTACAACCGGCGTTGACGTTAGTCGACAATGGCGTACCATTCAGGTACGTCCAACAGTACTGACAGACTTGCGAGTACATCCCCGACAGTCGTGGAATCATGGGGGATATTGACGCTCCAAAAGACATGATCTGTTCCGTCAAAATCTCCTGGGCAAAGGTCTCTAGAGTCCTTTGCATTCCCACACGCCAAGAACTCGGCATAGACAACTACGCCGAACTACCCACAAGCTCCGATATCCTCTGCTTCATCCACATGCTAGGTTACAATCGTGACCTACGCAATGCCTCTGACTTTAAGAGGCAATTCCTCCCCCCCCCCCAATATGGAATATGTTCTTTTCCATATTGAACAGGACCCTGACCTGCAAGCTGGGATCGATGGATCAGGGTAACATCAACATAATGACCATCATGTACAGCCTCTTCTTCAATCTGCCGCTGGACTACGCTGTCCTCATCTACAACGAAATCCATGCAGTAGTAATCAAGAAGTGTAAGCTTCAGGCCACAGGAAAGCCACTGTCATCCGTGCTCTACCCATGGTTCCTCGCTCTCTTCATAAGGGATGCGATGAGGAGACACGAACTCCCGGTCGATGGACCCCTCACACCGCAGTTCACAATGCATGGTCATCGTCCAACAATCTCCAAGGATGGCTACACCATCGAGAGGATAGTCTCTCGAGCCATGCTCAGCATCATACCAGAGACGTCTGAGATAAGGCAGACCTATGAACGCTCTCTGTTGTCCCAAGAATCGAGGGTAGCTACACCAGAGCACTTAGACCCGTCCCCAGAAACCAACGAGGAAGCACAGGAGTCGTCTTCATCGGATGATGAAAATGATGATGATGACTCTCCCCGTGCTTCCCCCGGCCCTTCACATAAAATTCCCATCCCCACTATCCAAAGGGCACCCACCACCACTATCCCTGGCGATCAAGGCCAAAAGGGTATTGAACAAGGACGACCCAGTCCAATCCCACACCCAGCCAGCCATCCAGAAGCCATTCTTCGGGCCTCTGGAGATGATATAGCTGAGGAACCTCACCATGCATTGCCTCCCTCCCAACAGAGAGGCGATGAAGAAATAAGAGCCACTTCGCCTCATGGCTCGCCACTATCCTACACACACCCAGAAGCATGTGTTGCTTCTGGCATTGTTGATCCACAAGATCGTTCAGAGCGATGTCCTGTTCATGCACAACATCCCCCTTCGATACTTGATCTAGCGAAGGGGACACACATCTACTTCTCTTACCCGGCCTCTGAAGCCGAGGAAGAAGAAGAAGTTGTAGCAACATCAAGAGATAGCTCCTCACTAGAGGGCTATCAAGGACATGATGGAAGTCCTTCACGGCCCACATTTTCACAAGGCCAAGAAGGCGCCTCTGGAGCTGAGGCTCAACCTGCAACATCAGTTGCTGCAGGGGTTACCCCTGTGGCTGATTTGGTCACAAAGGCTGAGTTCCAAGCCTTTGTAGACACGATTCAGCGGTCCTTGGAAGACCTAAAACTCATCATCCAAGGGATTGTCGACAACCCTCCATCCATTGACCTCACCCCCCTTCGACAATCCCTTGCAACCCTTGAAGCCCAAACCTGAGACAACACAACCCGTCTCCAAATGCTACAACAGATAGTCAGCCAACACCACAACACCTTTTTCCTTGCCACCCAAAGAAATCAACTCCAAATTCACTCCATTGCCACCCTCACGGCCAAAGCAACAGCGACCGATGAAACATTAGCCTCCATCACCACCCAACTAAACACCATCTCCCAAACCATAAACAACCTCCCATCCTCAATCTCATCTCTAATCCCACAACCTACACAAACCACCACCACATCCATCGATGAAACACTAGCCTCCCTTTCTACCCAAATGACCACCATCCAAAACACCCTCTCCTCCCTCCCAGCCACCATACTAGCCACCATACCCCAACCTTCTCCTCCTCCTCAACCTCCCTCTGCAGGCCCATCCTTCGATGAAGCCTTCTCTTCTTTCACTGTAGAGCTGAGGAATCTCATTGCCAACCTTCCCATTCCTCCATCCACATCCACCACCACCTCCATGCCCCCACCTGCCTCCACCTCCACCACGGAATATGCAACTAGGGCCAACCTAAGGGCCCTGTCAAAGGCACTTGTCTCATCCTTCAATGAGATAAGTGCAAAATTCGTTCATCGTGTTGCACAACCAACCAAGGCTCTCTCCCAGAGCCTTGCTGATCAACAAGCATTCACCAACTCCCTCCTTCACTCATTAGAGGAGAGCCGAAGTCAACAAGCCCTGAAGGCGTATCTTGCGTCCTTCAGGAAGGAGAAAAAGAAGAAGAGGAGCAGAGCTTCATGCTCCAGCAGCCGCCTACACAAAAGGCCACGCCATGAGGACCCAGACCCCGATGATCAAGGTCTAGGACCTCATAAGGGGGAGAACGAGGTCGCGACTGCTCAACATATGGAATCTGCTGCACCACCACCCTCACATCAAACACAACACCAACCATCTCCCCAAAACCAAGAAACCCAAGCGAGGGAACCAGAGGCTCAGCCCTCTGAAGATGTACAGAATGTACATGTTCCCATCGCCACATCCCAAGAACCCATCGAGTTGAGCTCATCAACCGATGAAGAACCATCCACACCACCAACCAACCTACCCTTCACCCCATCACCAACTCCAAACTTACCATTAACCCCCTCACCAATACCACGCACTACGCAACCCTTCACCACTCTACCCATACAACCACAACCCACAATAACTCAACCTTCATCACCACAACAACCACCAACTCAACCAAATGAACCAGAAACCACCCAAAAACAACCTCCTGAACCATAAGCCACCTCATCTAAGCCCAATGAACAAGAGCCAACCCAAACTCTTCCATCACCTACCCCCTCTCAACCATTAACCCAAACACAACCCACAACCCAAGTAACCCAGGTGCAAGCAGATGTTCCTTCATCTTTAAGGCACCCTCCTCAAGGGATAGTCGATGAAATAATAGCGAACATGGAGTCGCTCAGGAGACGTCTAGAGGTGCCACCAAGGGAGCCAGTCATGATGAAGAATATCCATCAATACATGTACCATGATCGCGATGAAGTGCTGACACTCAATCCTCCAATTCTATCACCAGAATCCATGAACCTCTTACACCATAGGTTTGTTAGACAGACCACCCAACCACCAAGGGTTGTCTTTTCAAACGATGGAATAAAGTTGGTCATGGACATCAAAATGAGGACCTTTGCCAACCGAGCCATCAAGTACATCGTGTACACAGTGGAGAGAGCTCATGGTCAGGTTAGCATCTTTAGTGACAATGACTTGATTAATCTCAATCCCTATGACTTCATTGAGCTTTACGCGTACACGACTCAGCGACAGGACCAGGGCATAAGATTTGGGATGGCTAACAAAGCGATCGTACAGACTATGGAGACCTTGGTAAAGCATCAAGCCAAGAGTGACTTCGAAATTGCTTTTCGGCTTGGCATCGAAAGACTATCCTATACTCCACTTAATGGAGACTTCCTTGGCTTGCAGGAGAAGAGATCTGCCTCTGTCCTCAGTCAACCAGAATTGGGTCTAGTATACAAAAATGAGTTTGGAGCGAAGAAATTCTTTAGGTTGACTGAGGCCTTTAAGTATTCAAATGAAACACTTAAATGGTTTCAGAAAGCTATAGGAGACAGATTGGGTAGATCTCACGTACCAACAAACGATGAACAAAGATTGATACATGAAATATCTACAATCATCGATTACAGAGGACTACTTATGCGCTTTTGGGAAATATCTCAGGGGAGACCCTAAGTGTAGTCTTATGTATTTTGTTTTGTCTTGTAATTTCCATTTCACCAATGTAAGAATTCATCATTTGATCCAATGAAAAATTTGGCAAAAGATGTTTTTCTTTAGAATAGCCTATGTTCTTCATTTATACTTTGAATATTCTTAGAATAGATGATGTTTGCTCTTTCATTACTTAGAAGAAGATTGTTAGACCTCATAAAAATTATGCATGAAGTAATGAAGACAAACAAGTGATGAAGAACAACCAGAAGGCCGATGGAAGACTTCAAGGAAAAATGACTAAGTCTGAAGAACAACCAGAGGGTCGATGAACTAACCAGAGATGCGATGGAAAATGCATCTCCATGACCCCTCTGGATACTAACACTTGAAGTTTCCTTCACTAGTTCAACCAGAGGCAAGCAACGAAGATATGAAGATAAGGTTGAACGCATATCCCATAGAAGATAGCTGGAGATAATCATTCAACAGCTGGATTCTATAAAGTTTATCTCATTTTAATGTTTATCCTTGTTATAGATAAGCTTTATCTGTTAGTAGAAGATTAGCTAAATAGTCTCGCTAGATAGTTATCTTCTAATTAATTTACTAGTATAAATAGATATTAGGCCTATTGTAATCAACGACGCTTTTTACGTTTTTACATCAATATTGAATAAAGTGAAACCATTGGCACTCAAGATTGTTCTTTGAATGTTCATACATTGTTTTTGAGTGTTCATCATTTTGTTCATTAAAACACTATAATTTGGTTATTCTTAACTTGATTATTAGTGTTATTGAGAGATCTGGGATCAACACAGATATGTGTTTAAAAATATGTTTCGTGATTATTCAGCCTGTAATAACCAATAAAGAGATTTTTCACTAGACCTCAAGGTCTAACCCTCATTTTTGGTGTTCTGAAAATGTGCATTACAGGTCGTGCACAAACAGAGGACAAGGGGAAAGAAAAACCGTGGGGAGTTTTATATACTTACATGGGATATGGAGGATAACATGTTATTTGTTATGTTTGAATACTTGTTATATTACAAGTTTTATATAGAGATTTTGTGGAAAATGTAATAAGCTATTTTGTAATGTAGCTTTTGTAGATATCGTGATCGAATGTGTAAATTATATTTTCTTGATATATATGAAAATATATGTTTAAATGCAAATATGATCTTGGGTGTTACAAAAAATAAGAAGAACAATAGAGAAATATCAAATGGATTAGAAATAATAAATCAAAAAAGAATAAGGTTTAAAACCAAAATTATAAAAAAGGGTTAAAAATGAAAATTTAATTCATTGTTTTGAGTGTTATTTTGTCTTTTAGTGTAGAGTGGGTATTAAAAATGTGTAGGTTTTGATGAGTTTCTACAAAAATAACCCATTATTTTTTTAAATTACATTTTTAATCCTTATATTTAAAAGTTTATAACATTAACCACATTTAGCAAAAAGTGGTGCTAATAAGGACCTATGTGCAAAAAATTTATGACATCGATGTGACTCTTGTTCTGAGCAACTTGATCATTAGTTAAATTTAATTTTTTTTAAAATTTTTTTTTTAGATTTTTTTTTTAAATTTGATTTTTGTTTACAAAATTAAATTTAACATAATGTTTATTGAATAAATTTTTAAACAAAATTCAGTTTTAAAAAAAAAAATTAATTTCTAAAAAAAATTTAAATTTTTTTTAAATTAAATTTTTGTTTAAAAAATTATATTTAACGTAAATGCTTATCGAATAAATTTTTAAACAAAAATGTAATTTTTTTAATAAAAAAATTAAATTTAAAAAAAATAAAAATTAATTTTGACTGATGGTCAAGTCGGTCGAAAGAACAGTAACATCAATATCATAATTTTTTTTTCCACACGGTTCCTCATTAACACCACTCTTTGTTAAATGAGTAACTGATAGTTAATTTTATAACTTTTAGATTTAAGGGTTAAAAACGTAATGAAAAAAAATGGGTTTTCAGAAGCCCTTGTTTTTGGAGGCAGAGTGCTATATCCTCTAAGACTTTTAATCTATACTATATTATAAAGCATTTGATAAAAACTCTTAAAAATCATTTTTTATACATGAAGTATTGTATATTGATGCATATTACTTAAAATTCATGATTACAAATAAACTATGCATAAATACAGCTTATTAAAGCTCAATGTTTGAATTCGTATATATAACTAATTGTGGATAAACATAATCAAATAAAGAATAAACATCTTATTTTAAAATATAAAAAACATAAATTACAATTAGCTAGGATGATTATCGAGTTCTAATAAAATAATAATTATTTTTTTTTATAAAATTATATTATTAAATTAAATATAAATTACTTTGTTATTNAAATTAAAATTTTAAAATAAATTAAATTAACTAATGGTTAAGTCGGTCAAAAGAAGAGTCACATCAATGTCATAATTTTTTTTGCACACAGGTCCCCATACGCACTACTTTTTGCTAAATGAGTAGCTGATGGTTAATTTTATACATTTTTAAATTTAATGGTTAAAAACATAATTTTGAAAAAACAATGGGTTATTCTTGTCAGAAACCCAGGTTTTGATAGGAGGGATATGGATAGTATTTCCTTTTCTCTACAACATTTTTTGAATATTGATAATCATTGATTTTTATTCAGTTTTTTCACTTTGAAATCGTTGATGATTTTTCATTATATTAATCGAATTAAATCTTATTTGCTTAAATCTCATATGTGAATCTGAACATCAATATTTTTCATTGGCTCATATGTGAAAATATGAATCCTAACATAGGTTCATCTACGAATCTTAATTATTACTTGTACGTGAATCAATTTAACTTATAATCGAGATTTTGAATCATTTTAAGATCAATATGTGAACATATGAATCATTACACATATTCACATGTGAATCTTAATTATAGCTTGTACCCGAGTTTAAGATTCACATGTGAATCTTAATTATAAATTGAAAAATGAATGGATTTGTGATTTAAATAGAAAAAAGTTTAAGAAATTTCATACTCAACTTTTGTTAGGTTCTTTAAATTAATCACAAAAATTCTTTTATACATATTTTTCCATTTAAATCTTTGTCATTCAAAAATCTTCTAATAATGATTGAGACCTCTTCTCATCTTCTCAAAGGGCTTCTCTTTTAAACATTTTTTTTCTCCCTCCCCTTCTCTCTCTCTCTCTCTCTCTCTCTCTATATATATATATATATATATACTATCTTATTTCTCTTTCTCTCTATCTTTCTCTCTCTCTCTCTCTATATATATATATACTATATTATAAAGCATTTGTCTAAAACTCTTAAACTCGTTCATCCCTAAACGATTTCATCCCTATCCGATTTCAAACCATATCTGAATTCGTGTAACTAACTGCAGATAAACACAATCAAATACAGGATAAACATCTCATTTTAAATATAAAAAATTCTAAAATATAATTAGTATAATTGTAACACTCCATACTATACATTGCATGTAACAAATACTTCATACAAAAGAAATACATGTTTATGTACCACTCAGGTCCCTTAGTACATGAATTTACCATACAAAATACATGCCCCAAAAATTCAAAATACATCTCTTGTACTAATCAACATTCATCAATCCAAAACTATACATCATAAACAAATTTTCATGCAGACATGCATATAGGAAAATATCACATTTTCCCCTTCCCCTTACCATCCGTACCTCCTGCAATACATATTTAAAATCACAAAACGAGGATTAGACCGAAAGGTCTAGTGAGTTACCCTATTTATGTTATTGCAGGGTGAAAATTACCAAAACTTTGTACAAAATAATTTTTCATATATATAACAAATATATGAACAAATAAGAACATATTACGAGTACCTTTCCCTTTTCAAGCCAAACATTCAGCTATTCAAATAACATACTTCAAACCTTTATAGGTTTGAACCTACAAGGTTTCATATAATGTCATTTTTAAACCTTTTCCATTAAACAAGGTTTATTTAAAGTTTCAGGCCAAACCTATTATTATCTCCTCAATAACATCAGACTATGATTTCCAATAAAAACCACGATCATAAACCTTTAAATCACAAAGAAATAAAGATTCCAGACCACGGTAATTTTAAAGGATATAATAGTAAGAGTTATATAACATAACACACATACAAATGTCACCCTTATATTCATAGGTACACCTCTCCTTGATATGCCACCCTTATCCTATAGTATACTTCTCCTTGATATGCCACCCTTATCCTATGGTACACCTCTCCTTGATATGCCACCCTTATTTCCCATTAAAATATTTCACAGAAACAATTCCAATTAGAACAGACCGCAGCCATAAATGTTCTAATGGAATATCATTAGTTCAAAATCATTCTTTAACAAAATTCCCATTTTTATACAAGAATAATTGTATAAATAATACATAAGTTAAAGCACAAATCCGGTCAACATAGACTTGGCCGGACTTCATCTCCGGTCAGGCCTTGACCGATTTACTAATCCGGTCAATACAAGACCCTTGTCCGATTTACTAATCCGGACAACTCTCTATCAAGCTTTATCCGATTTAACACTTAAGAGAATTTCAAGACTTTTGTCCGAATAACAAATCCGGACAACACATCGCCCAAGGCTTGTCCGATTTAAAATAATCCAGTCAACACATGGTCGTATTCATACTTCTCCGTTCAAAATATTTAACAAGCTCAATGTTATAAATCATTTAACACTTGACCAGTTTAAGGCTAAACCGCTTATGCCTTGATCGGTTTAAGGCTTAAATCGCTCAACCCTTGTCCGGTTTAAGACTAAACCGCCTAACTCTTGGCCGGTTTAAGTCTAATCCGGACAATACCTCAAAGATTTAACTTTTAAACAAAAGTAAAGTTTCTACAATCAATTTATGAAGAGTTTTAAAAGCAATATAAACCACTCACCTTAAAATTCTTTTGAAACCAATTTGAATCTACTTTGCTCCAAAAAGAATCCGGTCAACCCCCTTTCCTTAAATCGCTCACTAACTTTGAAAAATAGTAAGAAGGATGAAATGGAGATTGAATCCTCCTTTTATACCTTTCCAAAACAGGACGGCAGCTAAACCGCCTCTTACACATGCATGTATTCACATAACTCATGCATACATCCATTCATGCATATACCATGCATGTGTGTATATATATATATATATATATCATGCATACATATGCAGCCACATATACACATAATCTCATACATGCATCTACATTATGCACATAATTTCACACCCTAGCATGAACAAATATATCAATTTATCATGCTGTCACGTAATCATATATAACAAATAATCATGTATTCAATACCTGAGGTGATAACCAAGATTCAGTTATCACAATAATCATTAAATTCTAATAGAATACTTAATTATTATCTTTATAAAATTTATAAAATTAAACCAAAAATAAATTGTTTTATTATTAAACTTAAATTAAATTATATATAAAAAATAWATTYTATATTATAAATCATTTGACAAAAACTCTTAAAAACCACTTTTTATGCGTAAAGTACTGTTTATTAATGCATATTACTTAAAACTCAAGATTACAAGTAAATTGTGCGTAGGTACAACTTATTAAAGCNAGCTTTGTCAGGTTTAAACTAATCCGGACAATAAACCTCTCAAGCTTTGTCAGGATAAACACTTAGACAAAATAATCAAGGTTTCTTTCCAAAGAATAACAATACGAAGCATGCAAATAAAACCAGAAGAATTTTATATAAAAAGTTTAGAAACCACTCACCTTATAAAGCTTTTGAAACCAAACTGTTTGAAATCAATCCCTTTTGAAACTTGACACTTGAAATCAACTTGGAATCACCTCCTTTTCTAAACCGGACAACACTTCTTTAAGGCTCTCAACTTTCTAAAAAAATAGTAGGAAGAGGTGAATGAAGAGGTGAAACCCCTTTTTTATTTGCCAAAAATAGGGAAGGTCGGCTAAACCGCCTTCCCTTCCCTCTTTCCACCTCATACTTAAACACATGCACCCATGCATACACACATGCATACATACTCCATGCCTAACTTGCATGCATATATATATATATATATACTTCTATATTTTATGCATTACATAAATATATATATATATATATATATATATATATACCATTATCCAAATAAATGCACAAATTCGCATATGTATTAAACATATCAGTTTATCATGTTATCACACAATCATTTAATAAAATAATCACGTATTAAATATCTTGAGTAATAACCAAGATCTGATTATCACAAATATAGATATAAATTTTGTATCTCGCTATATTATAAACAACTAGTTTAATATATGGAATGTTACCTTAAAAAATGAAGGCAAATTTATAGAGAAAAATAATTTAAATAAAAAATCGTAGGTATATGTATATATGAGTTATTTGTTGTTTTGGATACGGCAGAAGATTTGATAAGCCTTTTAATCCGCACGGCGTTCCAGCTTCACGTATCCTTATCTTTCTGGATTCTTCTAATTAAGAATGCCTCCTTCCATCCTATTTATACCACCTACATCTCCTCTTCTTCATTCATCAACGTCATAAACCATCAAACATCAAATTCACCATGTCCATGTTCATCCCAATCTTCACTCCTTTTGATGCCTTGTGTTGTGAGTTCATCGCACGAAAGCTTCTCGTTTCCAATACCAGCATCAAAACTCAAGAAGTGTCCGAGTGTATGAAGATAAACGAGAGCCATGATCATCCATCTCCATCGGCTGACATCAAGAAACCATCAAAACTGCAGATGAAGCCAAGATTCGCCCCAGAGTTTGATGGTGTTTATTGTTTTGAGACCATACTTCCATATTACTAGTGATTTCTCCTTTATTAATTTCATTCAAATTTGTCGATATATAGGATTCACCTGTACGTAACCATTCGATTCTTTTTTAATCTTGTTTAGTTTCATGGTTTATCTCTGTTTATTCGTAATTCAATCTAGCAGCTGCGCATAATCCAAATGTGAAAACGATCATATGATAAGATTCTAATAAACCTATTTATATTCTATATATATATATATATATATATAATATATGTATATATAATATATATGTATATCTAGATACAGAATGATAGAAAACAGAAGACTCATCGTCAGGGGCGTGTTTGCCTCCGTTAGGCTTTTGTCAACAGTCCACTGTCAATACTACAGGCCACAACCGATTAGTAGGAGGTTTTACACCATCATATACGCCGCCGCCATATCTAAATTTCCTTTTTCGAAATTTTGCAATCTCCCAAGGGACCCCATATCTTCATGATGGAAGAATGTCATCTCACATCACTGTAATCAAACATACCCAAAATCTTGAATGTTAGACCATCTGAGTTCAAGAAAGTTCAAGAATTGAAGGAAGAACATAATCACCTGATTGAATGAAGGATCTTGAATAATAAAGATCATCACGCAGTGATTTCTGCTTTTTGGGACCGAAGGCCTGGAACAAGAAAAGTGAGATCCATTATTCAGTCAAGAAGCAATAACCAAAAGGATGGTTCAGATATAAAGGAAGAAGCTTTGAGATCATATGTTGAATTTTGCAATATATACCCTTGTCACATAGTAATAATTAAGATCCTTCAAGTTCTTATATGCAACGTGAAATTGTATATTCTCCATCACTGCAGAAAAAAGGGAACTGTGAAAGCAACTGAGGATTAGAGTAAAAACATAACCAAATCAAACAAACCGAATATATCCGAAAAAGAATATCGATCTTGCATCTGGGAACCCCAGATCGGAGTACAAATATGAACGGGATGAAGAAAAATAGAATTACATGTACTACGCTCACTCCATAGTTGCAGCATGTATCATCCCATTTCAGACTAATACCCTGTTGAAATGTATGGTGAGTTACACGTAATTTGTTTTTAAAATGGTTGCATTTCTTATTTATAATTATCCACAAGCTTGATTGAAGTAGTTTCTCTAGATTTTTGACATGTTATGTATGCGTGAAAAGTTCGATATTTTTATAATATATTTCGAGTATTTGCGTGTCAATGTGGATGTACTACGGTATGATTTTGTAAAAACGAGCATGCTTTGTGAGCTTGTCTAAGCCGTAAGTACGGACATGTTGTGTGAGATAGACATCTCCCATGACGTCGTTGCTTTGTGATACAGTCACCCATGATAATACCTTTGTTTTGTGAAAAGTATTATTCCCATCAAGGCATGCTTAATTTATGAAGCATAGTGAAAATTGTTTATAGTAAAAGTTGTTGTTCATGCATGAAAACAGTGGATTCACTAGGCCTGAGACTCACCCAAAACCCTTTTAAATCTTTTTTATCCAGGCGGCTATTAGAGTGGAAAGAAAATTTGGATAAAGAGAGATATAAGAATTAACACCAGAGAAGGATATGTGTAGATCAAGACATTGTTATATAAAACAAAGTTATGTTCTTCAAGGTTGTAATTTTTTATAGTGATATAAATTGTAAGATTAGAAATTTTATTTCCGCTGCAATATAGTGTTTGATCTTAGGTTACTAGTTTTGTTATATTGAAGTATTCGAAATATTTGGGATGTTACAATAAGGCGCTCTAACAATCTTCTATCTACCAATATGGGATGAAAAATAAACTTGAATAATATTTGGGATGTTACAATAAGGAACATGGTTCTCCTCTTTTTGAACAATTGATGAACTACACGAATGATGCAAGAATGTTAACTTCGTCATGCAAGATTTAGTCGAGTATGGGGTCGCTTGTCAAACGCTTACCGGGTAATTGCTTTCCAGTGAAAGTCATTGCTCTCAATTACTTTACGGAGTAACATTCTTGGCCATCAAAATAGATTGATAGAAGAGTTTATAATTAGGTAAGTACTTACCGTGTAATAGTCATCACCCTCACTTATCGGTCGATCCTTCCCCACCTTTTTATCGGGGAAAACACTCGGGTTTTTTTTTTTTTTTTGTATTTACCAAGTGATACAGAGAGGCTAGCAAGAAGAATTGAGGACCAGCTCAAATTTTCAAAAGGAAGAAAACAAAAGGTCCTGCGGCTTTCCTCACGACCTAAGTCGTCGGAAAAGTCATGCCAAACACTGTACGTAAACAAAATAATTACAATTAAAACAAAATAAGACCTTTGCTGAATCATTATAAGAATTATAACATTATAATTTTGTTTATCATTATATTTATTTATTTATTAAGTTTTACTTACCAAATATCATTAGTTATTTAATTTATAATATATCATAAACTATTTGATAAAAACTCTTAAAAACCAATTTTATGTATAAATTATTGTTTATTGATGCATATTACTTAAAATTAAAGATTACAAATAAACTGTACGTAAAGGCAATTTATTAAAGCTTCACTTTTTAACTTCTGTAACTAACTGCAAATAAACATAATCAAATATATGGTAAACATCTTATTTTAATATAAAAAATTTAAAATATAATTAAAATAAATATTAATTATTATCTTTATCAAAAATTATATTATACAATAAATTACTTATTGTTAAACCTAAATTAAATTATAGTAAAAAAATTAAATTAAAAAGGTTACATGAAAAACGAGAACTTTTTAATAATCAATATAATAATACAGATAGATTTTTTTCAAATTTATATTTAATTAAAAAATAAAGCATTACCATTTCTCGAAACCAAATAAAACCGTATTATATTGACAAAAACAAAGAATAAAACGAAAAATTAAAATCGAGATTTATCTTCCGGCGTTGCGCGAGTACCATTCTAATATGATGAAATATTTAGAAAAAACTTTTAAAAACCATTTTGTTGCATGAAGTACTAATGTTATTACTTAAAGTTCAAGATTAAATTAAATTATGTGTAAGTACAAAGTATAACTTATTAAAGCTCTATTTTTGAACTCGTGTACCTAACTGCAGATAAAACATAATCAGATATGAGATAAACGTTTTATTTTAAATATAAAAAAACTAAAATACAATAAAAATAATCATTGAGATCTAATAAGATACTTAATTATTATCTTAAGGAAAATTATATTATTAAAACCAAAAATAAATTATTTCTTTACTAAATCTAAATTAAATTTTAATAAAAAAATTGAATTAAAAAATTATACAAAAAATGAAAACTTTTAAGTAGTAAATTTGATATCAATATATTTTTTATGATATTTTCAAATCTATATTTTATTAAACAAAATTGTATTATATTAATAGAGATAAAGAATAAAATGATACATTTAGAATTGAGATGTATCTTGTTGTTTTAAGTAATTGTCCTTGTAATTCTAAATATATTATGTTAGTTGTTTTTTTTAAATTAGAGTAACTATGATTTTAGTCCCTGAGGTTTGAGAAAGATTGTATTTCCATTCCTATGGTTTAAAATTGCAATTTTCATACCTATAGTTCATAATTTGTTACCGTTATCGTCTATGAGACTAAGAGGTTGTTTGTTTACCTCTTAATAGTTCGATTAATAAGTAATATCTGAATTGCTAAAAGGTGATTTTTATTTGGCAAAAAAAACTCTGCATCTTAATGGTTCTAAAACCCTCTGAAAGATTTTGTATCTTGAGTCTCCCTTAATCATTCAGCGCCCTAATTTCATTCTGAACAATTATCAAACAATTATATTTCATTTGCATTGTACTATAAGAGTTTTTTAATCATTCTGCCACTTAATCATTCTGCACTTAACCATTCAACAATTGTTAAACAGTTCCTAATATATTAAAAACCTAATTTAGGGGTATTTTAGTTTTTTTTTTCTTTTTTGGTTTATTAAATATTTATTTGGTTTATTTTTGAAATGTTTGCCTTTCTGATATAATAAATTTATATATTATTTGGTAAAAAGATATATATTATTTTGTAATTGTTTATGATAAAATAAAATAAATTTTAAAAACAATTAGTTTTTTTAATATTTTTGGTCATTATAAGTTTTGTTTCTTATAAGTTCAATTTTTAAAAACAATTAGTTTTTTTAATATTTTTTTAATATTTTTGGTTTACTAGCTACTCTGCAACAACCAATCCCGGCAGCTGAACCGTCGTTCACTGCTGATGATTGTGACCAGCTAAATTAGGCACGTGAGGCCAATGTTATTATGGCTCGTGCTCTGACCAAGCTCGAGGAGCTGATGAAGTTCCAAATTAACACAGTCAACCACTTCTTTAGTTATTGGTCTACAACAATAGTCAAAGAGGGGGAGACAGCGACTGATGTTGGTTCTTCAGATGTTGATGTTGTTTCAGTGACTGAAGCTGAGGCTGAAGCTTCTATAGCTGAAATTGAAGCTGCTGTTGTTGCTGATAAGTCTCCAACTTCCTGTGAAGCTTCCGTAGCTAAGGATGTTGATATCGCCATAGCTAAAGCTCGTGACGATGATCCTCCAATCACCTCTACAGCTGATGCTGGTGATCTGGATGACGATGAAGAAAGTGATGATGAAGAAGACGATGAGTCCCCCGACCTTCCTGACACTGGCAAAGACCTGGATGATGCTGACGATAACGACGACTTCACGATTCAGTACTAGAAAACTGTTGGTGCCACGAAAGGCATTGCTCTCAGGGATTTTGTATCCCAGGAGGAGCAAGGGGTGAAAGAGGCTGCTCAAGAAAAGTACCAGGGCACCAAGTCTAAGAACAAGGGTGTTGCTGAAGAAGAGCATCTAAAGGTATTATTCCAAACTCCTCAACCCTTATTTGAAGACTCCTCATCTCAAGTAGTCATCACTTCACTGTATCAACTCAAGATACACTCAACTACCTGTGGTCGGCTGGAATGGGTCCCTGAGAACCCTACCCCCTAGCACTTCTACCGACCAGCAGATGACTCAGCTTAGGGAGTCACTCGACCATACTAGAGTAAAAATCCCTCTTCGTACCTCTAGTTGTGGTGAGTTTAACTTCCTGACCAAAGCTGAAAGACTCGAGGCTCTCAAGGCCGAAGAAGAACTGGATCTTCAAAGGAAGCAGACTGAGGATAGCTTAAAGCTGGCCAAGTCTCTTGCCGCCAATGTTCTTCCCAAGAGAAAGTGCAAAAAGAAGGTGACCGCTGTCCAGGCCTAGGCTAAGCTTCTATCTTTTGCAGAAGCTGAACGCGAGAAGAACCTGAAGCTGGCTGAGCGGGACAAGCACTGGAGCGAAGCAAGCATTAATAAGAGGATTAGTCTTCACCCAATCAAGAGCATCAGCATCAGCGGACGATCAAAATATGGTGGGATGCTGCTTTCCATGCTCATCACCATGGACAATCTCAAGGTCGTGACCGAGTATCCCTCCTATCTTGGCAAATATGGCTATACCGAATGGCTAGAGATCCTACAAGACATTCAGCGCTCAAAGTCCAGACATAAGACGATTATCGAAGACCTTATCAACGAGTTGATCAAGAAGGTATCCAGACATGTCGCAGTCCCTAAAGTGCCTACGCTGAAGAATGGAGAAAGAAGAAAAAGACCTTCAAGCCCTAATAATGGACCATCCCTGATAAATGAACATGAAACAAAGTTCTCCTTAGATGAAGTCATGAAGGCTTCGAAGAAGCCATACATCTCTATGTTGAATCTCTCATTACCAACGAAGGGTCCCTATATACCCAACACTGTGCATATAAAGCCTGAGATAGGATTTATTTTCATTGACTATGATGGCGAAGTCAGCTTTCAAAGAATGTCTAAGTTGCATCTATGCCCAATGGAACATCTTGCATACATTTGTACTTGACTGAAGGATGACATATATGGTGAAGCGATAAACATCAAGATCAGAAAGGAGTTTCGACGTCGAAAGGAGTTTCGACGTCGAAAGAAGCTCGGAGAAGATGTACCTGGCTACATTAATCTGAACAACTTAAATTAGTTATTTATTTTGTACTTCGTTCTTTCACTATATAAACTATATTCTATGTCTACTTTCAGTGATTATTCTTATATCTTGTAAGTATTAGACATGTACTGAAGACTTGTAATATTTCCTTTGAAATTAATATAAGTATTTTTGTGCATTACTGAAAAAGATCCTTGAAAAGAGTAATAGGGATACAAGTCTATGAGTTCCAGTGTTACTTTACATTCACTAACAATCTATAAGTTAGTGAATATGGTTTTAGCTTCAGTTTCCCTTCTTTTAAATTTTTCTTAGACTTAAACTTAAGAAAATTTTCTAAGTAAAGACTGACTCACTGAAAAAGATCTCAAAATAGTTAAAAGGGACATGTATTTTATATGTAACTTTTTCTTACTGTTATTTGATAAGACAACTTTTTTTATGTTGCCTTGTTATCAGCAAATAAGGGGAGATTGTTGATCCGCTCTCTCAGTAATTTGATGATAATCCCTTTTTACCTTATACAAAATATTTATGTTTTTGTCTTTCAGTTCCAGCGATCATTAATGAGTCTGTTTAGTGATCGCTGAGAACATGTAATGTAAATCCATCAGCGACAGCGATACTTCAAGAAGATAAAACTCACACCAAAGAACCTTCAGAGAAAGTCATAGACTGAAACTGAAGATTAAAGACTGGCGAGTTCGTGATCAGAAGCGGTATTCAGTAATTACAACCTGGTCTACACATATGTGAAGACTGCGTAAGCCTCAGCGAATGCTGAAGAGACTTTCAGGTTATTCCAGCATGCAACGATCAAAAGAAACTTGTTGAACACGATTGTTTTTGTCTTGTCCTTATATACACAAAGAACAAACCCATACCCTTTCTAGAGCATAGTAAGGTACAGAGCCAATTAGTTGACTCTACTACCCACCAACTTCATGAAAGGATGTCTCCTCATGAATAGGCTTTTGTACTATTCACTATAGCAGAGGACAAAGTCTTTCTCTAAAGGCTTCACACGTGTTCAAACCCTAATGCATTGCATTAAATGTGCATTTAATGCAATGGGTATAAATAGATGTGTTCTATCTCCATGCAGAGATACTGATACTTACTCTTTAACCCTAACTTATGTTCATAAGTAAAAGAACATGCATCTAAGAACACAAACGTTTTTCTTCAAAAGCAAGTTAGAATCCATTTTTAGTGTTTTAAATAGTTCTTACCCAGAAAAGAACTTACTTTCTTCTAGTCTTAAACAACAAATCATTTCTCTTTACTAAGAACTAGTGTGTAACTTAGATTGATTAGATAAGTTATCTTTACCTTATCTTTTCGCAAACAATCTTGTAAAATCTGTATTGATTCTTCTTTATCAATATATATATTTTAAATTTGAAAAGTTCAATGTGTTTATATTCATCCGCCCCCCTACTACAAACTGTTATACATATCTTGTAGACCCTAATGGGACCAACAGATACCCTTTTAAATTTTGTTTTGTATTTTCAAAGGTGAACACCAAACACTTAATGTTTTGTACATGGCTTCTAAAATATCTTTTGTATTTTAAGGTTCTCATAGGTTGTACACTTCGAAGTTGCATGTTTTGTACATGGCATTCAATTCAAGTTGCATTTATAATTCACGAGTGGTTTGCAAACGGAATTTTAATTATAGAACTTTAAATCTGATCGATTAGATACCCAATTAAGTAGCTATTTTGAAATCAAAAGTTTCATTTTCTCTTTCTGCATTTGTTTAGCGAAATGTTCTTGAAATAAAATGCATGCAACATATATAGTCATTTGTATGATATGTGTGTCTACTCTCTTTTTGATTCAACTCAACTTTGTTCAATTGTTTTTATCAATTGAAACGACAGAGACTTGCGGTTTTGAATCTTTTGTATCGATTTATGGTAATAGCTCTCTGTCTGCCTCATACTTTATGTTTATTCTCTTTTTTTATATATGTTTTGGCACGCCCCGATTTTTTTTTTCTATCTAGTGCCGTGACGTCATTCTTAATAACTTATGTCATGAACAAAAATACGAACTTAACATTTCAAACACACCTAATATGTTTAACATAATTCGTTACATATTTGCGGAAGCGTAAAATACTTTAACATAATCAATGCTAATTAAAATATCTAATCAA
>NC_037540.1:35707418-35708546 GCF_001531365.2 Cynara cardunculus var. scolymus | reverse complement strand
TAGGAACGTGAGTTCCGACATAAGGTGTATCGTCTAGCTATATGTCTTAAAACTATATCACAAACGCTTTTAGGACCATAGCCCCTCTGGTTGTATTGACCAGAGCCCCTCTGGTTGTATTGACCAGAGCCCCTCTGGTTGTAAACCATACTTAGAAAATAATTCAACATCCAGGACCAGAGCCCCTCTGGTCTCTCTTCCAGAGCTTTAGGTTTCACGACCAGAGCCTCTGGTTGAACTAACCCATACTTAGAATACATTTCGACATTCAGGACCAGAGCCCCTCTGGTCTCTCTTCCAGAGCTTCTAGCTTCACGACCAGAGCCTCTGGTTGAACCAACCCATACTTAGAAAATAATTCAACATCCAAGACCAGAGCCCCTCTAGTCTCTCTTCCAGAGCTTCTGGCTTCACGACCAGAGCCTCTGGTTGAACTAACCCATACTTAGAATATATTTCGACATTCAGGACCAGAGCCCATCTGGTCTCTCTTCCAGAGCTTCTGGCTTCATGACCAGAGCCTCTGGTTGAACCAACCCATACTTAGAAAATAATTCAACATCCAGGACCAGAGGCCCTCTGGTCTCTCTTCCAGAGCTTCTGGCTTCACGACCAGAGCCTCTGGTTGTACTAAACCATACTTAGAAAATAATTCAACATCAAGGACCAGAGCTCCTCTGGTCTCTCTTCCAGAGCTTCTGGTCTTCATGACCAGAGCCTCTGGTTATACTAACCAGCACCTCTGACTCATATAATTTCTCAAAAACGGTCTTTAGATAAACCTTCAACCAATAAGATAGCCTTTTTCATAAAATGAGCAATTATAAAAAGTTCATGTTCGACCAGAGCCTCTGGTTTTACTAACCACAACTTCTAGTTCCAAAGACATGACCAACCAGAGCCCCTCTGGTTCAACGTGAAAGTCAACCAGAGCTTCTCTGGTTTGTTTTTCATAAAAAGATTCTAAGTATAAAACTCCTTTTCTGAAAACTTCAAAAGCATGATTTTGACATAGAAGCTCTTATCAAAAGATACAAAACCTTTAATCCAATTTAACATATATAGTAAAAACTTGCTCATCCTCCAAATCAAATACCAGAATCCTATATTTCAAAATCTAAGATCAGA
>NC_037540.1:35701943-35703918 GCF_001531365.2 Cynara cardunculus var. scolymus | reverse complement strand
TGGTCTTCACGACCAGAGCCTCTGGTTTCACTAACCAGACTTGGAATATAATTCGACATTCAAAAACTAAAATCTGAGACATAAGGCTACTAAGGTTTTATAAAGGACCTAAAAACGAAGCTAACCATAAAAGAACATGAATGTTAGTTGAGTATTTTACCTCTAATCGACGAAAAACGAAGATTTCGGATGGGGACTTTCGAGCTCCGATTTCTTTCCCGATTCTCAACGAAAGTTTGGATGAAAACTCTAGAGCAAAGTGTAACCTATATGTATATTGAGATTTTTGTCGTAATAGTTGAATAATCAGACCAATAGGAAGCTTCAAAGGAGAGGTCGATTTCGTATCTCTGAATTTGCAGATTTGATGCATATTTACAAAATAGGTCCTTCTGCATTTGCAGGTCTGATGCATATTTACAAAACAGGTCCTTCTGCATTGGCAGGTCTGATGCATATTTACAAAACAGGTCCTTCTGATTTGGACCTGCTTACATCTGACCCAACAGAGGTCGTTTTCGCACTTCTGAATTTGCAGGTCTGATGCATATTTACAAAACAGGTCCTTCTNTCTGATTTGGACCTGCTTACATCTGACCCAACAGAGGTCGTTTTCGCACTTCTGAATTTGCAGGTCTGATGCATATTTACAAAACAGGTCCTTCTAATTTGGACCTGCTTACATCTGACCCAACCCCTTAACTATTGCGAATTTACATCTTTCACCCATGTCCCGACTTTTTCTTTCACTTTTGGTCCGATTTTTAACTTATTTTAAGATTTCGATAATTATTTCTTTAACTAACCACATAAATATTTTAACACCTCAAATAAATTTAATAAATAAAAATTATATATGTAAAGACTCGTACAATATATATATATATATATATTTAAAATTTTGGGTTTTACATGTTTGATTGTTGTTAAAATTTAAAACTATTTGTTGTTAATTTGTCCATGGCTTAGTATCCTTCAAGAGTAGTGATTTAATGTGTATTATTGTTGTTGTATGCACATGATGCCAAGTTATTCCATTGATTTGCTTTATGGCCACCATGAACAACTTAAATGATAATAGGTACTATAAGGATGCACATAATACCAATGTTCTTTGCAATCTCATTTTGTTAAAGATCAAAAGGTTATTATGCCTTTTTCGATTTCTTATTTATAAATTGTTTTTGATTTTTAATATGAAGTTGTTAAGATGAAATGAAAAAAACATATTTGTTAAAGTGAAACGTATTTGTTTATACTATATATGGAAAAACAGAAGAAACTCAATGTTGAGATAAAACTTTATCTTTCATTCACGTAGGGAAATATATATATTTATAGCTATAATATTAATTTATTCTCCTTTTGTGCTCATATTCTTACGTGCATTTATTTGAACTAGAAGGGTACTTGCGCAACGCAGCGAGATAAATCTCCATTTTAATGTTTAGTTTTTATTTTTCTCTATCGATATAAATACGATTTTATGTAGTTTTGAAAAACGATAATGTTTTTATTTTTGAATGAAAAATAAATTTGAGAAAAACATAAAAATTTGAAAAAAATTAAATCGATATTAGTATCAAATTAACTATTTAATAATTATCGTTTTTTGGTGTACTTTTTTAATTCAATTTTTTTATTATACGTTAATTTAGATTAAATAACAAAGTAATTTGTTTTGGTTTAATAATATAATCTATACTATATTATAAAATTTGACAAAAACTCTTAAAAACCATTTTTTATGCGTAAAGTACTGTTTATTAATGCATATTACTTAAAACTCAATATTGCAAATAGATTGTGCATAAGTACAGCTTATCAAAGCTCCATATCTGAATTCGTGTAACTAACTGCAGATAAACATAATCAAATACAGGATAAACATCTTATTTTAAATATAAAAAATATAAAATATAATTAGGATAATCATTGAGTTCTAACAGAATACTTAATTATAATTTTTATAAAA
>NC_037540.1:35700590-35701843 GCF_001531365.2 Cynara cardunculus var. scolymus | reverse complement strand
CAGAAGGTGCCAAAACTTTTGAAGTATCTAGTTCTCAGAGGTCAATTCATCAGAACCTCTGACGCTTCTATCGAGGCTCTGTGGGTTTGAACTGAGCAAGTACTCATCTCTCTGAGGATTTTCAAACCGTTTAGGTAAATAAAGGTGTAACATATTAGAAGACCCAACACATATCACAGAGGCTCTGTTACCCTTAGGCCTCTGGCAGAACTCTCTTAATAGTTCTTGTCTATTGATATGGTGCGCGTGGTTATGTGGATAAGGGTTAAAGATAATCACGCGCGTGTCAGAATCGGGGGCGCACGTCATCAATCGCACGTCTTCCCAACACAGCGTGTCATAGTTTTGATTTGTCACACCCTTTAGCCACTCATCACATTATTTCTCTCAATAAAACGGTTCAGTTCAAATCCCTCACTATAAATACCCCTTTCCCCCAAAACGTAAACCTTTACAATATCCATCTTCTCCGACGAACCTGCAATTTTTCAAGCTTCACTAAAAACCTGCAACTATGTCTTCTTCTTCAGCCTCCGCTCAATCTGCTAACKTCTCAAGCGACAACGAAGTAACCCAAGCCCAAGCATTAACGTCTCACGCTCTATCATTTGTTCAAAATCGGTATGAGAAAGTCATCCTGGTGAAGAAACCCAATAATTATTACTTCGTTCCTTCTTCAACAGTTTCCCTGAATTCACCTTCCCCCTTCTTGAAATTCTTCGTAATCATCCACTTTTTTATGCCCTCTCAGCCACCAAACCTACACCTGAATCATACATCACCCAATTCTTGTTAAGCTCATACACAACTACCCTAGACAATTCTGGTTTAAGCATCATTGGTTATGCTTCTCACCCAATCAACAAATCTCTTGTGCCCATGGAACTAAATGTGAATACTCTTTGAACTGCCCTGCACCTACCCTCCTTGGAATCCCTCCAAATGGATGCTTTCGCCCCAACCCCAACAGACGATGAACTAATTCAATTTCTTGAATTTCATTCTTATGCTGCCAAGACTAAAATTTTGAAAAGGACTCAGTTCAAACGAAAAGGCCTACCCCCAATCTGGAATACTCTATTCTCGATCGTGAATTGATGTCTAACAGGGAAGGTCGGCAACCATGACCAAACCTCTCACGCAATGCTTTCCATTGTGTATGGAATTTATTTCAACCTGCCCCTCGACTACACTCAGCTTATCTTCAAAGACATGGTGGGTTTGATCAAGAAGAAGTGCGCTACACAGAGGGG
>NC_037540.1:35679947-35699235 GCF_001531365.2 Cynara cardunculus var. scolymus | reverse complement strand
AAGGGGGAGTTACAAACCTTCGCCACAGCGGTATTCCAGAGGTTGGACGAGTTGAAAAGCTTGTTCACCTCTCAATCGTCGATAGAGGCCCTTGCTCCAATAACAGAGGCTCTAAAGGAGTTGACATCTACAACGTCAGAACTCAAGGCAACACTTTCAACCCTTCAGAGCTCTGTACTTCATAAAGACGACCTCACAGAAGCCTTCAGCGCTCTGTCACTCAACCCCTCTTCAATCCAGAAGCTGAAGACAGAGTTATTAGAGGTGGCCGCCCAGTTTGCTGCTGATTTCATCTCTGCAGGCTACACAGACTACTCCACCTTCAAAGACGAGATCAAAAGCATGTTCTCCTCTGCGGTCACCTACGGCATTGACTCCAAATCCTCCAGGGCAAACATCAACTATCTAGCCACTCGCAGAGAGCTAGATGCAAGGGTTGAAGTCTTAGGAGAGCTCGTGCGCAAGTATACATATCAACTTCTCAAAGAAGCCCGAGCTTCCAACCAATCGATTAGAGACTGCACTTCAAAGCTCGTCAAAGAGGGTGACTCCTTTAGAAGCAAAATCTATCAAAATCTCTCTAAAATGAAGTGGGCCTCAGAGATCGACATAAACAACGCTTCTGTGCACGAAGTGCTGGTGATCGAAAAAATGGAAAAGGCGGCTACCAGAATCTTAAGGCGATTGAAGAAGGCTCCCCTTATCTCTTGCAAGGCAGAAGCCACCAAAATCTATGACGATCAAGGAGGTGATGACCATGATCGTTATAAGGGGGAGAAGAAGACGGAGAAGAAAGCTGAAGAGCCAAAGAAGCAGACATCTGCCAAACCACTAAAGATAGTGGACTCTGCAGCTGCCCTGTTCTCAAAAGTCAAAGCACCAGAGCCTAAGGGGAAAGGCAAGGGAAAAGCTATAGAGGAGTCGCCACAGAGGGGGTCGAGCTCTGAAACGCCAGAGGAGATAAACGAAGAAGAGTACGATGACCCAGAGCTCGTTCAAGCGTTAAAGGCTTCTTTGGCAGAGGCTCAAGCAAGAAAGGGTAGAGCCCCTATCCCCAGAGCAGGAGAAGGCTCATCCTCCAAAATGGCGAAGGAGGAAACGTCCACAGGTACGTTCGACGCTCTGTTAGGAACTATCAAACCTATCATAGCAGAGGGGTCTACCCAGAGGCCGATTCTAGAAGAAGAAGAAACCAGAGTGCCAGAATCTGCCACAGTGGGAAGGGTGTATGAGATCTTTGATTCGATGAGAAAAATCCCTATGCAGAAGGTGCGCACAGAGCCTGTAACCACTGTGGAGGAGATTCTGCGGTGGCGCTACTCTWCCRTARACRCAGASCCCCCTTACGACCCAGAGCTTACAGGTATACCCTCTGCAGCTGTGAAGTTTCACTTCTCAAAACTTACAAGGCCACGCGAGCAGGTCTTCTCAGAGCACGTGATAACTTCCCTTGAAACAATTTCTCCAAGGACAATGCTGAAGAAGACCATGCTCTATGCTTAATATGTGGTGAAGAGGGATGACGGCAACCTATACACATTCACAGATGCTGACCTCCACAACCTCTGTGTATTTGACCTCATCTTCTTGCACAAAATTCTTAACAAATACATGGAGAGGAGGTCAAGCTATTCTACATCGCTCAGAAGGCTGATCGAAGTTATGCGCGCTCATGTGAAATACTACAGCCAGAAGGACTTCGATATCGCGATGAGGTTGGCCCAAACAGAATTAAAGATTTCCACTTCGAAGAACAGGACAAGTTGGCTACTTAGATGTCATCCCAACACTATTGTCCAAAATCCAGTCTTTGGGTTTGCGTTCTTGGACAAGGATGACATTCTAAGTTTCTTTGATCCCACAGAGGCGAACAAATATGCGACAGAGACTCTTGAGTAGGTGTTCAACCAAGTGGCAGCAGAGGTGCACAGAAGGCATCTAAGGGCGGATGAAGTGTTTGGTATTCTGGAAGTGATTAAAGTTCAAGTCTCCTTCAGAGAATGGATATTCAAGGTCTATAGAACCATCAAGTCAGATCTGCAGTTTGCCGTAGACGACTATCCAGACTCTGCTGTGGACTAATCTTCTGTAATAGGTAGGCCTGAGCAACATTTTTTTTTTGTAATTCTTTCAAATTTATGTAATTCTTTTCAGATGATGAGTTTAATCTCCTCTTGTAATTCTTTCAATTTAGTTAGTTCTTGCATTCAATTGTCCAATTTTACTTTTTCATACTTAGGGGGAGATTGTTAGCTCCAATATTTACTTAATGTAAAAGTATGAAAAAGTTTTCTGCAAGTGTTGACAGAAAGGTATCTTCCACAGAAGACAACAGAGGACCAGCAACAGAAGTTGTTTCATCGTGCAAGTCAAGAATGACAGAACCTCTGATGTCTCTCACAGAGGTTCTGGAAAATGGTCCTCTGGCAATAAGAACCTACAAGTCAAATATAGCAGAGCCTCTGAGATGGCTCACAGAGGGTCTGCGGATTCGTCTTCTGTGAAGATCCTGTTCTRCTGTTTTTCAAAGGTTGTTAGCTRCACGTGCTTCTCACGTGACTAGGTYTTTAATCGACTTTATTTGGACGGCTTGGATGWTTTCACACGTCTAGGTCATGTCAGACAGGTCATTAGGAACTAGTATAAATAGCAGCTTAGGCCTTTGTATTCAGAGTGCTTCCGTATTGTAATCGTCTATATTTTCAATCAATTGAAAAACCTTTCAAGCTATTCTATTGTGTTCATCTTCTTCATATTAATCTGTGTGTTCTTGGTTAATTTCTCTGTTTTGTTCTTATCATTGTTTCCGCTGCACTGTAATCGTCCTAAATATCATTCAGAGTAAGAGATCAAATACCAAAGCTGAATTTACAGGTCCTAACTGATCAACGTAATCGTCATACACTTTTACGTATATTCTCTTGATTAAGTGGTTTGTCGCCCTACAAACTGTAACACCCCACTTTCTACATTTGTATATAAACATGTATTTCATATATAAAGAAATACAACATCACAACTTTGGTCCCAACGGTATAAAAAACTATTATATAGAATTTACAATTCAAAAATTCCAAAATTATATTCTTGTACATCACATGTATAAACAACATGTATTTCCAAAATTCGTCAGATAACAGGTTGATCTTCATATAGCAGATATGCATATAAGGAAGATAATCACATTTTCCATTTCCCCTTATCCCTGGACATAGCCAGACCTGCAATGCATATTTTTAAAACACAAAATGATGGTTAGACCATTAGGTCTAATGAGAAAACCCCTTCTTTGCAATTACAGGGTGAAGATCACCAAAACATGTATAAAATCCGTATTTGAACATCCAACCACTTTGATAAAATATAACTTCAGTAATACAACAAACTGCAAGTTATAAAAATGATCTTACCACATAGGAAACATAGCCACTCAAGTTCTCACAGACATTCGAAACACAACTCTTCACATCTCTTAAATCTTATTAGACTAGAACTTACAGTCTCAACCTCCAAATCATACAAAGAAATACCAACCACCAGAGTTCTTGGTTATTGATAAAAACTTTTAAGATAAGAACAGTTTCAAACTAAAATGAAAACTAAATTGAATAATAACCAAAGATCCTCCGGCTTTTATTTCAAATCTCTACTCTTTTGAACAACCAAAATATGATATCTAATATCTCAAAATCATTTGAAACACGGGCAATTAATGCCTCTGGCTATAAGCTATTTTTCCCTTCTCAATAACATCGTTGTTATCATTTCAATAAGAGCAATATTTTCAAGTCTTCATGTCACAAAGAAATGTTAACTCAGAATTATCGCATCTCATGGATGTGACAACAAGAGCTATAATATAACCAGATCTCTCAAATGCCACCCTTACTCAATGTACACATCTCCTTGATATGTCACCCTTATCTCATGGTACACCGCTCCTTGATATGCCACCCTTATCCCATGGTACACCTCTCATTGATGTACCACCCTTATTTCCTCGTTAAATCTGCAGTTTTAGCCAATAATGGCCTCAAAACAGTTTCATATCAGAAACTTTATCTCAAGAACTCTCACAGTTCTTAAACCCACTTTTTCAATATCAACACAACATTCTTTCAAAAACAACATACTCATCTCAACAGTTTTGAAAGAAACAGATTACTCTTCTCAATACCAAAACATTTTGAAACCGTTTAAACCACATTTGAGTAACAATAGTCCTCATCGGACAAGGCATGGGTGATGATTGCCCCTCATCGGCCAACACTATGGCCTATAACCTTCTCATCGGTCACCATTATGACCGGATAACAACCTCACCAGTCAACACACCGTCCGGGTAACACACCACAACCGATGACTACTCTTATCGGACAGGCCTTGGGTGATATGCTGCCTTTGATCGACCAACATTCTAACCGGGTAACACTTTGAGTAATAAAACATATTCACCGGTCAATACTATGATCGGTAACCACTCTCACCGGTCAACACTATGTCCGGTAACAACCTCATCGGTCAAGACTTGAATATAAATAAACAAAACCGGACAATGCTTAGTCCAATGAGCATCCTCACCGGACAAGGCATTGGGCGATTAACACCCAAATCGGTCAACACTCAAAATCCCAAATACTTAATCCGGTCTATACTTGGGCAATAAGGTGCCCAATCCGTACAACCATTGTCCGATAAAGGGCTTCATCGAACAACACTTCATCCGATAAAGTCCTCATCGGACAATACATAAAGAACACAACTTCCTTACCGATCAAGGCATGACCTATAAGGGAACTTCATCGGACAACACTATGTCCGATTACAAGTCCTCACCGGACCATGCATTTAACACAAGAATATAACAATTTTACAACATCTTTGCTCATGAACTCATAACATAAAAGAACCAGAGTTTTAACAGTGGTACATTTTGAATTTTAAAGACTGTTGTAGAAAAACTCACCTTATGCAAGAGTTTGAGAATACAAATAGCAAACAGAAATCAACTTCCAGATGAACACATAATCACAGCTTCTATATTTGGCAAGAAATTCACACAGTACTCTTCTCCCAGTTTTTCTTTCTAAAAATGGCATGAGTTTGGTTTCTTCAAAATTTTCACTTTATATATATGCTTGCCTAAAGAGGCGGTTTGAAGAAACAATATAAAAATCCTCCCCACTTTTACACACACCATACATACATACATACATACATACATACATACATACATACATACATACATACATACACACACGCACACGCACACGCTCACGCACACGCACACGCACACGCACACATACATACATACATACAAATGCACATATACCTAAATACATGCACCAAGAATTAATATAAACAATTAATCACATAATCAAATAATTACTTCCAAGTATAATCGAAACCCAGTTATCACACAAACATGTTAAGTCGGTTATTAATTTAAAATTTACACAATTGTAATTGAATATAAAAAACCAATGAGAAAAACAAAAGAAAATCATTAAATGGTTGGATAATAAATGAAATCAAAACATCAATGAAGTTGGTTAATAATATCCATATTGATTGGTTAACAAGTTAGAATTAATGAAATTTAGTTAATTGATTATTGGCTCCTTGATATGTGTAGACAGAAAATAAACAAGATGAAGAGTCTGGAAGGCAAAAAAACCGCATCTCATATATATTAAGAAAACCCTAGATTTTTTAAATCCTTTTTTAAACGGTTCTGTGGTGGTACAACCATTTAAAAAAGTACTATAACCTTTTTATACGGTTGTTATAAAAAACCGTGTGAAAAGATGCATGTATTTTACACGGTCAACAATTTCTTTTTTTGTAAAAAGGGCAAGGGGCTTTTCGCAGTTAGAGTTTCCACAGAGAAACTGAAGGAGGTTTGTTTGGCTATTAACTTTGAGGTTTTCATGGGATTAGTTGAATTGGAAACAAGCTCACCAAACACCACAATTATTTGAGTTTGCTCTCTAGTAGTCACTTGTTCGAGTTCCCAGTGTGTCCGAGTTCCCACAGAGCGAGTGGAGGTTTGCTTGGCTATAACTTCAGGTTTTCATGGAATTAGTCGAATCGTAGTTATTTAGGTTTGCTCCCTAGTGGTCCGTTGCAGTTCCCACAGAGCCACCGGCGGTTTACTTGACTGTTAACTTCAAATTTTCATAGGATTAGTCGAGTTGCACACAAGCCAACCTAAGCATCCACAGTTATCCAAATACATAAACTATATAACGATATTGTCGTTTAGGGTGTGGTTAGATAACGAGATATTACAACACTCCCTCAAAAGTATCCCATGAACTACTATGGAAAAGTAAATGCATCCAAGTATAAAGGCATCGGAGAATTTATTCGCTAGCCACGCGGATTACTTGCTTACCAACATTTTTGCCAGAAAATAATCCAACAAAAGCTGCAGGTGCACTTTCAAGGCCATCGCTCATGTCTTCAAGATACACAATTTTCCCCTGCTTGTAGTAATGTGTAACGTCTTCCAAAAAACGAGGGTACAAGTGCAAGAAATCGCTCTGAAGGAATCCCTTCATCGTTATTCGCTTTGATATAACACTGAACATGTTGCGAAAACTTTGTGGATCATTTCTATTGTTCTGAGAAAGGATTCCACACAAGGCGATACGACCATGGTTTCTCATGTTTGCAATTGTTGCATCGAGCATGACTCCACCCACATTATCGAAGTATACGTCAATTCCTTGAGGGAAGTACCTGGTCAGTGAAATTACCAAATTACCCTTGGGTTAGATCAGGTAATTAGTTTCTGGCAATCTCTATGTATGCAACTATAACAAATTCTAAATATTGTTTACGAAAGATATGAAGCTTTAGTCACTCAATAATGTATCTCAAGAAACATCATTTATGAATCTGGGGTATGCTAATTGTTTCACCAATCTGTCTTCATCACCAAACTGTAAATTTTTTAAGTAACTATACCATGGTAAGAGAGATAAAATAAAAAAAACAATTGCTATAGTTATTGTTATTGAAGATATATGATTAAATACAGTAACCCATTACCTTGCCAAAGCTGCCTCGAGGTCTAATTCTTCTTTGTAGTTTAAGGCTTCATCAAACCCAAGCTTATTCTTCAGAAGTTCCACCTAGTTAAGGTGCCATTTTCATGTAAAGTGTCAATACCATCTACACAGTATTCTTCGTCACAAATACAAAAGTTATGGTTTGACTTATCAGGGCAAGTAGACGAAGTTTGAATGTTATAAGAAGAATGAAATATTTGTAAGTTTACCTACACTGGATCGTACTTTATGCATTACCCCAAGTATTCCAATCAAAATCAATCTTTATGCATGTTCCATTGCACCCAAACCAAACTACATTTTTATAAAAACTTTTGTCAATTTACATCACAAGGGGAAAAATAGTCATTTTGATTATCAGATGCCTATGGTGGCCGTAGTCAGTCATGGAGATATGAATTATGGTTATATGGCCAAAATACTACGAACATAAAAATGTTAAGTGAATAAAAAATCCATAACCGTTATGAGCTTGGAAATTATGTTATGTTTCTGAAATTAAAAATTTTGTTTTGAATAGAGAAAGTAGCATGCATATTGAGCAAATTAAATAATACGTACTTTCTGGCTTGTGCCAGTGCTTCCAACCACATAGCATCCGTGTATCTTAGCAAGTTGACCAACAAGCTGTCCAACAGCAGAGGTGGCCGCAGACACATAAACATAATCTCCTTTCTTAGGAGCACAAGCCTCATAAAAACCAGCATAAGCTGTAAATCCTGGCATGCCTGCATAATAGTAGTGTTTGGTGAATGATCAATAGTCTTAAAAATGACATTCAACAATAAAGATAGTACGGGAGCAAATGTTAATAAAGACAACGGAGAATAATTAACTTAAACTTGCTAAATTGTTAGCAAAGATAACGCTACAATTTCCATAGACATCTGGGATGAGAAAAAGTTTGACATCACCATATAAAGTTTCCCTACCGTATCGGTCCCACTGTCATCATGGGCATGGTAAATTGTGTGCCCCAAGGGCAGGTGATTGGTGCCTAGACTGGAACCCCAGACCTTTCATTCATTCTGCAAGGAAGCCCACCTATGCAACCTCATAAGCTCTAACTGAAGCAGGTTTTTATATCAGGATGTCTCATATTGATCGCAACATATTTTTGGAAAATGATTTGAGCTAAAATCATTTATTAGAAGTGGACAATCAAGTGGTTTAGCCAAAAGTCATCTACCTATTACAAATCAAGGACTAGGAAGAAGATCCAGGAAGAGACCACCATCTCTGCTCACTCTTGTCCAACGATAATGAACTGAAAGACTTAGGAGACATCGGCTAATTCAGGAGTGTTACCTACTTATACATTGTCATTATAATATATTGTTAATGATATTGATCTACAAGTTTCCTTGTTTTCTCCAAATCTATTTATTAAGTATTTGACTATAAAAAAGTGTGTTAAGTTTAAACACTTCTTAAAACCAAAGTTCTATGAACTCGAACGTCATGTATCATTTCTTTTTATCACAACAATGAGTGAGGTCTCACAAACTAATTTCCCAAAAAGCAATGATCCCTTATGTGGGATTATTTTGGAGGTGAAGTGTTCAGATCTTTTTGGAGGTGATGGCTTAAAACCCTTTTTGCCCTTTCTAAGAAATGCAAACATCAAAATAATGAAATATATAGTTAAAGAGATATTTGAAAAGATGAAACTTGAAGAAATAAGAAATGATAAACCAGAGAGGAAAATATTATGCAATTAAATGAAGTGTTGAAGAGAGAAAGGAGACGCACCAAGAACACCAAGATGGTAAGAGAGAGGAATGCCATCAACATGTTGAATTTTCTTCAGTTGACCAGTGTTCTGGATCAAGCTGTATTCTTCCCAATTTGTAATCCCTGACACTATATCTCCACTTTTTACGTCTGGGCAATCAGAATCCACCACTTTTGCCACCCCGTATCCTTCTATTGCCTTCAATTATGTTCACAATATAACAATGGAATTACTAAGGGCATTTATGTAAGAATACCATCCCAACTACATAATTTTGCTACATTTTATGTATAAATATCTTAGTTATTCAGGTGGTCTACTGGATCTCTGCAAGGTTGTGTTTGTGTTTGGTTCACTTCATCAGACACTTCCAATAAGGGTAGGAAGGAAAAACTTCACTGCTGAGGTGGGGTTTTTCATGTAATTAAAGGAAAAAACAATATAAAAGGATGCATGGCATATTAGCAATCACCATATTACTGCATAATTTACAAGTTGAAATATTGAAAGCTTAACCACTACTCTGTATCAGGATGTCCAATACATGGGAATTGTACCAAGATTTTTTCTTGTACTTACATAAAAAGTCTTATTTGCTTGATTGTCCTGTAGGAGACATATTCTTTTTAACTTCAAAAAGTATCAAGAATGTAGGCCGAGTTTCCTGGATTATGGCAGATTGGCCTACTATTAGATAACGGAAATAATGTGTTTAAATTTTGATAATAGACACAACACATTGTAATAAATATAAATTTAATGTGTTGAGGTCAAATGACCAAAGTTTAAAAAATATAAGAAAAACGTCAACAGCGGAGCCAAAGGGAAACAATTACATAAGAATTAGACTTCCAAGATCCAATTCATTAAAAATGTGTTCACTTTCATTTTACTAATTAAAACTCTCAAAAAAATTGCCTTTTTTATTTCAAAATGTTAGTTGAATATAAACAACATTGTTGGCCTTATAATACAAAAAATACTTCATTTGCTCTAAATGAAATTTCTTTGAAAGAAACTACCGTTCTTGTTAAAATGCAAAAATGATGTTGTACTTCTCAAAAATGAATAGTTTTGGACAAGAATGCCAAGTAAAATGGCTCGTTTAGCATTTACACTTTCACAACGTCTTCAAAATCAACATTCTTTCAAACGTCAAGTGCAATGATCCAAAAAGTCGTTTACTCAAAAAAATCCTTATCCAATAAAATCAACATTTGACTTATTTGATGGGTTACTGTTTTGGAGGTGGTATCATATGCATAATGCATATACATATATACACAAGAATAAATCTACACATGTGTGTGCATCTTACTAAAGGAAAGAAGATGGTGGAAAGTCCCAAAGAAAGAAGTCTTCATAACAGAATACATAACTGTTAAGGGAGTTAGTTATAAGTTGCAAATTCAGTTATACTGACAGTACAAGAAGTGGCTTTGGCGAATATGCAGAAATACAATTCAACCACACAAAAATAACACGAGTTGCAGAACCACGATACCTCCTTCATAGTTCTTCGTTTTGATTTCTCCGCGTAGTTGATACATACATTTGTACACGGGTATATATTTATACATATGCACGCATCAAAACATGTACATATATACATCTGTGTATAGGCATATATGTATGCACGTAAATGCCACTTATACGTATATGCAAGTCAGATTATCAGTATATGTACGTGTACACCACAGACACACACACACAAATATATACTTGTATATTTGCTCGTGTATGCACATACGCATGTCGCATATATGTGTATATATACATATATATATATGTGTGCAGACATCTAGCTTTTGATAGAAATCATAGCATTGATTTTGAGTTTGTGAGTTTGTTTTATGTTTGAAGATTAACCCAAAATGCATTTTGGGCAGGCTATCAAAGAATTCCTAGTATTATAGGTGGGATGGGGGTTCTAATTGTTTCCATCGAAGTAAATAATGTGTGTAAATAGAAAGAGAAGATGTCTAATTGCAGAGATCATCAAAAGCCGTCTCCCGAAAGATTGAAGTATCGTAGTGTACGACATCAATCATCCACAAAAGAATCAAAATACGAAATGAAAAATGAACAAATAGAAAAGGAAAGATATCGTACAGATCCAGGGACGAAGGGAGGGATAAAGGAGTCATGGCGATCGCGCATCCGGCCACGCATGTAAGTATCGCAGGATAAGTAGAGGTTTTTCACTAGAACAGCATTGGATCCTTGAGGTGCTTCCAATTTGATTAGATTTCCATGTTTCAATTCCATGTCTGTTTCCACTGGAGATCCATCGGTGTAGCCTTTGAAGATGACTTGCAAGTTTTCCACTGCCAAATCTTTCCCCATTCTACTTTTCTCTCAGAGATTGAACAAGCTTCGAGAACTATGTCGAACAGACCCAAACCCCAAATAAAACACGTATAACATAGTATTTTTGTATGCGACACTACAGAAATCTAATAAGAGTAGTGGATAAGCTTTAAAAAAAGGTCATCTCGTTATGTTAATATTAGTGGTGTACCTGCACGCACGATGCAGCACGGGTGAATCAGAATTCCGAAATATTAGTTTGTCATTGAATCATGAGTATGTGTAGTTATTTTCCAAATCAACTAATATATAAAGTTGAAGGTTAATATGGTGTATTAGCAAGACCAAATGAAAAATAATTGCACATGTATTGAGTTTCTAAACCCATATACTCATAGCTTATTACAAAACTTGAAATTCCTTTTAAAAAGTTGAAAAACGTGCTTTGTAAAAAAAACCTACGTGTTGTGCGCCTCAAAGGGTCCACACTTTACCCAAAAGCTATCGAACTAATTGTAACGGCATGGAAATATTTTAGCACCTTGACATAATCCCATAAAAAATATTTTTCTAGTCCTAAAATAAATGTTCTAATGAAAAATGTCCACTTTTTAATTGAAAAAATGACGATTTCACATTAATTATAGAGGAAGTACCGAATTTCTTCATCACTTGACTAAAGACAAAATCATGATGCAGTCTATTTACTTTTGAAAATACACTTGTTTTGGGACAAACTAAAATAGAAACGTAGATATTTAATTTTTATGTGAGGAAGTATTTAAGATTGACAAAAAATAGCACATTTACATGCGGATCAGTTGTCGCCGGCGAGATCTCCCCACCGGACATTGTAGTTTGCCGCCAGACAATGAGCTCCTACAGATCCTCTACTGCCATACAGATATAAATCCGGTGCAATCTTCTTGGCTTCAAGTTCTTTCAACAATGGCATGAATATAGACCAAGCAGCATCGAGTTTATCACATCTTATGAACAATCTTCGTTCTCCTCCGATCGCATCCAACAGAAGCCACTCATATGCATTCGGGATTTCTTTCGAATATGTTCATCATCAATACAAATTCTCGTTAAATGTGCTACAATTCTCTTGAATTCTTTTACGAGATCATATGAACAACCAAAGTTTTTACCTCGTACTGTAGAGCAAATTAAGGTCGCTGCGATCGAGCCTCATTCCAAGACCAAGAATCTTGTTATTGATCTTGAGATAAATGGATTCGTCAGGCTACACACGAAGTACGAGCTCGTTCGTAGCCTTATCCAAATCCATCCCAAATTTTCGCTTGTTTAGATTACCAGGAACATGTCTGAATTAAACTCTGATCTCTGCCCTGCAATCCCATTTCACATATGGTGTATAGTAGTTGAAGATTTGTTTCCTATGGGTTAGAAGCAGATTCTTTCGATGGTCTGTAAACGTTTGAAAAATGGGGCTCAACTCACTTTATTTCAAAAACGTTTTAAAGGAATTGTTAGGATGCCTAAATACATCTTTAATATTGTAACACATTTACAAAGAATGCATAATTGTTTGGTCCTATAAACGTAAGTCCTATAAAATAGTCTACCAAAACATTTAATAGACTCATAGCTTATTCGATCCACTATACATCACTGTTTGATGGTGGCTTTATGAGGTCATATCCTACTCGATGAAATTTCAACGTTCACTTAATGTCTGAGATATGTTGAGAATTTGAATTTCTCAAGCTGTCCATGAAACAAATCACACTTGCATGACAATTATTGTTATTCTTGCAAATCAAACTATAATAGAAAAATAAGAAGAAAATAAAGACCTTGTATCGCTAATAAACATCTTGTGCAGCAAGCATAGCTGCATAGGGAGATGATTCCTCCCTATCAACCTTCACTTTCATCCCACCTAGAAAAGAAATTCAATGTATAGTCAATAAACATAATAACAATTGAAACTGAAGACCAAACTCAAAGCAATGGCCGTTTACCCGACGCACGATGCCTACCTGGTAAGTACTTACCATAAGATTGAACACTTCAATTTGTCGGGTAAAATTTTAGTCCATTAAAACAACATCGTACAGAACATTTAAATCAGGCAAGCACTTACCGGGTAAAAGTCATCACTCTCACTTACTGGGTAAGACTCTTGGTCTTGTTGTCACTCTTACTGCGTAAGATACTTAGGGACCGTTTACCAAACGCTTACCCAGGTAAGCGCTTACCAAGTAACATTACTATACCGAATGAATATGGTAAGAACCAAGAATCTTACCCGGTAAGATGGAGACAAGGACCGAGTGTCTTACCCGGCAAGTGAGGGTTACGACTCTTACCATAGTAAGCGCTTACTGGGTAAATTGTTGCATATAATGCCTTTTTGGTGGACAAAAGTCTTACCCAATAAGTAAGTGGTAATGTTAAATTTTACCGGTACGCGCTTACCGGGTAAGTATTTGGTAAACGTCCCCTTAATCTTTATCATATTCATTCAGTTGTGTTTCGGTAATAATGGAAGTTATGTTGAGAAGCTTAGGACACTGTATAATTTAGGACAATAATCATGTTTGACAATTCAGTACCATTACATGTTTGACGTGATTCTTGTTTTATATATATGAATTGATTTTCTATCCATGGTCAATGTGGAGAACTTTACATCATCACATCAGTGAATGATGAGACCTTGCCAGAAATGCCCATTTCTCAATCCAATTATCCACATCTGCAAGAGTTTCTCAAATTATATAGAAAATACAATTTCATTTTTTTTCAGCATGCAACTGTCAACAACAGCAAAAGACAAAAGTAAAAACTAACCAACTGGAAGGCCCAGTAAACCTCTAGCTACAGCCTTCAAGTACTGCAGTGTAATATTTAGAAAAAAAAACCTTGTTAATTGTATACAATCAATTTGACAGATGATAATCCAATCAAGTGAGAATAACAGAAGGGATAACTTACTGAACTCTGATTCATATCTTTCTGAAATAAACTGTATAGCAGAATCACAGCTGGGACCTCAATCAGCTGTAAGAAGAAATTCAAATTCAGTTGTTAAAGAATGTGCTTTACTAAATGGCAGGTAAGGATGTATTCTGTAGTTTCGTCTACTTGGCATTTTCTTGCCAACCAAAGAACTTCACAATCTTTAGTAATCAAGAGATATCATTCAACAATGTCTACTTCACAATCTTTGGTAAGATTTTTGTAGTTTGAAAAAATGGCAGCAACTTATGCTTTATAAGTGAGAAGGATGTGCATATCCTATTTTACATCCTATAAGGGCATCAAGAAATCAACACTTGAACAAAATTCAACTTTCCTACTCCAAAAAAACATGAAGCTGTAAATTCCACGGAGACATATTACGAATATACATTGTCAGAAAGAAGAGAAGATGTAATCATTGAAAAAGGATGAAGAGGAAACATCTCCACATACCCTTTGTCTCACCAAAATGGCCAAGATATAAGATAAAAAGTAACACCAAGATTGAAAGAGGGTTGCAAATACACCGTGAAACACATAGCCTAAACCATCTGTCCCTACTGAAAAGTAAATCAAAGAAATTTTATTTGGTCCCCACCAATGCAGACCCTCAAATGCATTAGTGAAGAGAGTAGTGCTGAACAACATTGATGTGCTTTTAGATGTCGATAGGTTCGGAACACTTTGGAGCGAAAAAGGGACAAAAAGAAGATCTTTGACAGCTTTACGAGGCTATGGTATTTCAAGCATATCTAACTCATCCGAGTTCAGATTTAAGTTATTCAAGATGATCTGGAAAGCTAACAAACAGCCCCACAACTTTTAAGTTTTGAGTTTCTGCAGATTTGGACTACTTCTAAGATGAAATTGACGTTTAAGGCGGAAAAGAGCTGCTGGACAGCAGCTGACAGCTGCCATGAAAGTCTTAATCTTACCTTGAGAAAAACTTTCGTGGCTCTGTCATTGCAAATGACAACAGGTGATAACATATATACACACACAAATATAGATGGTTGGATAGTTTTTAAACAACCCCTAAAACAGTCCATTTAGTTGCCTTGCTTTCCAAAACATTTGTAAATAACTCCCTCTCAAGGTAGGTGTTAATGACCCTCTAAACATGTCCTAAATGCTTCCCAAAACATCTGTAAAGATCCCCTAGGATAGCTCTAAACAAGGCCCAAAACAATCCATATAGTTGCTGATTTTTTTATCTACCAAACAGCTTCTTTAGCTGCTGATTTTTAGCCATAAAACAGACATTTAGCTGCTGATTTTTTATCCATGGAACAGCTTCTTTAGCTGCCGATTTCACCAGAAAGCAGCCCCGTAGCTACTGATTTTTAGCCAGAAAAAAGCCCTTTTAGTTTCTGATTTTTACACATAAAACAGTCCCTTTAGCTACCAATTTTGAGCCTACAAAGTCTGTAAACCAAGGTTGCACCTTGCTGTTGTTTAGTGCACTCAAAACAATAACATTCAACATTAAAATCAACTTCTACTCCATCCTAATCATCTTCAAGAACAAACATTTGCTACATCAAACATTTGGTTGTTGATCTATGATCTAACCAAATCCAAAACAAAACCAGACCTTAAACCAAACATTGGTTGTTTATGGCATGTATCTAGGTTCTATGTTAAGACTTAGGCTAAAAAATTTAACTGTCATCTTCTCAATTTCTGCATCCTCTTCTAGCTTAGTTTCTATAGTCAAAGCAAGTAACTTCATAAAGGTTGCATTATAAGCAATGTAAACATTTATTTGGCTTAGGAATAATCAAATAATGGTGAACCACATTACACATATTCGCCAAAAACACCCTTAATTTAGGATCACTTCTTGTTTCACTACCAATTTATTAACATATTCGTCTGGCATTTCATAAATAAAGTCTTATATGCAACAGACAATTTGTACCTTCTACAAAAGCATTACAGGAGAATGATGAAAGGTCATGTTTTCTTATCACACGTATCAAGCAAAAGAGTTTCCTAACAAGTTCCAGGAAATTAATGCTAAATTATATTGGCAATCAAAAAACCTCCATCTCCAGGTACTGCGTATATTTGTATTGTCATTTGTATCTAAAGGAATACAAGCAGAACAAACTCGTGGGGAAGATAGTAAGAATAATTCACCTCAGCTATGAATCTCTTCATTTCTTGGCTTGTTGGAAGGCCCAATTGCTTCTGCCATTGATCAAACTACAACAAGCACATGTAGAGAAAATAGACTAAATAACATCTTATGTCATATAAAGACACAAATGATTTTAGTTTTCTACAACAGCAGGTCAAGTTTCTTGTTCATGAAACTGTGGTACCAATTGCTATACAAAAACAAACCTATCATACCACATAGGTTAACTGCAATTCAAGTTTAAAAGTGAGAAATCAAAATTCAATAGAATTTAAGTTCAAGAACTAAAAGTGGGAAATCAAACCCTAATTACCTGGACAAAAATTGGAACGGATGGAGAGTGTGATAGAAACAAGTCTGCGAAAGAGGGTACAAAAAAGTGAACCAAAATCGATGGAGAGTGATTACCTGAATGAGAGACTGTAAATCGATGGAAACAAAGTAAATTCGATGGAACCGATTGATTAGCTGGAGAGTCATAGACTGAGATTAAAGCCTGAGTGATGGATAGAGAGTGTCTCTTTGAAGAGGATGAGCCTGAATCAATTTGAATAAAGGATGAGTATATCTTCGAAGAGGATGACCCTATACCCTAAGCTTGAATCGTATTTTTTAGGGCAACTTTCTCTCTCAGGCACTTCAAAAATCATTTCAAATTTGAAATTTGAATTTTGAAATCTGAAATTGGTAAGAGTAGAGAAGGCAGTGATCGGATACAAAAGAAGAAGAAAGTAGCTCAAGTTGGTGATTTTAGAAGTCTGATAAGTAGAAAGAAGGTTTGACCCAATTAGGATTTGGTATTCCATGAAATACTTGCATAAATAACTTGTACATTGTGCATGATAATTTGTGTTAGGACCTGTAAATTCATCTTTGGTATTTGAACTCTTACTCTGAATGATCTCTAGAACGATTACAGTGCAGCGGAACCAATGATAAGAACAAAACAGAGTAATTAACCAATAACACACAGATTAATATGAAGAAGATGTACACAATAGAATAGCTTCAAAGGTTTTTCAATTGATTGAAAATATAGACGATTACAATACGGAAGCACACTAAATACAAAGGCCTAAGCTGCTATTTATACTAGACCCTAACGACCTTTCTGACATGATCTAGAAAGTGAAATCATCTAAGCCGTCCAAATAAAGTCTATTAAAATCTAGTCACGTGAGAAGCACATGCAGCTAACAACCTTTGAAAAAAAAACAGCAGAACAGGATCTTCACAGAAGACGAAACCGCAGACCCTCTGTGAGCCATCTCAGAGGCTCTGCTAAAATTGACTTGTAGGTTCTTATTGGCAGAGGACCATTTTCCAGAACCTGTGTGAGAGACATCAGAGGTTATGTCATTCTTGACTTGCACGATGAAACAGCTTCTGTTGCTGGTCCTCTGTTGTCTTCTGTGAAAGATACCCTTCTGTCAATACTTGCAGAATATTTTTTCATACTTTTACATTAAGTGAATATTAGAGCTAACAATCTCCCCTTAAGTATGAAAAAGTAAAATTGGACAAATGGATGCAAGAAATGACTAAAAGAAAGAATTACAAGAAGAGAATAAACTCATCCTCTGAAAAGAATTACATAAATTGAAAGAATTGAAAAATTGTTGCTCAGGCCTATACTGTTACAGAAGATTAGTCCAACGCAGATTCTGGATAGTCATCTACGGCAAATTACAGATCTGACTTGATAGTTTTGTAGACTTTGAAAATCCACTCTCTGAAGGAGACTTGAACTTTGATTGCTTCCAGAATACCAGTCACTTGGTCCGCCCTTAGATGCCCTCTGTGCACCTCTACTGCTACTAGGTTGAACACCCACTCAAGTGACTCTGTCGAATACTTGTTCGCCTCTGTTGGATCAAAGAACCTTAGAATCTCATCCTTGTCCAGGAAAACAAACCCAAAGATGGGATTTTGGACAATGGTGTTGGGATGACATCTAAGTAACCAACTTGGCCTGTTCTTCGGAGGGGAAATCTTCAAATCTGTTTGGGCCAACCTCATCACGATATCGAAGGCCTTCTGGCTGTAGTATTTTACTTGAGCGTGCATTACTTCGATCAGCCTTCTGAGAGAAGTCGAATAGCTTGACCTCCTCTCCATGTACTTGTTAAGAATTTTGTGTAAGAAGATAAGGTCAAATATACAGAGGTTATGGAGGTCAACATCTGTGAACGTGTAGAGGTTGCCGTCATCCCTCTTCACCACATATTGAGCATAAAGCACGATCTTCTTCAGCATAGTGGTTGGAGATATGGTTTCAAGAGAAGTTATCACGTGCTCTGAGAAGACCTGCTCGCGTGGCCTTGTGAGCTTTGAGAAGTTAAACTTTGCAGCGGCAGAGGGAATTCCTGTAAGCTCTGGATCGTAAGGGGGCTTTGTGTCCACGGCAGAGTAATGCCACCGCAGAATCTCCTCCACAGTGGTTACGGGCTCTATGCGCACTTGCTGCATGGGAATTTTGCTCATCGATTCAAGGATCTCAGTAACCCTTCCCACTGTGGCAGATTCTGGTATTTTGGTTTCTTCTAGTATCGGCCTCTGGGTGGACCCCTCTTGTGACAACTGTCAAATTTGAACTTCCAGGTTAGCTCTTATTAAGATTATATTAGTGTTATTGAAGGTAATTTATAAGATTAGGAGTTAGTTAGGTTAGTTTAGTTGAAAAATTTTAAGAATTTCCGGCAGTTGCTTAGAAAGTCCGGTTCCGACCCGAAATTATCTGAAACGTCCTATACAGTACCAAATGCTCTAATTTATACCCAATATATATAAAACACTAAGTTTTAGTGTTTTAAATATAAAACCTTTCTATTTAAATAAATTTAATCATTGTGGGCTTTAAAGTGAAGAAAAATGTCAAAATTATGAAATTGGACTTTTGTGCATTTTGGGCTTAGTTTTAAAATATATATATATATATATATATATATATATATTTGAGGTTTGGGTTGGGCCCTCCATGGCTGGCCCCTCCCTCCTCTAATTCCTCCTCCCACATATAAATAACTTAAT
>NC_037540.1:35676398-35677497 GCF_001531365.2 Cynara cardunculus var. scolymus | reverse complement strand
ATGTTTAGTGTTGTAAACTTGTATTTGGGACTGTAAACTTTAGTTTTGATGTAACTATGTTTTAAATTGTATGGTTGTGTTGTTTATACACTATTGCGATGAGACTCTMCCTGCCATACCTCGCGTTTCCGCTTTAGCGGGGTGTGACACCTCTGGTAGGATTGTCTTGACAATGCCTACCAGAGCGTCAAACGTACCCGTGGATGTTTCCTCCTTCGCCATCTTGGAGGAAGAGCCTTCTCCAGCTCTGGGGATAGGGGCTCTGCCCTTTCTTGCTTGTGCCTCTGCCAAAGATGCCTTTAATGCTCGAACTAGGTCTGGGTCATCATACTCTTCTTCATTTATCTCCTCTGGCGTCTCAGAGCTTGACCCCTTCTGTGGCGACTCCTCTACAGCTTTACCCTTGCCTTTCTCCTTAGGCTCTGGATATTTATCTTTTGAGAACAGGGTAGCTGCACAGTCCACTATCTTTAGTGGTTTGGCAGAGGTTGTCTTCTTAGGCTCTTCTGCTCTCTTCTCTGTCTTCTTCTCCCCCTCATGACGATCATGGTCATCACCTCCTTGATCGTCATGGATTTTGGTTGCTTCTGTTTTGCAAGTAGTAAGGGGAGCCTTCTTCAATCGCCTCAGAATCCTGATAGCCGCCTTCTCTATTTTCTCGATCACCAACTCAGCATTCAGAGAAGCATTCTTTATGTCGATCTCTGAGGCCCACTTCATTTTAGAGAGGCTGCGATAGATTTCACTTCTGAGTGTGTCACCCTCTTTGACGAGCTTTGTAGTGCAGTCTCTTATTGATTGGTTGGAAGATCGGGCTTCTTTGAGGATTTGGTATCAACTCCATAGGTGACTGTAGAGGAGAACATCTGCTTGATCTCATCCTTGAAGGCTAAATAGTCTGTGTAGCCGGTGGAGATGAAATCAGCAGCAAACTGGGCGGCTACCTCTGATAACTCTGTCTTCAGCTTTTGGATTGAGGAAGGGTTGAGAGACAGAGCGTTGAAGGCTTCTGTGAGGTCGTCTTTATGAAGGACATAGCTCTGAAGGGCTGAAAGGGTCGCCTTGAGTTCTGAAGTTATGGATGTCAACTCCTTCAGAG
>NC_037540.1:35673423-35674933 GCF_001531365.2 Cynara cardunculus var. scolymus | reverse complement strand
GTAGAGGACTGCTTGGACCCTCTTCTTCTGCGGGTCTCTTCTTCTCAGAAGAGTCGACACCCTTCTGAGTCTTCTTAGTCTTCTTAGGTGGGGGACTTACTACTCTAGGTCTTTCCTCACTCACCTCTCTAGCCTCTGCTGGCTCCTCCCTTCTTCCCTCTACTCTCATTTTTTGCACTTATACCTATGCATGAAGGGGTTTCAGGGACCGGCTCTGGCCTCCTGTATCCACGTCTGTACTATTTCCTATCTCCATGGCTAAGGTATTTGAGCATGGCTTTCAATAGAGGTCTGGGGTTTTGTACCCTAGCTCATGCTCTGTGGGATGGAACTCTTTCAACGGATACAGCCTCGCATTTGGTTCTGTAGAGGTTTGCTTCTCTGCTAGCATTTCCCCAAAGAACAGACCAAAGAACCTCTGTAAGATAAGGTTTGGATGATTTAGGTCCTCTTTGGCCTTCTTTTGCGCCTTTACTTTTGACTTCTCACCCCTCTGTGTAGCGCACTTCTTCTTAATTAAACCCACCATGTCTTCGAAGATGAGTTGTGCGTAGTCGAGGGGCCAGTTGAAATATATTCCATATACAATGGAAAGCATGGTGTGAGAGGTTTGGTCATGACTGCCGACCTTCCCTGTTAGACAGCAGTTCACTATCGAGAATAGAATATTCCAGATTGGGGGAAGGCTTTTTCGTTTGAACTGAGTCCTTTTCACAATTTTAGTCTTGGCAGCGTAGGAATGAAATTCAAGAAATTGAATTAGTTCATCGTCTGTTGGGGTTCGGGTGAAAGCATCCAAATTGAGAGATTCCAAGGAGGGTAGGCGGAGGGCTGTTCGCAGGGCATTAACGTTTAGTTCCATATGTACAAGGGATTTGTTGATTGGGTGAGAAGCATAACCAACGATGCTTAATCCAGAGTTGTCCAAGGTAGTGATGTATGAGCTTAGTAAGAATTGGGTTATATAAGTTTCAGGGGTAGGTTTGGTGGCTGAAAGAGCAAAATATAATGGATGGTTACGAAGAATTTCAATGAGGGGATAGGTGAATTCAGGGAAACCAGATGAAGAAGGGGCGAAGAAATAATTATTGGGTTTTTTGACTAGAACTACTTTCTCGTATCGATTTTGAACAAATGATAGAGCGTGAGAATTTAGGGCTTGGGATTGGGTTACCTCGTTGTCGCTTAAGACATTAACAGATTGAGCGGAGGCTGAAGATGAAGACATAGTTGTAGGTTTTTAGTGAAGCTTGAAATTTGCAGGTTCGTCGGAGAAGAAGGATATTGTAAAGGATATTGGGAAGACGCGCGATTGATGACGTGTGCCCCCGTTTCTGACACGCGCATGATTTGCTTTAACCCTTATCCACAGAACCACGCGCACCATATCAATAATAAAGAACTATAAGAGAGTTCTGTCAGAGGCCTAAGGGTAACAGAGCCTCTGTGATATGTGCGGGGTCTTCTAGCATGTTACACCTTTATTTACCTAAACGGTTTGAAAATCCTC
>NC_037540.1:35666856-35668063 GCF_001531365.2 Cynara cardunculus var. scolymus | reverse complement strand
AAACCTCTTGGTCATTTCTTTCAGAGGAGTCAGAGTCGATCTTAGCCATCCCACAGAAGAGCTCATCCTCTGTGTCCGAGTCTTCCCAAGCAAGGAGACCCTTCTGCTCATCTTCATCAGAGGATTCATTAGTTACTAACTCACTCGATTGAGCTAGCAGAGACTTCTGTTGGTAGTAGTCAACCTTCTTTTTGTAGAAGGCTGCATCTCTAGGACCCCTCTGTGGAGCCTTTGGCCCTTTTGACCAGCAATCTGCAGCAAAGTGGCCTAGTTTGCCACATCTAAAGCATCCTTCCTTTGACTCTTCCTTCTTCTGCTCCTCTACCTTCTGTGAAGGCTTCTGCTCCTTCTCACTAGCATCCCATCTACCACCCTCTTTGAAGTTTCTTCTGTTGAAACTCTTGTACTCCTTCCTCTCACCACCCTTTCTGGATTCTCTGGTGATCAAGGCCAGAGTTTTCATCATCTCCTTTATCGAGACTTCTTCATCAGAACTCTTGTGACAACTGTCAAATTTGAACTTCCAGGTTAGCTCTTATTAAGATTATATTAGTGTTATTGAAGATTATTTATAAGATTAGAAGTTAGTTAGATTAGTTTGGCCGAAAAATTTCTAGAGTTTCCGGTAGTTGCTTAGAAAGTCCGGTTCCTAACTATAACTATCTGAAACGTCCTATACAGTGCCAAATGCTCCAATTTATACCCAATTTATATAAAACACAAAGTTTTAGTGTTTTAAATATAAAACCTTTTTATTTAAATGAATTTAGCCATCATGGGTTTATAGTTTGAGAAAAATGACATTCTAGCATTTTTGGGCTTAATGTTAAAAAAAATATATATATACATATATTTTGGGCTTGGGCCCCTATGGCCGGCCCCCCCCTCCTATTACCCACATATAAATATCATCATTTCTCCAATTACAACTCATTTTCTCATTTCAAAATTTGAAACTCCTCTCCCTCTCTCTCTCTAAACTCAAGAGTCACCTAAGAATCATCTTCTTCATCCTTCCTACTCCAGCCCATTTCTCCATCAAAATAGCAAGGATTTTGAAGATATTACATTCCTCTCATCATAAATCAAGGTGACAACTCCATCTTCATCTTTTCTAGCAAATTTTGGGAGAAAAACCCACTTTTTATGCATTTTAAACTACTATCTTCTAACCTCCGAAAATTCTGAGTTTTAAGGAGAGATTACA
>NC_037540.1:35657463-35666370 GCF_001531365.2 Cynara cardunculus var. scolymus | reverse complement strand
ATAATCATTCAAAATCATTGATTTTTCTTTTGGAAGTTAACTTAATGAGTTACCTTTCAAATGCCACTGATTTCATTCAAAAATGTGGTGATTTGAGGTTTTAACTACTCAAAACAAAGTGAGCATGAAATCTATCCGAATCTGATAGATTTGTATATGTATGTTCCAATGGCCATATCTCTTTCAAAACTCGATGAAAAAGGATGATTCTTCCTTTGAGAGTTAAATATATGAGTTATCTTCTGCATGCAAGTGGAATCACATGAAAATATGGAGTTTTGTTCTCCAAACATCTAAAACACTTTAGGTGTGCAAACTGTGAAACCACCAGTAGGTAACTCCTATTTTGTATGAAAATCTTGATCAAATTGTTCATAATTGAGTTGTGAATCTTTGTTATATACAAAGTTTTATGATTTGATCATTATTTTTCAAGTTTTGGTGAGATTTTGTGTTTTAATTTTTTTATGTTCTTGTAAAAGATTTTGTGTTTTAATTTTTTTATGTTCTTGTAAAAGTTCTTAAAAAGTCTGAGTTTGATCTGTTTTTGCATGAATAGTTAAGATAAATTTTGTTGTAGTGATATTTTGGTTGGTTTATGGTTCTAAATCATTCAAGGACTTGGGTTAGCACTGATCGGATTACTATAAATCGCTCAAGTGTTTAGGTCTTAGCCAATTCTGTAACAAGTTAGCCGGAGTCTTGTGTCCGGACTTTAATTTCATCACTCAGTTTTCTGTCCGATAATGAAGTAAACCGCCTGGCTCATTACCCGATTTAGGTAAATCGCTCAAGAGTACAGCCGATTTAGGACTTGGCCAAAATCACAAGATAGTAACCGGATTTCTAAATCGCTTAAGGTGTTTGTTCGGATATCTAAATCGCTCAAACTGACTTGACCAGATTCAATAATTGCTCAAGGACTTAGCTGCTTGCAACCTTTCCTGGATATAGTTTCATCCGTATTAGGTGTTCCCCGGTCAACAAGTTAGCCAGACTTGGCTACATCGCTTATCTTGACATCCGGACATCATCATTACTCGCTCACATCGTGTCCGATTTACACACCTTGTCCGGATTTGATCCCTGGATAAACCTTGGTCGCGATCTTGTTTTTCTTCGGACAACCCCGGACAAACGGCGTCCGGATTAGTCATCCTTGGTCACCTTGTTGCACGATTTAGGTCCTTGTCCGGATTAAGAGCTCGGATAAATGTCTTAGTTGATTTTCTTGTTTATTTGTCTGAGTTTAGCGGTTCTTATATGTTTTTCATTAGAATTTCTGTTTTTGAGTTGTTTGTCTGTTTTTAATCTGTTTTATCTTATTTGAGATTTTTTAATTTGTTTTGTGCCACGTAAACGGTATTTAATCAGTTTTAACTGGTTTTGATTGTTTTCAACAGTTTTTAACTGTTTTCAACAATTTTGACTGTTTTACTGATTTTTTACAGTTTTCGTTGACTTTTGTTTTCTCAACAGTTTTTGTGTTTTTTTTGTTTTTGTTTTTGAGCTTAATTATTTTTGATTTCTTTATTTGATTTCAACGCATTAGATCCTTTGATTGATCTATTTTTTTAAATGACAGTTTCTTTGAAAAAGGAGAATGTGGATTTGAGAATTAAAATCTCTGAGTTAGAAAAGAGAGTAGAGGACTACAAAGTTAAATACATTAATATGTTTGATGAAAATTTCACAGATAATTAAGGATCTGCAAAAAGAAAATAAAGCTTTGAGAGAATACACTGAAGAAGATGTATCAGTAAAGGTCAATGAACTTGAGAAAGCTTTGGACACAGTAAGAAAAGAATGTGAAGTAGAATTGAAAACTTGGAGTAAATCTAACAAAGATCTATTTGACAAACTCCAAAAAAGTCCAGAGTTGTTGGGTTAAAGTATGTGCGTTAAAGATTGTATTCAAGTTCTCTTTTAATATGCTTTGTAATAGTTAGGTTTAATGTTTTCCTTAGTATAAATAGTGATTAGACTTGTAATTGTCATTAACTTTTGCAATTAATCTGATTAGTGTTGTAATATTCTCTCTCAATAAATCAAAGAAGATTGTTGGTGAAAATTCTCTCTATTCATATTCTTGATCTTCATCTTGAAGATTAATTCTGAATTTGTATGATTTTGGGTATTTCAATTGGTATCAGAGCAAACTGCAACAATTTGTTTAGAGGATTAAACAGAATTATCAAGGATTTTGCACGAATTTTAGAGGATTCATCGATCTGTTCTTGCTGTTCTTCAAACTGTTCATCGTGTTCTTCATCCAGAATCGCATTTTTTGCTTGAATAACTTAGTTTTTGATTGTTAATTGATATAATTCATACTACTGATTTCACATTTACACACTGAACATCTTTGATTCAGATCTTTTTCGATTCTAATCAAGATTTAAACCATTTTTGATCCATTGAAAAAGTGTTAAAATTGTGTTTTTGCTTGAATCTAGTCCGTATAACTCTTGATTGGATTAAGTGTAAATCGCTTAAAGCCTGTTCGATTTAAGTCTTGTAAATTTGTTGTGAATTGATTGTGCGATTTAGGTTAAACCGGGTAAGACTTGTTCGATTTAGAGGTAAATCGCTTGGTACTTGTTCGATTTAGTGACCAATTTAGTTTAATATGTATGTTAAATCGTTGAATTGTTGTACGATTTGTTAATAATCCGGTTGCTTCTTAAGCGGTTTAGTGTGTGATTTATTCTGTGAATTGTGCGATTTATTCATAATCCTGTTGTAACCTGAGCGACTTTGTTGTGCGATTTAAGTGTAGTATTGTGCGATTTAGTTTGTGCGATTTAAGTGATCGTATTTTGACTTTTTGAACAGTTTGTTGATCGTATTTTGACCTCGACTTTTTGAACGATCTTTGACTTTCTTTGGTGAGCGATTTAGTTGTTGTATTGATCGATTTAAAGCTTGAATAATTGAGCGATCTGAATTTTTGAGCGGATTTGTGCGTACTTTGACAAGTTGACTTAGTTGACTGACTTGTTGACTTTATACGTCCGTATTTCATTTTCGCAAATTGACTAAGTGTTTTAAACATCCAATTTGAGATTTCTTATACATCCGGATTTGTTAATTCTTTGTGTGATTTAAAGCTATTTGTTGTCCGGATATCTAATCTGGATAACTTGTGTTTGTTAGAAATTCAAGACTATCTGTTTTATCCAGACTTCTAATCCGGATAAGCTTGACCAGATTTCTAATCCGGATAAGCTTGACCGGATTTCTAATCCGGATAAGTGTGTGTGCTTATAATTTCTAAGTCTTGAATGTGTGCAAATCCTTGTTTGAGATTTAATTGAAATAAATTTTGAATCATAATCCTTTAATACAAATTTTGAACTGCAGTTGATCCTACATCATACATAATTGAGAAAATGAGTTCAAGAGAAGCGATAACTATTGGTACTGACACCAAGCCACCTGTGCTTTTTAGAGGGGACTATAACCAATGGAGGGATAGATTCCTCAACTTCATTGAGAGAATGAAAGAAGGTGATCTGATTATGGAATCGTTGATGGAAGGTCCTGCTGTGTTCTACAGAGAGACACCTGCTGTTCCAGAAGAAGGCAGACCTGTTCAACGAGTCATTAAAAAAATTTAGATACACTACGGAAGAGAAGGAGAGAGCCCATGCTAATGTGCTATGCAAATCTTACATAATGAAAGCACTAACCAACGATATCTACACCAATATTGACAACCATAAATCATCTGTTCACAACATGTGGGTTCAAGTTGAAAAGATGATGATGGGTTCCAAAGTGGGAACTCAGTTGAAGATTACTAATTGTATATCTGCATATGAAGAATTCAAGGCTAAAGATGGAGAGAGCCTTGACGATGTCTATGACAGGCTTACTAGACTGCTGAATGAGCTGACTAAGAACGGAATCTCTAAAACTGTCATAGAAATAAATGTTAAATTCCTCAGTAATCTTCAACCAGAGTGGAAACCTTATGATAATCATATAAGATTCAACAAATCATTATATGACATTGACATACATGAAGTTTATGAAACTCTAAAGCAGAACGAGGAAGAAGTTTTGGAGGTCCGAGATTCCAAGAAGAAGAAAGAGAAGGAAGTTGCTGATCATTTAGCTTTCGTGTCTGAGAAGAAGGGAAAAAATAGATCTGGGAAGCAAGTGAAAGAGATAAGCCAGTCAAGCGAATCAACAAGTGAAGGAAGTGACAACACTGATTTTGACTCTAAAATGACCGAAATCAAACATGTCGTGGCGATGCTAACTAAAGCATTTCAAAAGAAGTGTCAGAAATGACCGCACTCGAACAATCAAAGATTCTCGTCTAGCTCAAAATACGAATTTAAAGATAAATTTGGCGAGAAGAAGAAATATGAAGAAAAGAGATTTGAGAAGAAGTATGAGAAGAAGCCGGAAGAGAAGAAGAAATTTGTAAAAGGCGTAGCTGATGATCATACAAAATGTTATAACTGTGGCAAGCTAGGCCATTTCGCTGTGAACTGCAGAAGGCCGGTAACGAGAAATACCGACTACTACAAAAACAAATTTCTTCTCTCAAAACAACGAGATGCGGGGAAAGCACTCATTATAGAAGATGATTATTGGTTGAATTTAACCGATGAGGAGGAAGAATCTGAAGCTGTTGCACATGTATGATTGATGGCTAGAACTGAAAATTGTTCTTCAGATGAAGGAGAAGAACAGAGTGCTGAAATGGAAGAAGAGGTATTGGAGAAATATTGCATAAAACAGATGCAAAAGATGATGCTTAAACTCCAATCTTTCCAGCAACAAATTAAAAACAGAAAAATTGCGTTCAAATAATTTTGAAAAAGAATTAAAAACGCAAAAAAAAAATACATCAAATTATTTGATGAAAATGCTGGAAACTTGGATTGGGCTAAATCTTTGTTATCTGAATCCAAAACATTTAATGAAAATCCAATATCTTAAAAGCCGAGTTATCTGATTCCAAGGAACGATATAAATCGTTAGAATTAGTTAATGAAGAACTAATGGTTAAAATAAGTAAGCTTGATTTACAAATAATTCAATTAAATGAAAAACTAAAGTCTAAAGAAGAAATTTCATATAAAAGAGGGCAGACTGATCAAACAATTTTTCTGAATAAACCCTCTGAAACAAGATTTTTTTAACCCTCAGGAAGGGTTGGTGTACGAAAATCCAATTTTTTTAGGAAAAGATTTATATTATACTCCGACTTTATATAAATTTGAATATTTTGATTGCGGACCCGAGTTTTCAATTAAGTTTACAAAGTCTTCTGATGAGGTAGAACAACGAGAAGATTTTAATCGTCAAAGAAATGACAAAATGTAGGTTCCATTTGGTTATAAAAACTTAAATGATAGCTACAAAAATCAAGACTCTGTACTTTCAACCGATTATTTTCACAACTATTCTAAAGCAGAGCTTGAATCAAAACCTACTGAACCAAAGTTTTATACTCCAACATTAATTTTAGAAAAACAAGTGGTTCAGCTGGAAAAGATTTTAAAAGAAGAACGACTTTTATTTAATCAACAAAAACAAGATTTTTTAAATAAAATTGAAGATTTACAAAATTCTAAAGTAAAAACGGAACATGTTGAGTCTGAGTATTTTTCGTGTAATAAATCTTTAAGTGAAGCTTCTGATTCAGAAGAAATAAATATTTTAAATGAAGAAATTAATTTTTCCGATATCTTGAATTCAGAAGTTTGTTTGGATAATGACATTGATCAGTTTGACTTTTCTAAGAAATTACCAGTCATGAAGATTTTCTTGTTAAAAATGATATGTTTGAAGATTCTGATTTAGTTTCAGATTTAGAAAAGAATTTTAATAAAAAACCTGTTTTCGAGGATTTGTATTATAAAAAGAATAAAACCAAAAAGAATTCGAGGAAACAGAAGAAGCTTACTAAGAAAATTAAACAAAAAGTTCATCATTCATTTAAATCTGATGATTTTATTTTTTCTGTTTCAGATAACGCGTTGAAGTTTATGAATGTTTGGAGAGTAAAATAAGAAAAAAAAAATCTTCAACTCGACAGAAGAAGAATAATTTTACCAAGTCTGTATTAAATGATTCTACATTGAATAATTCTGTAAAAAAATGTTCAGTTGATGAATTGTTTGATATTAGATATGGTAAAAATAATTTTTCTCCGTGTGGATTGAACGAATTACTTAAGTCTTTTACTTCTTTTAAGCCTTATCATTTCATGCATTCTGCTTTAACTGCTTTATCTAAGAAATTTCATATTAAAGAACGTTGGTTTGGTACTTACTGTATACCACCAACGAGGACTGAGCTTAAAAAAACCCAAACTAAAATGGGTACCGAAACCCAAATGATTCACTTTTGCAGGTTAACCGGCATGTGTGGTTCTTAGACTTCGGATGTTCTAAGCACATGACTGGTAGAAAAGAATTATTATAACTATGTTGAATCTTTTGGAGGTACGGTATGTGTTGGTCCCGTGAGGGTCTACAAGAAAAGAAATAGTTTGTAGAAGGGGGGGGGGATGAATACAAACACAATATTTTTAAATTTAAAATATATATTGATAAAGAAGATCAATACAGATTTTACAAGATTGTTTGCAGAAAGATAAGGTAGTAAAAACCTATCTAAACAATCTTTAGTTACACACAAATTCTTAGCAAATACAAGAAAAAAAATTGCTGTAGAGAAGATCCTTTACTTAAGCTAGAAAATGCTTGAAGTAAGAATTAGGGTTAGAGAGTGAGTTGCGCGCACTCTGCATGGAGAAGAAACACTTCTATTTATACCCAGTGCATTAAATGGACATTTAATGCAATATGGTAGGGTTAGAGTGTGTGTCAATCCTTAAGAGGAAGACTTTTCCTTTGCTACAGTAAATAGTACAAATAGCACTATTCATGAGTAGACATCCTTACCTAAAGTTGGTGGACAATAGAGTCGACTAGTCGGCTCCGTACCGTACCAACTTTCATAAGGGTATGGGTTTTGTCCTTTGTGTGCATAAGGACAAGACAACAACAATCGTGCTAAGCAAGCTTCCTTTGATCGCTGAATGCTGGAATAACCTGAAGGTCTCATCATTATTCGCTGAAGCTTGAGCAGTCTTCACACATATGTAGACAGACTTGTAATCACTGAATATCGCTTCAGATCACGTACTCGTCAGTCTCTAATCTTCAGTTTCAGTCTTCGACGTTTGCTGAAGGTTCTTTGGTGTGAGTGTTGTCTTCTTGAAGTATTGCTGTCTCTGATAGAATTATAGTGCAAGTTCTTCAGCGATCACTTAACATACTCAGTGAAGATCGCTGTAACTGAAAATACAGAAACATAAATACAACGTATAAGTGAAAAGGGATTATCATCAAATCACTGAGAGAGACGATCAACAATCTTCCCCTTTTTGATGATAACAAGATAACATAAAGAAGGTTATCTTATCAAATAATAGTAAGGAAAAGTTACATATAAAGTACATGTCCCTTTTTACTATTTTGGGATCTTTTTCAGTTAACCAGTCTCAGCTTGAAAATTTTCATAAGTTATATCTAAGAAAATTGCAAGTACGGAAACTGAAACTGAAAGCTTATTCATTGACTTAGATTGTCAGCGAATGTGAAAAGTAACATCGAAACTTATAGACTTGTGTCCCTATTACTTTTTTCAGGGATCTTTTTCAGTGAAGTACATGGAATACTCATTTATTAATCATAGGAGATATTACAAGTATTACAGTACATGTCTAGAACTTATAGAATATAAGTACAATCACTAAAAGTAGACATAGTACATGAAGTTACAAGGAAAATTGTTACAAAGAGAACCTATTCTAGAGCTCTTAGATCTATGTACCCAGGTACATTTTCAACAAGTTTTCTTTGACGTAGGAATTCCCTTTGTATCTTCAGATCTATGACTTTTTCAGGCATGCTATCATCTATCCAGAGCAATAGATAAACCAAATGATCCATTGGACATAGATGTAGCTCTGACATTCTCTGAAATATGACTTCACCTTCATAGTCAAGGAATATAACTCCCAACTTAGGTTTAAAATGCACAGAGTTGGGTGTATAGGGACCCTTATCTGGCAAGTCAAGATTCAACATAGAAATGTCTGTACTCTTATGACCCTTCAGGACTTCATCTAAGGAGAACCTTGTTTCATGTTCGTTCTTTAGGAATGGTCCATCATTAGGATCAGAGAGCTTGAGTTTCTTTTTCCCACCCTTCTTCAGACATTTCTATGCTGAATACCTGGACATTCTTTTGATAAGCTCGCTGATGGTGTCCTCGATAAGTGTCTTGTGTCTCGACTTGGATTGCTGAATGGCTTTTTTGATTTCCATCCATTCACTGAATCCATAACGGCCTAGGTAGGAAGGATAATCGGTAACGGCATCAAGATTGTCCCTGGTGATGAGCATTGAGACCAGCGTTCCACCATCTTTAGAAAGTCCGCTAATGCTGACGCTGATAATCGGGCGGGGACTGATTCTCTTTTTCAGCTTGGCTTCGCTCCATCGCTTGTCCTTTTCCACCAGCTTCAGATTCTTCTCATGCTTAGCTTTTGCAATCGAAAGAAGTTTAGCCTGGGCTTGGACAACGTTCACCGTTTTCTTTTTTCTTGGGAAGGAATTTTTCAGCTAGTGACTTGGCCAGCTTCAAGTTGTCTTCAGTCTGCTTCTTTTGAAGCTCTAGCTCTTCTTCAGCTTGTTGATCCCAGATCTCTCAATAACACTAATAATCTAGTTATGAATAACCAAATTATAGTGATTTTATGAAGGAAGTTATGAAGACTCGAGAAGAAAAATAAGAATATTTATGAACAGTCTTGAGCTTCAAAGGTTTCACTTTATAAACTGAGAAACGTAAAAGCGATTCGTAAAAGCGACT
>NC_037540.1:35653223-35657348 GCF_001531365.2 Cynara cardunculus var. scolymus | reverse complement strand
GGTTTATCTTTTATATGGATAAGCGTTAATATTAAGATAAACTCGAATTCCAGCTGTTGACTTGTCATCTCCAGCTGTCATTCATGATATGATGATTTCATCCTTATCTTCGAATCTTCATTGCATGCTTGGATGAATTGCTGAAAAATCTTCTAAGTGTTGATGACCAGAGGATCAATGAGAATGCTCTTTCCATCGCATCCTTGGACTGTTCATCGGTCCTCTGGTTGAACTCCAGACTTAGTCGTTTATGCCTTGATGTCTTCATTGGTCTTTTGGTTCTTAATCACTTGTTGTTTTTCATTACTTTTTACATTATAAATTGTGAGGTTTAACACAACCCTTAATGTCTCGAGTCTTTCAGTTTCAGATAAGAAGTCGAACTCACCACCATTAGAGGTACGAAGAGGGATTTTTTACTCTAGTGTGGTCGAGTGACTCCTTCAGCTGAGACATCTGCTGGTCGGTAGGAGCACAAGAGATGGGTTGATCAGGTACCCGCTCCAGTCCATCGCAGGTTGTTGATGGAATATGAAGTTGATAAATTGAAGTAATCACTACTTGAGAGGTAGAGTCCTTAAACAAAGGTTGTTGAGGGATATTGAACAATACCTTCAAGTTTCCTTCTTCAGCGACCGCCTTGCCTTTCAACTTGGAGTCTTGGTTCCCTGATGGAGTCGATTCACCTTGCCTTTGCACCCCCTAGGATGCAGAATCCCTGAGAGTAACACCTATGGTGACGGTTGATGGCTTCTGGAATTTGATGGTAAAGTCATCTTCATCATCATCGTCGTCGTCGTCATCTAGATCATTTCTGGTGCCTGGAATGGTAGGTTCATCATCGTCTTCATCGTCATCATCATCTTCATTTTCATCATCATCATCATCACCAGCAGTAGTGATGGTATAGGCATCATCCCTAAGGATGGCATCGACAACCTTAGCTGAAACAGCTTTGGTGGGCGGGATTACAGGAGCAACAACTACTTCAGCTCTAGGACCCTCAGCTTCAACCGCAGCTGTAGCTGATACTGGACCAACAACTTGAGAAGGAGTAAGCACAGCATCAGATGATTCACCAGCGTTGGACCTCATCTCCCCCTCTCTGGCTAAGACTTGAGAGAATTGGCCAGAGAGTTCGTCCAAGCGCTAACGCTGGAAAACCATTATATCCTCTAGCCTTTGCAAAGCACTGGCTAGAGTTGTCGTTGCCTCACGCATCTTATGGAGCTGGGAGCAATCATAGGCAGAGAAAGAAGAAGGGATCACTGGAGCTGGTTGACGAACAGCATCCAGGATCTGTTGAAGAAGGCCAGTCTGCTGATCAGCAATAGCCTGAGAATCGTCAGCCCTGCTGTGAAGAACAGCAATGGCATTGGTGTTGGCTTGAACAACTTCTTGGAGAGTCTGGAGATGACTTTGAACTTCTTGAACGTCCGCCTGGATGGCAAGGAAGTTCGCATCAAGATCACCTTGGCGGGGCATCTCTTGGTGGACTTCATTGATCCTGCAAAGGATGGTATCAACGGCTGGAAGGAGAAGTTTGATGTCAGATGCCATATCATAGGCATCATCGAGCTCTTCATCTCCTCGGTCATCTTTCTCTCTTTCTCCTCCATCATCTTTTCTCTTTCTTCCTCTTCCACTTCCTGAGCATCAAACTGATGCATCGAAGAAGGAGCTGAAAAAGAAGAAGTGTGAACAGAAGGCTCAAGGTTAGAAGAAAAGAAAGGGTAGGAAGATGAAATACCTGAGGGGCCATCAGTGACATCTAAAGGTTTGTCACTGGCGTAAGCAAAGATGTCCTCGAGAGGATGGACATCCGTATGCAAAGGAACATCGAGAGGAGAAACCTCAGGTCCAGTGGTGCGTGTCTCAGTATCAGGAAGGACAGTCGCTGATACATCATGGACATGTGTAAAGACCAAGGAAGGAGGAGAAGAGAAAATGGTTGAGAAGAGATGTGGGTGTTCAGCGGTGGCGCCGCTGATATGCACACTTTCAGTGATTTGGGTCACTGAAGTGGTTGGTGAAGGTACCACTGATACGAAAGTGATGGGAGAAATCACTGAAGAGCTGGGAGGGTGAGCAGAAGACGCCTCGGGGRTAAGGCTAGTTTCAATAACTGAAGCCTTTTGAGAGGCCCCGGCTAGTGACGTGGTTGTCCCCTTTTTGGACTTCTTGGCTCTCTGATGAGAACCAAGAGTTGGTTGAGAGGGTCATTTTGAAGGGGTTTTGGTGGCTTGGCTAGACGCAGGGGAGGGGGGTTTCCCTTGTCATGACCACCTGAGGAGAAGAGGAAGTGATAGACACGGTGGAAGATAGTGCCACATCACTGTCCCTCAGCTTATGATCCAGAATCCTGGATCCAAGCTTGAAAACTGCAAGGTTTCTTTCTTTGGGGTAAAAATCTTGGATAACACCATCGAAAGAAATCTGGTGTAAAGCACCACCTTTTCTCACTGGCCCTTGTTACGCTTGAGTACCAGTTCATCGAAAATGACCGCAACATAATTTATATTGCGACGTAGAATCGCAGATACGCCTATGATCAAGGCGATCCTACAGTCCTGGTCCTGACCTCCAGTTTTTCCACCCATGCATTGGATGAAATGAGAAAATAAGTATTGCCAGATAGCTGACATCCTGTTCTTCTCAATCTCTGTCAAGGACTTCAGAGGGGCGTTGAAGTCCTTCATTGGCCACTGGTAGCCAATGGCGTCAAGAAAATCGATGATCTCGGCGGTGGAGGGTTCGCTGTCGAAGGGACCCTTGGGAAGACGAAGAGCTGACCGGAGTGTAGACACACCAAAGTTCACTTCCATGCGATTGAAAGTGAAATGGATCTGCTCCATCTGGCGTCCAGCCTTGTGTTTGACTTCGACAACCTCAGCAGTGAGCAAGAACTGCTGAAGAAGTTTTTCACCATGATGGGCTCATGGTTGAGAGCGAAACCCAGCGACGACTGCTTGATGAAGTCAACCGCTCTTGGTAATGTGCTTTGGTGGAAGGTATCTCCAGCAAGGCAATGTGGTTGTTAGCCTTGATAGAGATCTCGTCAAGGGAGAAGTTGACGTTCTTGGCAGCCATCTGTTTGTATTAATAAGAATAAATACAAACAGGTTTGTTAGAAATAAACCAAGAGTTTATGGTAAAATTATAGAAAAAGTTTTTGAACTAGGAAAAACTTCTTTTGAAAAATCTATAAGAAATTAGGGCTTTTCAAGTAGAATGTGTTTAAAGAAACAAGATTATAATCATGAAATAGATGATTAAAAAATCTTTACAATTTAATGTGTTAAGAGAACAAAGTTCTTAATCATATTAAACATATTTCTTGTTACTAAGTAGAAAAGAAGATTCTGACCTTTGAAGACTAAGAGGAAAGGTCGAAAAGGGTTTGAAGATTTAGAGAGAGTTCTTGCTTTGGAGAAATCTTAGTAGAGGTTCGTCTAAGAAATTTGAAAGCGTAAAGAGAAAAGTGGAGAATAAGTCTCATATTTATAGGTAGGAGGAGAGAGAAATAATATGAGAGAGAAAAGACGACGGTTCAAGAAAGTGGTCATGATGAAAAAGATACCACGTTCTCATCCATGATTGGATGGCATTAAATGAGGTAGCATAATGACATAACCTTTTGCGCGTCGAGCATAGTAAATAGAGAATGTCGTCATAAAGACGGTTCATTAACTATTTTCTTTTAAAAACAAATGGTTTTTAAGAAAATGAAGAGTCATTCAGTGTAAAAAAAAACTGATAACCCCATTTAAAACATTTTATCACTGAAGAGAAATATTCAGTGATGGTTTTAAGACATCAGATTTAGTGATAAGAGAGTCACTGAAACTGGCATTTAAAAAAACGTTTTGATCACTGATAAGAAAGGATTCAGTGATCGTTTAGATTTTTAAGATAAATATGAAGATATACTTGAAGATGTGGTGAGTGGAGAGAATCACTAAGACCACCTTTTAAAACATTTTACCACTGAAGATGAGAAAGCTTCAATGAAGGTTTTAAGTTGAGAAAAGAGAAGAGTAATCATACCTGAGAGAGAATAGATATATTTACTCAAAAGTTCAGTGTTAGAGATAGAGCACTGAATCATTTCACTTACTGAGTTAG
>NC_037540.1:35649334-35652153 GCF_001531365.2 Cynara cardunculus var. scolymus | reverse complement strand
AACTTGTTGCGATAGACCCATTTGGTGCCTATCACTGATTTGTCAGATGGATGTGGGACAAGGTACTAGACTTTGTTCCTATCAAACTCAATGAGCTCTTCTTGCATAGCAAGAACCCAACTAGGGTCAGAGATAGCATCATTAATTTTCTTGGGTTTAACTAAAGAAAGAAATTTGACAAAGAGATAGATATTACCTAGACCTTGATGTGTCTTGATACCTGCATCTGGATCACCAAGAATTTGATGAATTGGATGGCTTTTAGTCCATCGCTAAGCCGGTAGAGGAGCTTTATCTGAATAGACAAGTTCATGTATAGAAGATGAGGCTTCAGCAGCAGTATCTTCGACAATAGGAATTATTGCTAAAGGAGCCTCAGATTCAGCAACTGAAGCAGGTTCAGAAACTGAAGGCATTTCATTTACTAATAAATCAGTGTTTGAAATAGAAGAAAGAACACAGCTAATGGGCACTACAACGATCTCTGAAGAAGATGCGGTGGAGTGATTAGCTGTAACTGGAATGATGAGTGGATCATCTTCAGCTTCGGGAGATTCAGTGTTAAGAGGAGCACTGTAAGAAGCTTCAGGTTGTTCATACTGAGATATCATCCAGTTTTCTAATTCATCCTCATCATTTGAGATGGGTTTTGAATTAGCTGATTGAGATTCGTCAAAAGTGACATGAGTAGATTCCTCTATTGTTTGTCTTCGTTTGTTGAATACTCTGAAGGCTTTGGATATGGAAGAATATCCAAGAAAGATTCTTTCATCAGCTTTGGGATCGAACTTTCCTAGTTGGTCGTGGTTGTTGAGAATGTAACAAGTACAACCAAATATATGAAGAAAACTTATGGAAGGCTTTCGTCCATGGAAGAGTTCATAGGCTGTCTTCTTCAATCTGTTCACGATCAGCGATCGATTCTGAGTGAAACAAGTGGTGTTGATAGCTTCAACCCAAAATTGAGTAGGGAGATGGGATTCGCTAAGAATTGATCGAGCAGCCTCAATGATTGTTCGATTTCGTCTTTCAGCGACCCCATTCTGCTGAGGAATTCTCACAGAATAGAAGTTGTGAGAGATTCCCTTCTCCTCAAGAAAGTTATCTATAGTATTGTTTTTGAATTCAGTACCATGGTCACTTCTGATCGTACTTTAAAGAAGAGGACTGAGAGAAAGAAGTGTTGGGAATAGAAGAGACGAAGGTACCAAATTTGAGCATGGTCCTATCTTTAACACATTCTTCCTGATCATAGGAGAATCCTAGACCAGTCTTTCTCTTGGCTGGGATCTGAGCGTTAATGATCTCAGAGGCCTTGATGGAAGCTTTGCACCACCCTTCAATGGTAGCTTTCTCAGCCTTGAGTTTAGCGATAGCTCGCTCACGCTCAGCGATAGCCTTCTCACGTTCAACAGTGATGGCTTGCTTTACAATAACTTGATCTTTAAGATTTTTCTCGACAGAGGTCAGTTTTTTGATCTTAGAATGACAAATCTTCAATTGCTCTTGAAGATCAACGTTAAGCATTTCAACTTTTGATTTGCCATTGAAGACATTATAAAGGTCAACCGTCAGCGTATCTAGTGTAAAAAGACTAGAAGAAGAAGAGAGTTCAGTCAGGAAACATACCCGAGTAGAAGAAGAAGATGGCTCAAAGGATGTAGATGCTTCAGAAGATCCTTCATCTGCATCTATAGCCATCAAGCAGACATAGGCTTTATCCTCCTCATCTGAAGATGATTCATCGGATGATTCAACCCAGTCATGCTCTTCAGCAATAAGGCCTTTAGCCTTTCGCTGGTTGTTCTTCACCTTCTTGTACTTCTCCTTCAGTTTTAAGTACTTTTCATCTTTGGTCCTGAAGGAGGAAGGAGCTTTAGAAGATGGCGTCGCAGTCTTATTTGTTCTGCATTCACCTGCAAAATGTTTGGGCCAGTGACAGTTGTGGCAGACAGCTGAAGCCTTGTCTATTCTTTCAGACTTTGGCTTCTTCCTGAAGGATAGCTGAGGAGACCTGTGGAAATTGCTCTTACTGGCGAATCTCCTAAATGACTTAGTCATTAGTGCCAGGGATTTATCAAAATCTGTTAAATCAGATTCTGGAATGTCCTCAGAAGAATCTATATCCGTGATGACCACAGGAGGAAGAGAAGAAACAAAAGGGGTAGAAGAAGTTTCAACTGAAGAGGCTTCAGAGATCAAAGCTAAAGGAGATCTTTTCATTTCCCTGGATTCTTTTACAAGATTCCTTTTCAGTTGACGAGATTGTTCATGGTTAAGTAGAATCCTGTATAAAGTAGAAAGAGAAAGAGTGGACATGTCATTTGACATCTTGAGACACATGGAAAAGGTGTCCCAAGATCAATAAGAAGGCAGTTAAATCTCTGATATACTTCAGACAGCATCTCAGAATTTCCACAGAGAAAGCTTTCATACTGTCTTACTAGATTGATCTTTCTAGTCTCTTGAACCTGAGTGGTTCCTTAATATTGAACACAAAGTGTGTCCCACATGGATTTAGAGATTTTGAGTTTCATCACTGAGTGATAAATCTCATCAGGAAGAGACATAACTATAATTGACTGAGCACGTGTGTCTATAGCTATCTTTTTCTTGTCTTCATCACTCCACTGATGTGGAAGCTTTGGAATCTGCCGTTTAGGAATCGCGGCAGTCGTATCTGTTGCTGGAATAGCTGGAGCAATAGCAAATGAAATATATGGTCCATTTTCTAAATAATGTGGAATTTCAGGATCCACACCTTCCAGAAATAGGGAGATCCGGTTCTTCCAGAGACTAAAGTTGTCACGGAAAAACCG
>NC_037540.1:35635582-35648748 GCF_001531365.2 Cynara cardunculus var. scolymus | reverse complement strand
GCTCCGTACCGTACCAACTTTCATAAGGGTATGGGTTTTGTCCTTTGTGTGCATAAGGTCAAGACAACAACAATCGTGCTAAGCAAGCTTCCTTTGATCGCTGAATGCTGGAATGACCTGAAGGTCTCATCATCATTCGCTGAAGCTTGTGCAGTCTTCACACATATGTAGACAAACTTGTAATCACTGAATACTGCTTCAGATCACGTGCTCGTCAGTCTCTAATCTTCAGTTTCAGTCTTCAACGTTTGCTGAAGGTTCTTTGGTGTGAGTGTTGTCTTCTTGAAGTATTGATGTCTTTGATAGAATTACAGTGCAAGTTCTTCAGCGATCACTGAACAAACTCAGTGAATATCGCTGGAACTGAAAATACAGAAACATAAATACAACGTATAAGTGAAAAGGGATTATCATCAAATCACTGAGAGAGAGGATCAACAGTAAGGTTCAGAGACGATCAATACGCGCCTATCCTTGGATACGGTGACGTAATTTCTGGGAATTTAGTGATTAAGAAAGTGTCGTTTGTCGAAGGACTTGGACATAATCTGTTTAGCATAGGTCAATTTTGTGATAAGAAGTTAGAAGTATGTTTTAAAGCTAACTAGTGCGTCATTCGAACTACTGATGGTAAAGAGCTTCTTGCTGGAATCAGAAGATCAAATCTCTACACAATTGACCTATCCAACACACAAGTAGATACTGACGTCTGCTTGATATCCAAGGCATCCTTGAAGTAGAATCTGCTTTGGCATCGGCGTCTTTCACATTTAAACTTCAAATATCTGAACAAGTTGGTTTGCGACAACTTGGTTAAAGGTATCCGAGACCTAAAGTTTCATAAAGACCATGTATGCGGTGCATGTGAAATGAGCAAACTGAAGAAAGCTTCTCATAAGCTGAAGACAGAGTTCAACACCGAACGTCCTCTACACTTACTCCATATGGATCTCTGTGGTCCTATGCGAGTCCAAAACATCAATGGAAAGAAGTATGTGTTGGTAATAGTCGATGACTGTTCGAGATATACCTGGGCTCATTTTCTGCGATCAAAGGATGAAGCGGCCGAGAATATAATCTCATTCTTGAAGACAGTTCAAAATAATCTGCAACTGCCAGTTCAGAAAATCAGAACTGACAACGGAAATGAATTCAAGAACAATACACTCGACTCATTCCTCAAATCCATCAGTATTACACATACGTTTTCGGCAGCCCGGACACCGCAACATAATGGTGTTGTTAAGCGAAAGAATAGAACATTTATGGAAGCGGCACATACATTACTTATCTGTTCAAAGCTTCCATTATTCCTATGGGCTGAAGCAGTAGTGACTGCTTGTTTTACCCAGAACCGATCCCTCATTCACAAAAGGTTTGGTAAAACTCCATATGAGATAATAAACAAAATAATACCTAATATCAAATTCTTCCGAGTTTTTGGTTGCAGGTGCTTTATTTTAAATGACAAAGAGGACAGAGGGAAGTTCGCTGCTAAAGCTGATGAAGCGGTCTTCGTTGGTTATTCCAAGACATCTGCTGCATATAGGGTCTACAACAAGAGGACCAAAATCATCAATGAGAGCGTGAATGTCTCTTTTGACGAAGTCATTGATGTGACTTCTGAACAATTCAGTTCAGGACCCGGGCTGATAATTAATACTACGCGGAAAGCTGATCAACCCGAATCCTCAAATTCTAATAATGCTGATTTAGATTCATTATTAAAGAACTTTTATGAAGAATATTTTGAAAATAAATCTAATCAGTCTAATGATTTGTCCAGGAATTTGCAAACCGAACAACAGTTATCTGGTCCATCTCCTGATGTGCTAGTAACTGAAACAGAAGAAGAAACAAAAGTTGTTGATGAAGAAATAGAGATGGAAACTCCTGACGGTCCAATTCAGCGTGAAGAGGGTGAAAATTCTGAAGTGCAAAAGGTATCGATCGTACAAGACAAAATTACCCTACCTCAACCAGATATTCATCCTATTCCAGTTCCAAATATTGAACTTTCACCTAAACCTGTTTCGATAAACTCCCCAAATACTTAAACTAATCAAAACTCAGATCAAAGCTCTTATGTTCCCCTACCTCATAACAAGAAGTGGACTAGGAATCACCCAATACATCAAGTTATTGGTGATCCATCAGCACCTATTCATACACGGTCTGCGACAGCTAATGAGTGTCTATACTCCACGTTCTTGAGTAATATTGAACCAACTAAGGTATCTGAAGCCTTAGCTGATCCGGATTGGATACTCGCGATGCAAGAGGAGCTGAACCAGTTTGAAGCACTCAAAGTCTGGAGATTGGTACCTCGTCCCAACAACAAGACGATTATCAGTACAAAATGGGTATTCGAAAACAAAAAGGACGAAGATGGCGTTGTGGTCAGAAATAAGGCCCGACTTGTCACTAAAGGATACAATCAACAAGAAGGCGTTGACTATGACGAAACTTTTACCCCGGTAGCAAGGATTGAAGCAATACGAATGTTTCTGGCGTACGCTACACACAAAAACTTCACAGTGTACCAGATGGACGTCAAGATAGCATTCCTGTATGGTCTTCTCAAGGAAGAAGTTAATGTTGCTCTACCGGAGGGTTTTGTGGATCAGTCAAAGCCGGATCACGTTTACATCCTTGACCGAGCTCTTTATGGTCTTAAACAAGCTCCGAGAGCCTGGTATGACATCTTATCAGATTTTCTGGTAAAGTCAGGCTTCTCGAAAGGTAATATTGACACAACCCTTTTCATTAAAAAGGAAAATTCGTATATAATTTTGATACAAATTTATGTAGACGACATAATATTTGGATCTACGAACCCAAAATACTGTAAAAACTTTTCTGCCTTAATGGTTTCACGTTTTAAAATGAGTATGATGGGTGAGATGAACTTCTTTTTAGGTTTTCAAGTAAAACAATTATCTTTGGGTATCTTTATCTGTCAAACAAAATATATTTTTGATATTGTGAAGAAATTTAATTTGGAAAACTTTTCATCTATAAAAACACCTGTGGCTCATGGAACGAAAATATATGCTGATCCGTCTAGAAAAGCTGTAGATCAGAAAACATATCGAGGCATGATAGGTTCTTTAATGTATTTGACGTCCTGTAGACCTGATATTATGTTTTCAACATATCTTTGTGCCAGATATCAGGCTAATCCAAAGAAGTCCCATTTAAGTGCCGTTAAGCGCATTTTCCGTTATCTCAAAGGGACTGCTAATCTTGGACTCTGATATCCCAAGGGTACTAGTTTTGAACTGACAACTTACTCAGATGCAGACTATGCAGGTTGTATGTTGGATAGGAAAAGCACTTCGGGACATCTACAGGTTTTAGGAGACATGTTAGTTAGTTGGGCATCAAAGAAAAGAGAACTGCGTGTCCATATCTACTTCTGAAGCAGAATATGTAGCTGCTGCAAGCGGCTGTTCACAAGTTTTATGGATGCAGACACAGCTCAGAGACTACGGGTTTTATTTTAACAAAATTCCCATTTATTGTGATTCTAAAAGTGCAATTGCCATTTCCTGTAATCCTGTTCAACACACAAAGACCAAACATATAGATATCCGGTATCATTTCATCAAAGATCATGTAGATAAAGGAACTATTGAACTGTATTTTGTAAATACAGAATTTTAATTAGCTGACTTATTTACTAAAGCTTTAGATGAAAAACGCTTTAGCTCAATTTATTGAATTGTATTTAATTCAAATTCATTTGGTCAAATATCTGTATTTTTTAAATACAAGTCAGTGTTTCAATTTTTCTATCTGATTTTAAATTTTTTGATTGTGGCAATCTATATTTGAGGGGGAGTGTGGATTTTTATCTGTATTTTGTTTATCTGATCTTATTATAAGGGGGAGTGACTTTATCTGTTTTGGACTAACAGTTTAAATTTTTCTTACAAGTATTTAAACATTATCTAATTTTTGAAAGATATAGAGTTTAAAAACATAAGTGTTTGGCCGATTTAGACTAATCCGGATAACACTTGTCCGATTTATTGCAAATTCGGACAATGTAGTGTCCGATTTAGACTAATCCGGATAACACTTGTCCGATTTATTGCAAATTCGGACAATGTAGTGTCCGATTTAGACTAATCCGGACAAAAGGCTATATGATAAATTCTTATCCGGATAAGGTTAGATATGTTTACAAGGAGTTGAGCGGATTTGTAAATCGCTTGGTTACTTTGAGCGGATTCCTAAATCGCTTATCTCATTTGTGCTTTTCAAGTCTTTAAATTGCTTATTTGTTGAGCGATTTAACTCTTTCGTTGAGCGATTTAGTTCTTTCTTTGAGCGATTTATTCCTAAATCGATTGACTCTTGAGTGATTTATTCTTAAACCGGATGACTCTTAACCGGTGTTCTTCTAAATCGCCTATGCCTTGAGCGATTTATTGTTTGGATTATCACTTAGATGTTTCATATTCTCTAAATAGGACACCTCTTGTACGATTTATTCTAATCCGGATAAGCTTTGAGCGGTTTAGAATCTGAACGGTTTTTGACTTTGACTATAAATACTCGATTCTTTTTTACTTTTTACTTTTCACTTTTTACATTTATCTTAAATCGCTTATCACTATTCATCGTCATCTTCGCTTACTCTGTTAAATCGCTCAACAGTTTCAAGAGCAACTTCTTTACAACCTGTTCCTTCATCTATTCTACTTGAAAAGATTTACATTTATTTCATTTGAACTCGAATATTAATTCCTTGGCTTTATAATCTTGGACTATGTCAACTTTTTGGACTGTTAACTACTGAATCTGAATCGAACAAACTTTAGACTAGTAAATCGATTGAATCCTAAAAGGACATAAAACCTATATAATCGATTCTAATAAAATGGTTTAAGAGATTAATCTTTTGTTTTGTCCTGATTAGTTTTAGATTAGGTTGAGTTTTAATGTTTTGGTCGATTTAGGGTTTTAAAGTTTGTGTTTTGACCGGATTTCTCACCAGAGAAAGTGATCGGAGTTTACTCCAGTCAACCTTAATTCGGTTGATATTGTCCGGTTTCGGTTTTTGAGTCTTAGAATTTTTTTTAACTTTTTAGTTTTGGCCGGATATTGAATTCGGTTGATTTTTTTTAATTTTTTAGAATTTTTTCTTTAGTATTTTTTTTAAAAAAAATTGTGTTTGAAATTTTTTTTAGGATTATTTTGTTTTAGAATTTTTTTTAGGTTAAAATTTTCTTTTAAATTTTTGTTTTTTTGTTATCTTTTTTAAGTTTTAGTTTCTTTTTGTTTAGATATTTTTTTTAGTTAATTTCTTTAGTGTTATTTTTTTTAAGTTTTTAATTTCTCTTCAATTATTTTTTGAAATTAGCATTGTTTGATTAATTCGGGTTCTAATATTTTTAAATATTTTACAGGTGAATGACGGATAATCAACATCAGTCTGACGAGGAATCCCACATTCCTTCTGTCAGGTCTGACAATATTCCTAACCCTCCTCAACCATTTAACCGACCTATACCCGACGAAGCCTTATTCCCACAATGCCAATTTCTAGAAATAAAACCTAACAACCATTCATTTAGCTTTGATATGTCAGTCGAATACCAAATTATCCCAGAAATCTTGCACGGACACCCAATTTCTTACTCTCTTTCTGTCCACACACCAGTTCCTATGGTGTATCTACAGCAGTTCTGGAGTACACTTACCTTGGCCAAAGACGAAGAAACCTTTTATTTCGAAGGAAGCATAGATGAATATGTCAGCCGATTGACATTAAAAAGACTTAGAAGAATACTACGTCTTCCTGGACAGGGCTCCACAGGGTTTGTCACTCTTGTAACTGACGACCAACTCTGCCGTGACATCAAACGGTTAGGATACTCGCAAGAGTTGACTAACCCGTCTCAGTTCAAACGGCGTTTCCTACCGTCGATCTGGCATCTCCTGTTCTCAATTCTCAACAGATGTCTGACTTCAAAGACTGTAGGAATCGACACGTGCAGTAGTTCATTCCTGAAGTTCTTCCATGGGATAGTCTTTACACGTAAATATGATTATGCCCTCATCATATGGAATGAACTGGTCGAGCTCGTTAATGCTAAGAGATTTCCGTCAAAAGCCAGAAAGTTTGTGCATTTTCAACGGTTTCTGCAACTGTTCATAAAAGCAATGATGAACTCAAAGGAAGACATCCCGGCCAGAGCTAACAGTGAAATGGGGCCGACGTTTGTCATGACTAGAATTCGGCAACATACCAAGGTTGAAGATCTGGATTCAATCACGGAGATTCCACCCGAGCTATTTGCCTTTGCTGATTAGAGGGCTTAGTGCGTTATAGATTATAGACGAGTGATAGATCCTATAGTTCAGCCAGAACCGGTTGAACTTACCCCGGGATCACCCCATGCCTCAGTTGAGAGAGAGGGTTTAGTTGTAGGTGAGAGCGTTCAGGAACACGGGTTACCTGAATAGGGCAGTGAGATGAGGGAAAATGTAATTGAGAGGGGTGAACAGGAGCGGGGAGCCTCTGATCAACACATTATTTCATCTGATAGTACTTCCTCGACTTCATCAAGTTCGGAAGATACAATATCCGACAATCAGGCAACTCTGGGGGATGATGATAACAATGACAATGATGATGATGATGATGCTGAAAACCATGCTCAACCGATTCCTTCACAAAATATTCAAATAGGAGCAGTGGTTGATAATATTGATGAGATTTTTCAAGAGTTTGATGCTCCACAGACTTGTCCAAGTCTACATTCTCTATCATTTAATGTTGATGACTTTGGAGTCAGATCTGATGATCATGATCGAATGCTGGAAGACTTGTCTAATATTCCAGTAGAAGGAGGAAATGAGGGAGCTGAAGTTGAAAATGCTGAGAGGTTGAGTGAAAGGGAAGTAGAAAAATTTGGTGAGTGCAAGAGTGGAGCACAAAATCAAGATCAAGCTCCTTTCCTAGCTAAAACACTTAGCCGGGCACCCACATCTGCTATTGACATTCATTCGTTGAATGTTGATATTGAAGAAGACATAGCTAGCCCAGCTATGCACTTGCACACCCAACCCGACCACTCAACTGGTTCTCAACAACCAGCTGTTTCATTTCAACACGGGGACTTAGAACATATGCTATCTACTTCTCACTTGGAGAATGTAGTTATTGAAACAAGTAGGCCATTGCCCCAGCCTACGACTTCGATTCAGTGCACCTCGAGTCTAGAGCCGATACACTTAAGTACACAAGAGTCTCGAGCATTTGTTGCTCCTATTGCAGTTCTTAGTGAACTAGCCGGAACGACCAGAGTGGTGTCAATTGACTTCCCACAAGGACCAGTTGGAAGTCCTACCAGTGCTACCACTATGCCAACACTGAACGTAGGCACAATAGTTTACTCAACTGTTGTCTCAACTGGTAATCTAAGTGATCCAGGAGTTAGTTTACCAGACTTTGTGTCAAGGGAATATTTGGACGGCGCCTTAAAGGCTGTTCAAGACAATATGGATGCTTAGATTGCTAGTTTGAAAAGACTATTGAAGGGGAAGGAGCAAGTAGAAGAAGAACAACACCATCTGCGCCATCACCACCGCCTGTACCTGAGCCTCCGATGGTACAAGAGCAATCGGTGGACGAACTTAAATCTTTGTTATATACTAAGTTGATGTCATCCCAAAATCCTGATGCAGAAGATGCAGATTTGGTTGGGTTCCTGAGACAACAAATTGATGAAAACCCCACTATTCAAGCCTTAGAGTTTTTGGCCTTTCAGGATGTGGTTGCTTCTAGCTTCACCAAAGTTAGTAAGTTAATCACATCAAACACCCAAGTTCTTAAAAGCTCAATTGATGCCCTTTCTGAATGGGTATCTATCCTAGAAGAGACTTTCCGAGCTTAGACCACCTCACTCAAACGAAGGCATGATGACCCGGAAGATCCTGATCATCATGAGGGGGAGAGGAAAAGACAAAGGGTGGTTGAGTCATCTGCTCGTGCTTTGAGTGTTGAAAGAGAGCCATCTACTCAAGACGTTAATGTTGAAGGTTCTGCCCTAGAATCTACAAGAGAAAGAGTTATTGAGGCAATAGTTGTGGAAGATGATGATGTATTGGAGACAAGTCCAGCGATCGAGCCAATGGTTGAAAAGCCGGAGGACTCCACAGTAGGAACAAGGTTGTTACTGGACTTGTCGGCCAATGTTGGATTTAATGATGTTTTTGCTACAGAGCTGGGTGGAGAATAGGATTTTGGAGAAGATATAGATAATATTGACAAATCATCTGGGTTATATTTTGACTTTGAAGCTGACATCAATGATGAAGACCCAATATTCCCATTTCAGGGTGATCATCAGACATTGCCGGAACCATCCACTACAGTTGAAGCTGGTGTATCCAATACTCCCACAGAGCCATTTGATCCGACCGAGATTTTTATGAAGAATTATGTGCCTTTTGAAATTCTAGCTAATGTTCGAGTTATGACAGGGCTAGAATCAAAGAGCCTTATCTTGAAGACATCTATTTTGGCATCTTCTTCCGGCATCGCAAAGCTCTAAGTGCTGATAAGATTCTTGGTATCCACAAGGAAACCAAAGAATATCGTTTGAAATACAAGCACTTCCTCAAAGCCAAGCGTCTCCCTATCAGTGAATTAAAGACCAAACATCGAGTTGTGTCAATTATACAAATTGATGCTCAAAGACTTCTCAGAGTCTGGTATCCAGTATTCACGGTGACACGACAAGATGGTAAGGTCTGGAGATTTAGTGAAGCTAACTTCTCAAACTTGTATTTAGAAGACATGGAGTATATAACCATGAAATTCGAAACATGACAAATAGAAAAGATGGAGTTCTTGTTGCCTTTAGTGCGATTAAAAGGTTTATGCACAGTCACGTTAAATTTTCTATGGTTATAGATGTCCAAATGGGACTTGAAGATAATCATAGAATCATCAATTTGAAGAGACCTGATCAAGAGCTGGAAGACATTGAAGCTTATCCGCTCTACATGATTCTTGTACAACCGGAGTTTGGGGTGATATACGATGTCGCAGGTCGGATAAAGAAGTTCATGAGGTTCAGTGAGCTGACAAATTCTCTGATGGAACTATTCGAATGGTGAGACGGGCGTTGGATACAAGATGAATTAATAATGATAAAGCTGTGGAGTCGGAGTGGATGAGTTCAAAGGATAGATATTTGTTGATCAATGCCCTGAATCTACTTGAGGAGAAAATTCAATATCAGAATGCATTGAGGAGGCTGGAGAAACTTCTCGGACTCAAAAAGACAAGATTTACAAGAGTTCGAACTTTAATCCAAAGGGGGAGAATGTTGGGTTCAAGTATGTGCGTTAAAGATTGTATTCAAGTTCTCCTTTAATATGCTTTATAATAGTTAGATTTAATGCTTTCCTTAGTATAAATAGTGATTAGACTTGTAATTGTCATTAACTTTTGCAATTAATCTGATTAGTGCTGTAATATTCTCTCTCAAGAAATCACAGAAGATTGTTGGTGAAAATTCTCTCCACTCATATTTTTGATCTTCATCTTGAAGATTAATTCTGAATTTATATGATTTTGGGCATTTCAAGAGTGAACTTAATGTAGAGAGAAAATCTCCAAGGAATTATACTAAGATTGACAGTGATCTGAGTAAGTTAAAGAAGTTACTGATTTTAAAGAAAGAAAAAGTTCAAGAGGCTGAGAAGAATTTGAATTTTGAGAGAATAGAGTTTGAGAAAGAGAAGAAGAGATTTTTTGAAGAAAAAAGATTTGGTGCTGAACGTGTATCTTATGAAAATAAGATAAACTCTCTCGAGCTAAATGCCAAAATGCTGTTAAAGCAAATCTCAGATTTTGAGCAGCTGATTATCTTGGAACGAGCCAAGACTGATAAAGAGAAGGAAGATATCAAAGAAGAATGTATAAGACAGAAACAGAAATTATCTGACAACATTGCTCTAAAGCAGAAGGCTTTAGATGAAGAGAAGATGTTATTTGCGCTTGGAAAGTGAAATACTGCAAAGAAATATGCAACAATATCTAAAGAGCTTGCTGAAAAGAAAAGGTGGCTCGACATTGCTTCTGAAAATGAGAAAAACAGCTCAGATGAAGAGAGAAGAGAGTTTGTCAATGAGAAGAAGAAATTTAAGAGGCTTAAAAAGGAGTTAGAAGGTAAACTCCTAGATACTACAAAGAAATTGTCTGATCTAAAGACATAACTTGAAACTGAATTGAAGATGAGACTGAACTAAAAAATAAGTATGATTTAGTTATTGATGAACGAGACCATCTTTTAAAGAAAGTCAAAGACTTTTCTTGTGCTCAAAGCTCAACTAGTTCTCCTTCACAATGTAAAACCAGCTTTTATGACTATTCCAAATCGAACAGTTATTCAAGCAGTCCTAAGTCAACTGTTTCTAAGAACCATTCTCGTTCTTCTAATCAGTACTATCAAGGGTACATCATCGGATCACCCAATTATTCTTCTAAAGTGAAAAGCATTTGGGTAAATAAATCTGAATCTGTTTCATCTCGACACTTTGTTGTTACTAATAACAATCTTTCTTGTTTTGTGAGATCCACTTCTGACTTGATAAATCTTAGCAAGAAAAGGATCATGTGCTCCACATGCAAGAATACTGATTTTGTGAACAGGAGGAGGTACAATAGATGGAATGTAGACAACAGATTTCAGAAAAGTTGGAAAGGTAATAACAGGTAAGATAACAATAATCTGTATGGATCTTATTTTGTATATAATCATTCTACTAAAAGTGCTAAAAAGAAAACATCTAATAAAAATAGATGGTTTGACAGTTACAATATTCCACAACCTGACACTAACAAAGAAGGACTCAAGTTCGTTTGGGTATCAAAATTTGTCTGATTTTATTTTGCAGGTGCATCATTACTGCCGCTGATCAGAAATTCATCCAATGATGCACAAATTCAGGGGGAGTTGTAAATTGTCCAAACAAGGCTTCTGAAAAACACAGTTGAGGACCCGAGCTTAACCATCCGTGGTTTCTAAACACACAGTTTAGGACCCGTGCTAAAAATGTTTCCAATTTTTGTTTTATTTTGAGTTGAACTGAAACATTTCTTAAATCTATTTTCTAGGGGGAGTCTAGAAATTTTAATAAATGTTTTTTGGAAAATGGTTTGTTTTGTGAAAACGAGTACATTTTCTGAGCAGGTATTTCCTGAGATTTTACTTGCGTAATTTCTCATCAAGCATAACTCCAATACTTGTTTCAGCTATTATTGAAATTGTTACCATCATGTCTCGTAAATAATATCATTTTCGGTGATAATACGCTCGTTAGTAATCAAAGTTTGTTTTCTGATTTTTTTTTACTTTGATCACATTCGTTAATTTTTTGAATATCAGAATCTATAAACTTGTTCTTACAGATCTTCATTCATTTCTCTCGCATATCGAATAATCTGATTGTTGTCGTATCACTCGTTCATTGATTGTGCTTAAAAGTCAAATTTCTTGATCAATTTTATATCTGATCATTGTGCTTTATTGTAATAACATTTTGATCAACTGCTTGTGATCAATTGAGCATAATGCTAAAATTAGGAGGGACTGAGTGCTTAACAAAAATAACTCTATGGAATGTCAGAACCGACAAACCTACCGAAGAGGACAACCATATCTGAGTGAGTTTAAATACAAAAGGGTTTGTGTGCTGAGATTAAAATGAAAAAGAGAGGGGTAGTTGTTGTGAGCTAAAAGAATTGACAAGAGTTGTGTCAGGATCAAAAGAATACAAGAATATTGTTCCGAACTTCAAATTATAATTTGACTTTTCAGGATGTGTTGCGTGCTAATTTCTCTAAAATTAGTCACTTGATTACATCTAATACCCTTGATTTGAAACGTTCAATAGATGCTCTTGCCGAAAGAGTGTCTATACTTGAAGAAACTTGCAAGTCTCAAGCTGAATCTCTTAAACGAAAACATGACGATCAGGATGATCCTGATAGTCATGAGGGGGAGAGGAAGAAGCAGAGATTGGCTGAGACATCTGCACAAGGAGCAAGAGCGGGTGAAGAGTCAATTCCTCAAGATGTAATCGTTGAATGTTCTGCCCCGGAGACTGTACGGGAAAGAATAAATGAGGCTATCGTGGTTGAAGAGGAAGAAGTGGGGACAAGTCCAATGATCGAGCCAATGGTTGAAAAGACAGCGGTCTCCATAGTAGAAACAAGGTTGCTTATGGACTTGTCTGCCAACGTGGGATTCAACAGTGCATTCTCTACTATTCTAGGTGGAGAGCAGGATTTTGGTGAAGATGTGGATAACATTGATGAGTCAGCTGGATTGTACTTTGATTTTGAAGATGATGTAGAAGAAGAAGATTTAGCTTTTCCCATTCAAGGTGATCCGCAGTCTATTCCAGAATCTTCAACTGCTGTTCTACCTGATGCACCTGAAATCAATGTTTCAAAAGAGACTGTTGATCCTACAGAAATATTTACAAAGAATTATGTTCCATTCCACATCAGAGCTAATTTCTTTGGGTATGATCGTGAACGAATTTGAGAGCCATATTTGGAAGATATCTACTTTGGGATATTCATTCGTCACAGAAAACTGATTTGTGGTGATAGAGTTCTGGGTATCCACAAGAAGCCTAAAGAATATAGAATTGAATATCGTCATCTGTTGAAAGCCAAATGTCAGCCCATCAGCCAAGTTCATACAAAGCACATAATTGTCATAATCAAACAAATTGATGCTCAGAGACTACGCAAAATCTGGTATCCTGTTTTTACCGTTACAAGGCAGGATGGTCAGATCTGGAGGTTTAGTGAATCTGATTTCTCAAACCTATACTTGGACGATCTCGAGTATTTGTACTTTGAACTCAAGAATATGCAAATTAGAAAGGAAGGAGAACTGATAGCTCTGGAGGCGATTAAAATATTTATTCGAAATCATGTCAAGCTGTCAATGATCATCGATGTTCAAATGGGTCTTGAAGACAGTCAGAAGATTATTAATCTCAAAAGACCAAATCAGGAGCTTGAAAACATTGATGTATATCCAGTCTATATGGTTCTTGAAAGTCCAGAGTTCGGAGTTATTTACTTTGCTCAACTTCAGGTTAAAAAGTTCATGAGATTCAGC
>NC_037540.1:35628489-35635452 GCF_001531365.2 Cynara cardunculus var. scolymus | reverse complement strand
CTTGCTCGTTAATGCTATTAATTTGCTCGAGGAGAAGTTACAATATAGAAATGCTCTGAGACGGTTGGAGAAGATACTTGGACTGCGCAAAACGAAATTCACAAGAGTCCAAACTTGAATCCAAAGGGGGAGATTGTTGGGTTCAAGATTAGGGCTTAAAAGTTGTATTCAAGTTTCTCCTTAGAATAGTTTTATTTGTAATATTTTAGTCTTTACTTTACTAGTATAAATAGGAATTTCCTCTTAATTGTAATTAGAGCTTTTGTCATTAATATTGAAATCAAGATTTGGCTGATGTAATTCTCTCTCTCTCCTCTAATCATTTCTTACATCATTCTTAGTGTTYATATCAATTCATGAAGATCATATCAAGATTTGTATGAAATCTGGACTCCACACCGGGCATACCACATAATCTATTAGTTCTCGATTCTTTGGAGACTAATATTGAAAAAGGCAAAGCCCAGACTAATTCTTGTCACAACCCCACCAGCTACTCATTTATCTCTCAAAAGATAAGTGTTTCAATAACACTTGGGGAACGCAGCTCACAGTCTTTCAATTTCTCATTCGGAGAAAGCTGATATTAAACAGAAGGATATATGTCCCCCCCCTTCAAGTCTTTTTGATCATGCATTGAGTCTGATAAATTTGTGTAGTCCACAAGATTTATCTTTTTGAGCCTAAACAGAAGCATATGATGCTTTATCTTTCTACACTACACAGATTTTGCATTTTATATGTTATTTTGCCGAAACATTCATAGATATTCTTTTCCAAGATATCGATGATTGAATGGAAGACCTGGTGAGATGAGCCTCATAAGTTTCATATATAAAGTACATCTGTTGTATTGAGTATATCTGTTATACTCACAGGCTAATCTTCTTATAACATTGAAAACAATTTCATACGTTGAAATTGGTTGTTATTTTCTCATTCCCTTTAATCTGAAAAGATTGAACAAGTGGATTTGAAAAGATCTGCTTACAATTTTTATGAATTGACGGCTTTCACTTAAAGATTTCATTCATTCAAATGTATGATCTAATGATTCTCATTTCATCATAAGGGGGAGTATGAAATAATGAATGAAATGTAAAATTCCGAACGATATAAGAGGAGTATGTTATAAAGATCAAGGGGGAGTAACATCAAAGTCAGCAACAAACTCAAAAGGAGTGTGACTGGAGATTATTACTAAAGAATATTCCTGTGCTAAAATGTCTGAGAGGTTTTAAATGTGAAGATCATCATTTCAAAAGTTTACTCACAGAAATTTCTTTTAAAAACAAAGTTTGTGAATTTTTGTCTGAAGAAATTCATTTGTGGGGAGAATGTCTGAAATTCGTTGTATGAAGATTGTTGTTGTTTTTGTTCTACATCGTCAAAAGTGAAAATCATTGTTGTTCTACATTCAAGGGAGAGAATGTTAGAAGATCTTTCTCAACAGACGATTATCTGAAGATTTCAAAGTGAAGATTTTTAGAAGTTCTTGAAGAAGTCGTAAAGTGCTTAAAGCGACAAAGTTCAAACGAGATTCAACCCGCGCAAATTTTTTCAAGCCTGAATACAAAGGGGGAGAATGTTAGGACCAAATTTTTTGTGTAAAATTGTGTTCGTCTTGAAAGATAAATATTGTCTATAATTAAAATAGACATCGTGTTTGACTTTGTGTAAAGTTTGACTTTGACTTAGAAGGGTTCAAGTTTGACCCTATATAAGTCTTTTGTTCTTTGTAATTTTTGGAAGACAGATTCAGTGTAATAATACGTAAACATTTGAGAGATTTACAAGCTTTGACCAGATTGACTTTTTCTCTCATCATCTCCTTAATGTTCTTGAATGTTCATACATAAATCTGCCATGGATGTTTAGAGATTAACTTGAATATTGATCATATTGGACTATCAAGATTAACCGAGGCAGTTCAAACAGGCATAGAGGCAACTAAATGGTATTACTGTAGCAATTGGGGTTATGGATTTTCAGTTTGTGGGGAGTAGTATGGGATCTGTAGTCGGGGGAGATTGCCCATTTGATTGAATACGCGAAGTTGGGATCATAAAAGTTAGTTGTGAAATTGTGAAATCAGATTTTACCGATAGTGCAGCTCCCGTACTTTGACAGTGTATAACTCACAAACTGTAAGTCGGAATAAACTCGTATTTTGCAGTTAGAAAGCCCTTACTGTATACTACAACTTTCATGAGGGGTCGAAAAGCCAATTATGACTCTAAGTGGCTGGAAACAGTGTGTTTTCGGGGCTGTTTGCATTGTATTCGGGATTAATCTGTTGTTTTGTAAAATTCATATAAAATATATGGATAATTCAAATGAGGTCGGTGGATTTATATGTCAAAGTTAATATTGATTCTTATTAATTTAATATATAAATGTGATCATCGATTCATTTAGCTAACTTTAATAAGTTTTAAAAAATTATTGTCATCACGCAACGCGTGATGTCAAACACTAGTTTTAAGCCAATTACAAAGTTTGATGATGTAGAACTTTATATATATATATATATATATATATATCAAAATAAACAACCTCAGATATCATAAAGCAACTTCGTATCATGTGTAACATTGATTTATATTATTTTAGTATCTAATATATGACATCAACCATTTATCTTCAAAAAAAATTAAATTATTTTCATCGCGCAACGTGCAGTTCCGAACACCAGTTAAGTTAATAAGGACATCAAGGTAATTTATATTAGAATGATTATCTGGTTAATTATAGGAATTCTCTTATGTATTATTATCTATTTAATTAACAAAGGGTTTTTATATTACAATAAATCTGTAATATAAAAATAACAAAAGATTATTATTAAGGGGCTGTTTGGTTCGTGGAATGGAATTCGATGGAATTGGAATTCATCAATTGAATTTGAGTTTGAGGGAATGGAATGTAATCTGATGAAATTTGACCATGCCTTGTGATTGCGTTTGGTTGCATGGAATTTGAATGGAATTCTTAACGGAACTGGAATTTTTTTGTTTGGTTCACGGAATTCAACTTTGGAATCGGAATTAAATATTAAAAATGACATTTTATGATTTTTTTTGTCATTTAAAAAAATTAAAATTACCATTAAACCAAATTACATTATTAACATCAGATAAAATTTGAAATTGTTCACTTATATTAMTAATATATGAAATTGTTCACTACAAAATACTAAGATCCGATAACATCTGAAACTATTAACTACATACCTTATTTCCAAAACCCAAATTCAAGTTGTCAAATCATACCAAAATCAACCTACCAACACAAACCTCACCCACTCCTCTCGCTCCCTTTCTTTCAAACTCCAAAAAATTAACACGTTATCAGGCTCGTTTGTTATCTTCTTGACTGCTATGAACCTCTCCACTCTAGAAAGTGATTGCATTTTTGAAAGTTCAGAATTCACCATGGAAGTCTTGTTTCGTATCTCCATTTCCATATCTACCATATTCTTCGATGCATTTTCAAAATTTTCCCCAAGTAAAAGAGCTGCACTATGCATTACGTCAACAAGAGTCTCAACTCAAGTTTTCTTCTTCTTACTACCTCGACTTGAACCTTCTTCACTTCGCATATTTGTAGCATTATGTACATTGTGGCTACTTTCAGTATCCTCTGATTGTTGTTCTTGTTCTTCTAGATTCACTTGCTCCAACATCTCAACAACATCCCTAACTCTACTTCCTTGAGCTCTATCTTTTCCAAAAATAGTAGACAGGTCTTCAAAATGTGGAAATATCTTGTTTTTTCCATTTTGTCACCGCCTTATGTACCTATGTTATAACCAGGTTTGAGACAACCTGGGTTGAGGTAATTTATACGTGTTCGTTATGTGKATTACGTGAAATATGCATGTCTAAGTAGAAATGCATGAACTATATATGTGAAATGTGAACATGATATTGTGCATGCCTATATGAAAAAAGATGGCATGATATGTATGTAATTTATACATGTATACATGTGGTGTGAAGTATACATGAGGTGATGCCTATTTGTGATAAGATATTCTGGTGGAAACATTATTATATTATTTAAAACCTTATACCTTCATGGTTAAGAAATCATGAATTTTATAATGAAAAACCTACCACCCAAGGTTATTTCTATTGGTTAAAGCTTTCACAGCCTATGAGTTTTATAATTAAAATCATCCTCACCGCCATGGTGGGAGTATTTAAAGAAATAAAAAGATAAGATTCGATCTTATCATTTGATTTGAAGGAAAATCTGTTGAAAGAGAAAAGATTGTTGTGGCGGTGAGAAGTGTTCTTGAACAAATCTTTTGTTCAAAGCTGTTTGAAGAACTTGTGATGTGATGTATGTTTTAAAACTACAGAATCTGTGATTGTTAAGGTGAGTTTTTAAACTACCGTTGATTATAAACTGTGAGTTTTATAAATACTGTTGATTATACACTGTGAGTTTTTGATGACTAAAATCTTTATATTTTGTTATATAAACTGCTRGGTTTTGATAKTKGTTTTGAAGAAAAGATGGTAAAACTATTTTGATARTTTAAAGGTGTTATTGTTATATATTTGAGTATTAAAAACTGTGTTGGGAAKGATAAAGAAGGGATTGCTTCTTTAGAACAGTTTTGGAAATGATATCCTGTTTTGAGGATTTAAAAAGGGATATGATGTTTAGGAAATCATTGAAAGGAATTGATTGTTCTTGAGTTTGAAAGGTTTTGATGATAAAACTGTTGGTTGAAAACTATAGAGAATATTCTTTTGAGACGATTGTGATTTTGATATGTCTTCATTTGAAATTAATCTATAAATTTTATGGATAAAAATATGAATGAGGAATCGATAGGATGGTTGTGACTGCGGTCCTTCATCCGAACTAGTTCATAGATTTTGAAGAAGAAATTAGGGTGACATATCAACGAGAGGTGTCTTTTGGAATAAGGGTGACATATCAAGGAGAGGTGTCTATTGGAATAAGGGTGGCATATTAAGGAGATGTGTCTTTTGGATATAAGGGTGGTAATTATGTGTGAATATTATAGCTCTTACTATTATGACTTTTAAGACTACAATAGATTTGAGTCCTTACTTCTTTGTGATTTGAGAACTCAAAGATATTGTTCTTATTAGAAATAATAGTATTGATGTTATTGAGAAGGGGAAAATTTGGCCTATGGCCATTGATATTGGTTAAAAGTATTTTGGAACAGAATGGTTATTTTTATGAGGAATCAGAGGGGCTCTGGTTGTTCCTTGTAAGGAACCAGAGGAGCTCTGGTTGGTCTTCATTAATGGACCAGAGGATTCTGGTTATTGATTTGGAAAATGAGCAAGTTTTTACTAAATGTACTAATTGGACAAGAGGCTCTGTATCTATTAATAAGAGCTTCTATGTCAAAATCATATTTTTAGAAGTTTTAAGAAAATGATTTTATACTTAGAATCTTTTTATGAAAAACAGACCAGAGAGGCTCTGGTTGGCTTACATGGTGAACAAGAAGCTCTGTTTAGTACAACCAGAGGCTCTGGTCGAGGAACCAGAAGCTTTGGAAGAGAGACCAGAGGGGCCCTGGTCGAGAAACCAGAAGCTCTAAAAGAGAGACCAAAGGGGTTCTAGTCCTAGTTATTGAAATATATTCCACATGTGCTTTGAAACAAGAGCGATGGACCAAAACAGAATATGATTTTATTCCACATGTTGTGAAATGATTATTTGATAAATGTTTTGGTGATCTTCACCCTGCATTACATAAAAGGGAACCTCACTAGACATTCATGTCTAACCCTCATTTCGTGTTTTCAAAATATGTGTGTAGGTAATGATAATAAGGGAAAGAGCATTATGTGAATTACTTCCCTATGTGCTTAGCTGTTTTGGAAGCATAGATGCTAGGATGCAAGAACATGTACTTTTGAAATTTTGGGTTGCATATTTTACATTATAGACTCTTGTATCAAGGACCTATGTGGGGGAAAACATGTATTCTATATATGAAATATGTGTTATATGCAATGTATGGATTTGGGGGTGTTACAGAGTTGGTATCAGAGACTGAGTTTAAGGGATTTAGGTATTCACATGCATGATCCCTAGACTTAAACTATTTCATTGCATATTAGGGTCCTAGACATAGTTAGAACCTTTGGAATAAATATAATAAGTTAAGAGATCAGTGTGTAAGGTATTTTCGGATTATATCTGGCCAATGTAATTTTTGAATCTACAAGTACATAACTGAACTTGGACACTTTATTATATTTGGGAATGTGAAAAATGTGGTGTTTTAACTTTGTTATCTACAGATGGCTAGTAGATCAAGAAGGTCAGAAAGGATAACCCACCCCAATGAAGAAGAATCCTCTGTTGCTCCTATTGGCACCTCTGAGGGCAGAAGCAGAGGCAGAGGTAGAGACAGAGGTGGTGGCAGACCAGAGGCAGAATAAGCCAACCCGAAATTAATATGAACCAAGAAAAATCAAACTCTGAAAATATGAATCAAGAACGGATGTCTCACCTAGAATATGTAACAAGAGACATATTAGCTGAAAAAATGGGAAAACTAAGGGAAACCTTGACTTCTATTTTGAGGAATCTTGCCAGAATAGAGACATGCAGAATTGAAGTTACTTCATCAATTCCAATTATCAATAACAGGGAAGGAGACATAAAGATGTTTCTAACTTGTAAACCACCAACCTTCTCAGGAGAAAGAGATCCAATTAAAGCTATGTGTTGGGTCAAAGAGATGGAGTCTGTATTCAATACCATCCGATATGCAGATACAGATAAAGTCAGATTTGCAGTCTCTGTGTTGAAATCCTTAGCCAGAACAGATATTTTGCAAACTATGACATGGCTAGAGTTTGTCAACAGATTCAAGGAGCAATTTTGCCCAAAAGCTGACATTAGACAAATGGAAGAAGACTTTCTAAAATTGGAACAAGGAAACAGAACTGTAAG
>NC_037540.1:35603846-35628389 GCF_001531365.2 Cynara cardunculus var. scolymus | reverse complement strand
GCAAACAATCTTGTAAAATATGTATTGATCTTCTTTATCAATATATATTTTAAATTTGAAAATTGTGTTTGTATTCATCCCCCCCCCCTTCTACAAACTGTTTAGTATTCTTGTAGACCCTTTTGGGACCAACAACAGGTTTATCGCTAAGCCTTTGCCCGATGAATAGGTTTATCGCTCAAACCTTTGAATGATGAAATATGCTCATCTCTCAAGCCTTTGAACGATGAAACATGCTCGTCTCTCAAGCCTTTGAACGATAAACAAGATCATCGCTCAAGTCTTTGAACGGATTAAAGATTTATCGTCCAAACTTGTAACCACAAAGCTCATCTCCCATGCTTTGAGCTGATTGAATGCTCATCGCCCAAGTCTTGTCCGGATATCTCCTTTATCGCTCAACCCTTGATCAAATTTCAAATTTCAAAAACAAGAACTTAGCATATCGCCCAAGTCTTTAAGCGATATAGACTTATATCACCTAAGCCTTGGTTAATATACTTATCTCCCAAAAACTCTTCTTTACTTCAAAACTTGTAAAATACAATATATTCAAATATATCAGTTAAGTATCCACTCATCATACAAATAAGAATTAAAACACTTACTTCCTCTTGAAATAAGATCAGATAAAATTCAAAAACATCCCTTGGAATCAGTAGCACATAGTCAAAAGCATTAGATCATAAGAAAATAAATACATTGAAATACATTTTGAAAATACAGACGTTTGAAAACACTAAATTAAGTATAAACTAAATTCAATATTGATGAAAATTAGAAATTTAATCAGTGAGTGAAATTGACTAATAAATTCAAAAATTTCCAACTTATTGAACAAAATTTATAGGTAATTCAGGTTTTCAAATTCAGCATACCTAACTTGGATATTAGAAAGCTAAAGCGTTTTCATCTAAAGCTTTCGTAAACAAATCAACTAACTGATATTCTGTACTAATAAAGTACAACTCAATTGTACATTTTTCTACATGATCTTTTATAAAGTGATACCGGATGTCAATATGTTTGGTTCTGGTATGCTGCACAGGATTGCAAGATATGGCGATGGAGCTCTTCGAGTCATAGTATATTGAAATCATGTTATAGGAAAAACCATAGTCTTTGAGTTGAATACGCATCCAAATGACTTGAGAACAACAGCTGGCAGCAGCAACATATTATGCTTCAGCTGTAGATGTGGACACACAATTCTGTTTCATTGAAGCCCAACTCACTATCTTGTCTCCTAAAAAACTATAGATGACCCGATGTGATTTTCCTGTCTATCATACAACCTACATGAGCTACATCTGAGTATGTTGTTAGTTCAAAGCCGGTATCTCTAGGATACCAAAGTCTAAGATAAGCTATCCCTTTTAAGTAACGAAAAATTCATTTCACAACACTTAGATGGGATTCATTAGGACAGGCCTGGTATCTGGCACAAAGATGTGTTGAAAATATAATATCAGGTCTACAAGACATCAAATACATTAAAGAACCAATCATGCCTCGATAAGTCTTTTGATCTATAGCTTTACCCGAAAGATCAACATGTAGTTTTGAACCTGGAGCCATAAGTTTACCTGCAAAATGAATAACTTCACTTTAGGTACCCACTTAAGAACGGGTCCTTTCAGGTTAGATTTTGTTGGCGGTATGTTGTAATTACCAAACCAATTGTTTTTGAAAAATTTTCTCTTTTGGATTTTGGCTTTAATAGGAGAACAAAATTTATGAGCAGAATTGAAATAAGTAAAAGGAACAAAATCATCTCATCCACAGTTAGAACAACGGATTTTACTATTTGCTAAATGGATCAATTCATTCATAGAATACTTTTTAGCAACATAAAATTTGTCTGTTACACTTTTAGCAAAACTGATATTATTATTCTTTCTAATAGATGGAGATGACTTTGCTGATCTATTATCGTAGATCCTTTTACTTTCTAGATGTACTTGAACTTCATAGATTTATCTGTAACATCATAAACAAATCCGTTAGAAGATTTTTGATGATTAACCTTGTTTTTATGATTTGCAACAGTTTTCTTCTGTTTCTTTGAAAGCCTTTTTGATTTATTCTTTTTATAATAGGTATTCACAGGAACAGGTTTGAATTCAGTTTTAGAGTTTTCTTCCTTAAAGATCTTGACAAGTTCCTCAACCTTTTCTTTACCTTTATCTAAAAATTCAACATGCCTGGGAAGAAGTTGTGAGAAATCAAATTGATCAATTTCTTCCTCCAAACAAACATCAGGATTTAGAATTTCAGAGAAATCCATTTCTTCTTTCAACACTTATATTTCATCTGAATCAGTAAATTCACAGAAAGATTTTGTTCCAAAATTTTCCATAAATGATTTACATGAAGAGGCTTAAAAATCAACAGACTCAAAATATTCTTGTTCTTGTACTACACTTTGAGACTCAAAATTTTATATTTTAGACAAAAACAATTCCTTTTCTTTTTCAAAAGAAAGTCTTACTTCTTTTAAAACACTTTCCAGTTGCACAATTTGTTTTTCTAAAACAAGAGTATGAGTACAAGGTTTGTATACAACTGGTTGTGATGAAAGTTCAACAGTTGAATAACTGTGAATGCAATCACTAGAAAGTGCAGACACTCTCGTTTGATAACTTTCATTTAAATCTTTATAATCGAAAGGAACTTGCATTTTATCTTTTTTTTCTGTTTAAATCCTCTTGTTCCTCCACTTCATCAGATGATTCATAAACTGAATTTGGTAATCTGGACTGAGGTCTAGATATTCAAATTTATATAAAGTTGGGGTATGATAAAGTGCCTTCATCAAACAATTTGGATTTTCCAAACCTAAACCTTCTCTCAGACAGAAAAATCTAAATTCATTAGGCTTGTTCAAAAAAATTGTTTGATCAGTTTGTCCTCTCTTATAAAGCCTTTGTTCAAGATCTTTAAGTTTTTCAGTTACACATTTATTTTGTAAAGCAAGAGAACTATTTTTAACAATAAGGTCATCATTCACAAACTCTGATAACTTTAATTTTTCTGATATTTCAGAAATCTGATTCTTCAAATCATCCATTTGATCGTTTAAAACTTGTTTTTCAGCTTTCAAAGATTGTGCCCATGAAAAGTTTTCAACATTTTCAACATGAACTCTCAAAAAATTATTTTGTTCTTTTTCCAGTTTCTTTTCAAGAATAGCCACAAGATCTTTTTCGCGTTTTAAGTTTTAACTGAAAATCTTACAATTTAAGCATCATCCTTTGCATCTGCTCAAGATAACAAGATTCAAATACCTCAGAGCTTGATTCTGATTTGATATCTTCATCTTCCAAGAAAGCAGTATCCTCTCTATCCATCAAGCAAATGTGAGCATGAGCCTCCACTTCCTCTTTTTCATTAGTCAGATTCAACCAGTGATCATCTTCAGCCATGAGTACTTTACTATCATCCTTTGCATCTGCTCAAGATAAGAGGATTCAAATACTTCATAGATAATTTGGTATCTTCATCTTCCATCAAATCAGTATCCTCTTTGACCATCAAGCAAATGTAGGCATGAGCCTCCACTTCCTCTTCTTCATCAATCAGATTCAACCAGTGATCATCTTCAACCATGAGTGTTTTACCAGCATCTTTTTGCTTAGAGAGAATAAATATGTTCTTGTAGTAATCAGTGTTTTTAGACACTGGTTTCCTACAATTAACGGCTAAATGTCCTCTCTTTCCACAATTGTAACACTTTTTGTTCTCATCAACCACTTCCTTTCCACTCTTCTTCTTTTCATCATAATTGTTCTCGTATTTCTTTTCTTCATACTTCTTCTTTTCCCCAAATCTGTCTTTATACTCATACTTTGACCTAGACGAGAACCTTTGACTGCTGGAATGTGGCCTTTTATAGAATTTCTTCTAAAAAGCCCTAGTTAGCATCACCATAGCCTCTTTCATCTCTGAATCAGAATCACTGTCAGAATCTTCTTCCACTGAAGAATCACTCTTCTCTATTGGCTCTTTCATTGACGAACTTTCCCTTGATCTGCTTCTTCTACCAGACACTAAAGCTACAGGATCAACAACTACCTTCTATGGCTTTCTCTTTGCTTCTCTAATCTCCAAGACCTCTTCCTCATTCTGCTTCAAGGTTTCATACACTTCATGAATATCAATTTCTAACAAAGACTTGTTACAGTCAAGATCGGATTTGACTGGTCAATAATTGCGGATTTGTCTGGTCAATAATAACATTTTTGACTAGTGAAAAATTGCGGCTATGCAAAAAACAGATAGGATAGTTTCATAACTTTACAAATAAGCGACAAACGGTTCATATGTAACAATCTATTTCTTTTTTTAGTTTATTATATATATATATATATATATAATAGTATTATGTTTGATATACAAAAAAGAAGTATTGATTGAAAAGTTTTCTTTTTAATATTATTATAATAAGTACTAGTGAGTGGTGTTGGATGATTGGCATTTAAGAGAGTTGTTGTTTTGTGATTGGAGGAACTTGGAGGTGGGACCATGAGTCAAATTGGAAGTTCCATTTGTCAAGTTATGATGGCACATGGTGATGCCAACAAGAACGAAGGTTCTCCATGCAAGTTTTTAGTTTCGGAACCACTCTTTTATATAATAATCATCCTACCAATTTTAAAACACATTTGAGTTAATACTTCAAATCAAATGGCATAAACTTGGTTAGTAAGAGTGCCTTTTTAGTGTAAGAGTTGGATCTTGGTGGAAGTTTTCCTGCAAGAAAATAAGCTCTCTATATCGAAAAGTTATGAGTATACGGATCTTTTTCTAAATATCTTTTATGAACATATGTATAATATGTACACTTTGTTAAGTGTGAGTAAATACAATTTTATTAAAAGATTTCATGTCCATTGATGAATATGTTTCAATATATTACATAGCATGTATTTTATTTCGTATGATATGTTCACATTTTTAAGTTACTTAGTGTGACAAGAACCTTAATGGTAAAAAACTTATGATCATAAGCAATATATAACCTTAGTGGTGGTGGACATACATGCATGCAAATATAAGTATATGATATTGAAACATAAGTTATAGTTTACTTTTGATCATGGCATGATACTGGTTTGTTATTTAAAATTGTATTATCCGTTACTCACCCGGAAAATGTTTGCTTAAAAAATGTGATAACCGGGTTTAAGATTATAAAAGTTTGGGGTTGCTTTTGAACGATGGCATAAAGTTGAGGGGTTGTTTTCATAATATGCTTAAAATATTTTTAACCACTCACCACCTTATATATTTTTAAGTGAGTATATGTGAGATATTTTTATTATCTCATAGGGTTTTGAACAGAGAGAAAAGAAGGAGTCTTCTGTGTGTGTAATCTCTATGTTCGAGCAACAGAAACCAAAAAGGAAGGAAGAAGTAGTTGAGTCTGTGATTCTTAAGCTGAATTTGCTCTTGTATATCATCAGCATATATTTGTGATCATAAGGTGAGTTTTACTTTGAAAACATCATTTGTTGTGTTTTTGGGTGAACAAAGCGTAAGGTTTCATACATATGTATGTGATGTTTATATGCTATTTATTAGTATAAATTTTGGGTTTTGATATGATTATATCATCTGAATGTAATAAGAGTGGCATAATCAAGATATGGGTATATCTTTGTAATAAAGGTGACATAATCAGGAGCTAGGTATATCTTTGTAACAAGGGTGACATAATCAGGAACTGGGTATATCTTTGTAACAAGGGTGACATAATCCGGAGCTGAGTATACTGAGATAATGGTGGCATAATCAAATTCTGGTGAATGATGATCTTTTTGATTATGGGATTCTGTTATCGCATCCATATGATACAACGAGTATGATTGTTATTTCATAGTGTGATGCGATGAGATTGGATTTTGATTCAAGTATTATTTTTATCAATGAGATGCGATATATTGACTTTATCGCACTAGTATGGTGCGAGGAGTTACAGTTATCGCATATATATGGTGCGACAAGGGTGTTTATCGCATCTGTTAGATGAGACAAAAGGTAGATATCGCATCCTTGGGATGCGACAAATTTGGGTTATCACATCAATGAGATGCGAGAAAATATTGTCACATCCTTGAGGTGCGACAAGGGGGTTATCGCCTATGAATGATGCGACATAAATTGTTATCGCATCAATATAATGCGATAAGTTGATGTATTTCATGTGGGATGCGACAAATTGATTATTTATTTATTTAATGCGATAAATTTAAGACTTCAATGGGTTATGATGCGATGAATGAAGTTGTATCTTCTATATGATAGGACAAAGATGTTTGTTTTAATAAAAACATTGTTTATTTGTTATTTATACAAATATGGGCTTTTTAAAAAGTCTTTTGGTGATTTCTACCCTGTAATAGCAATTAAAAGGGATTTCTCACTAAACCTCATGGTCAAACTCTCATTTTGTGTTTTAAAATGTGCATTGTAGGTCGGGTACAATCGGAGGATAAAGGGAAAATGTGAAGATGTTATGATTGCTTTACATATGTGGATTTTTTTTGAAAGATGTTATATTATCTCTGCTTGAAAACTTGTAGGTTACAAGTCTTGTACTTGATATATATAGAAAAACTTTGTGACTACTTTTGTAATGTAGCAAGTTGCACATTTGGGACCAGTGTGTAATTATTTGAATTCATATTATATGAAATATGTGGGTTATATGTAAATGTGAAATGGGTGTTACAAAAAAAAAAGTATGTGCATATGTCTCAGGAACTTGATTGCAAGTAGAAGCTCTTATGGTGGGATGTATATGAAATTGTAGTATATTATATTTCAGTATGGATTAAGTATGTTCCATTTTCGGTTATCATGAAATTTCTATCTAAATGTAAGCTTTGATGTTGGTATTTTAAATTTGTTAAATTTATGTAATAATCAATCTATGTATGATTATTATTATGATTATTTTCTTCCTTTCTCGTTGCCAAAAAAAAAAAGGATGTTTCATCATATATGAACATATGTGATTCAGATATGAACTATATGTGAACTCATGTAATTCGCATATGAACTATTTTAACTGATTCACATATGAATTAATTAACTGATTCACATATAAACCCTTGTGATTCATATATGAATTAATTAACTGATTCACAAATGAATCTGTGTGGTTCATATATGAACTAATTAACTGATTCATATATGAACCTGGGTTCATATATGAATCGGTTAAATAGTAAACATATGAACTAATTACAGAATTCACATATGAACATATAGTTCATATGTGTATCATATGGGTTCACATATGAACCCGTTTGCCTACTATTTGTAAATGTTACGAAACTACCCATTTATCTTCTGCATACCCATACGAAGAATTTTCCGGTGTTTCATGGTTAAAGCCGCAAATGTTTTGCAAGATGAAGGTCTATGATCACTTCTTTACTTCTCAAATATTTTACCATTTCTCAAATGAACCTTTCCCTATAAACAAATGTTTTCTTCTACTACTTAATATATTAATTATAATAAACAACTAAATTATGTTATATATTAAAAACTAACAAATAAGATATTTAAAAGAGAAGAAAAATCTCGTGTTAAAAACCGCACATTAGGCCAATGTCGTGCCATAGGCTTAACATGGCGTGAGACACAATTCTAAAACAACGATGCACAATGATGATTATTACGACGAGACTTTTAGAACATTACTTATAAACCGAGTATTGAAGATGCTCTTATTCATCATATCGTTTTGGTTTTGGTCTCTCATTCTAACCTCCGTTATATTTATTATTACCTCCCTTCAGTAGCCCCTCATATCGGGGATAGTTTGGATATTTTAGTTCTTAAATGTGAAGCGACATGTAAAAAGTAAGCAGAAAACCTCCTTGAGTTCTCTAACCACCCTCCCCCATTTCTTACGTCTCCATTTTCATTTATAAGTACATATGAGTAACGAAGCAGTGTTATCCTTCTTCGTGGCGTCTCCTGACTCCCATGGTGGCCACTAATACCACCGATAGATCCGACCTACGGGTAGACTGTGAACAAAGGTGAAGATTTTTTAAACTCTTCTCATTTGGAAGGGTTGGTTTGTAATCAAAGTTCTACTAATGTGTTACGGCAATATGGAGCGTTATGGCCCTGATGGCTTTGGCGCCATGTCAACTCCCGTGGCATGACTATAATGTTTGGCTTGTGATAAGGCGCGTTATGGTGCAGGGTGTATTTTTTTAACTTGTTGGTTATTAAGTATGGTTGGTAGCATGACCTTTTTGAATAAAAGACCTAAATGAACACAAATGGGTAAAACTTCAAATGCTTAATCCTTACTCCCATTACGCGGAAACGAAGCCGATGAAGAATTGAAGAATGGCGAGAATTGAGAGTCATCAAGATTGGAATCAACTAATCAAGCTGTAAATGCTTAACGTCAAAGTCGACTGATTTTGCACTTTTGATACTTGGTTTTGAAATGATGCGCAAAGAGAGATATGCATTCAGTTCTTTGATTTTGTTTTTTGATTTTGTTTTACTTTTGCATGATTCTTTGATTCTGTGTTGTTTGATTCTTTGTTCTTACACCACCTTAGTCATCTTAAAAGAAGTATCCGCATTTGAATTTGTTTAAAATTCTTTTTCCATCGAAACTTAAGCCAACTAGCGTGGATCTTACATACAGATTTGTCGTCTCGAGTCAAGTCTTGAAAAACACAGTGGTCTTGTTGTAACTCGTAAGGCTTGATACTTGATTGTATCATCAAGCCAAGCCTTACATCAGTTAAAACCTTGTTTGTATGAAATGACGTTTATTGAAGAAAACCAGAAAAATCGACATACCATAGGGACCAAATCTGTAATTTACTCTCTTTTTTCTATTTAGTGTAAACTCGTACATGTTACTTTGCTAAATTTACGTAAATGATCGTGATGATCTCCCTTTTCTTAATGCTATAAAACGATAGATCAAATGATATTGACTGTATTTTACATCCTGATTTATATTTAAATAGCATGTCACTTGATGAAATCATAATTTTTAACGAATTATATAGATAAAAACTATAAATTTTATTTCTCATTTAATTCTGTGTTAACTATAATAAATTCATTATATATCGGCTTCGACAACCACCATTATATAGGGGGTGTTTGGGATTGTTTATAAAAATAACTTATTGACTTATTCCGGCGTGGCACCGGTAATAAACACTTTTGAGTGTTTGGATAAACAACTTATACCGGTGCCAAATCGGTAATAAGAAGTTTTTGAAAAGTTAAACCCTTCTGACTTATAATAAGTTGACAATTGTTTTTTTGTAGAAAACATAAGTTGTTTCATATAAGCAATCCCAAACACCCCCTAACAAAGATGTTGACATGTACAAATACTAGTAATATTATTTAAAATTAGATATTATTAAAATAAAATACATTTATGGATTAATGATTTAAAAAAATATTTATTTTATTTCTTAAGGTTGAGTTAAAAGTGAACATGGTATAATATCATTTTTTTTTCATATACCATGTACCAATCAATTATAATTGGTATGTAAAATTTTATACTATGTACAAACCAGCTATATTAGTACCAACTAAATTCTTACCAACTTTTTTCGGTTAGCACTTGTTGATATGGTTTTGTACCAACGTTGCAAAAGTTGAAGTTATAGATTTATATAAATTGACATTTTTACCAACTAGATCTAGATGCACTACAACCGTCAAGCATTCAAATAACATATTGATATGTGTTGTACCATTTATCCCTACCCAGGGGCGGATTCACCATGTAAAAGGTGGGGGGAAGGGCCCCCATTAAAAAATAAAAAAATGAATTTTTTTAAGGTTAAATATTGTTTTTTTTACTTTCTATCATGGTTCTCCTCCGTAATTTCATGTTAGGGCCCCCACCAACTAAAGAAAGTATTTTGAAATCAACCAAAAAACTGAAAAGTTCCTCGAAATCGATAAGAAAACCTTAAAAAATCCCTTGAAATAATCCAAAAAAACTTCAAAAATCTCTTGGAATGGTGGAATTAGGCTTAAAACACATCGGACGACTTGGTGGRCGTTTAAGCTACCTTAAAGGTGCCCCCACTAGACCAAAATCCTGGATCCGCCACTGTCCCTACCTATACAAGCATTCAGATACTCTTCATATAGTAATATAAACGTTCACTAATAGTCTAATACAAGTAGGTATTGTGGAGCGATGAATCAGTGATAGACTGTGAAGGTGTGAACAAGTTACTAAAGTTGTTAGAGTTGATCAAATGAATTCAATCAATTCTTATATATGCATCAATATTATAATTTAGTGATATTTAAAATAAGACAATTTAAAATTTAAAATCAAAATATATTGTACTATTAATTAAATTTTAATTAATAAATAATTTTAAAAAATTTGGTACGCTACGGTATTATCTTTGTACACGACTTCTATACCATGTACCAACCAAATTTAAATTGTTGGTATGATACTAACAATCAATTAAATTGGTACCGAGTAAATTGACAAAAATTAAATTGGTATGATTGATATAAGAATTGGCTGATTATCATTATACAAAATTGACACCCGATGAGATATATGAAATTTAATATTAAAAAAAATGCTTTCGGTGGTTTTGGTTCTTTTGGTTATTCACCTCTCGTTCAAACTCTGTTTGTTACTTTTGTTTCTTGTTAATATTATTAAAAAAAATGTTAGATTTAGGAACATGTTTATAGAATAAAAAATATTTTTATTGTAAATATAATTATTTTTTTTAAAAAACATCTCCAACAGTTATACTATAATTTTTTAAAATAAAATATCAGAAGTTAAAATTTTAAAAAAAATACATTCAACTTCAACAACTATTTTATTTTAACAATTTTGTCATTAATTGTATTATTAAAATATTTAATATATTATATTATTTTTTTCTCGTAAACATTTAATTTCAATGTTATCTGTTGATGAGAAAAAATTAAATATTATTTATCTCTCTCTTCAATATGGGGTCTTAAAAATTTCTCAGAATTTGAAGATTTTTATTTTCTCTCTTCTTTTCTTTATTTTAACATTCACGATAACATTAAATGTGGGGAATTCTTCTACGACTCGATATTAAAGTGAGAGAAATAATATTTAATTTATTCTCGTTGATAAGGAGACATTGAAATTAACTGTTTAAAAAAAAATATATATATATATATATATATATATCTTATTATATAAATATATATATATATATATTAAATATTTTAATAATAAGATTAATGTTTTAATTAATAAAATAATATTAAAATTAAATGTAATTTTTTTTAAAAATTTAACTTTTAATTTTCTATTAAAAAAAACTATGATACAATAACAGATGCTGTAAACAATTTGAATGTAAACGAGAGACAATCACGGCATTGCGGAAGACCCAGAATGAGTTACCAGTCAACCCATTGACTGCCCATCATTTTCTGTCGCTTTCACTTTGCTTCTATTTTCTACGCCTTTTGACTTTTCAAACCATCTGCTCAAGGACTTTGGGACAATTGCCAGTAGCTGGTGGGAATTCCCCTTTTATATCTCCACCCCTTGTACTTTTATATCTATTACAAAAATATCCCCCAATTCCTTCTATTTATAACATATACCCCCTGTGGGTAGGGATGAGCATTAATTACAAGTGGTCAAACAGATGGATGTTGTTGACTCCATTACATTATTATTTATTTGTTTTTGAATTAAATAAATGAATTAATAATATCAATCATGATAAAGCTTATTTTCTTAGAATTATGATTTTAATTCTGGGATGGAACAACTTTTAAGACAAATAGGAGGTCGTTTACTAAACACTTACCCGGTAAGTGCTTACTGGTAAAATTTAACACTATTATTTACTTACCAAGTAAGATTTTAGTCCATCAAAACGACATCGTATGCAAAAATTTACTCGGTAAGCACTTACCATGGTAAGAGTCGTCACCTTCACATACCGGTTAAGGTTCTTGACCCTTGTCTCGCTCTTACCAGATAAGATTTTTTTCCTTTGACCAAGTGATTTTGCATGAAAGTGAAGTGGGTAGTTAGTAAACTTTACTTTAACGATAGACTAGACCTATTTGGTTGTGCTCTTTGTTCTAATTAAAAAAGAAAAGGTTGTACAAAAGTCAATAGTGGAGAGTAGCCCATTGTATAGAAGGTTCCAAACATACACATCTTTTAATCTCCCAATACTTCTAGAAACTTTAGCCGTTATAGTTAAAACTATTTACATCTTTGCACTGCAAGACATTAGTGGCAACCAAATCATACATACAGTACATGTTCATAGAAATCATACCCTTATACTTGTAATACAATGAAACGTCAGCTTTTGTGTTGGATGTTTGCAGATCGTACCATACGAGCGTCTTAACAGGTTTTGATAACGAAGGTTTAGAAATCCAACTGTTAAATTGTATTCAGATATATGTATGTGTAATATCAGTCTTTCTTTACCCTTTTTTGTAAAACTAGATGATGCTTTCTATAAGAATTCATCATCAAGAATCTATCCTATTACGTATAGCCTATTGATATAATAACTTGTGAGAATATGAGGACCTTTTATGTTAACTTCAATAATATTAGGGGATGTTTTGAATCTTAAATAAATTTGTGGGGTCCATTTGAAAAAATTTCCTACTTAAATATGGACGGCAAAATGGTGACAAATACTCCCTCATAAACGTTAACAACCTTCCCTCCTCAAAATAGACATTTATTATTTTTTATAATATAAAAATATTAATTTAATATATTTTATTTAAAAATAGAGTCTGAAAATGAGATGCATACGAAACTATGTACTACCTCAAATGATAGCACATATTCTTATTAATTCAAGAAATATATATTATGATTTAAATTTATAATTTTAATATTTTGTGAATTTGATCATACTGAAATAATTTATGAGTTGTTTGGTTAATTTTTCATAGAAATTCTTTATGAATAAATACTAAAAGGGTACTCATGCAATACATCGAAACACATTTCTGTTTCAATTTTTCGTTTTTATTTTTTATTCATGTCGATATAATATGATTTTATATGGTTTTCAGAAAACGATAATGTTTTGTTTTTTGAATAAATATAAATTTGAAAATATCATATACATTTTGTAAAAATCATATCAATATTAGTATCAAATTAACTATTTAAAAGTTCTTGTTTGTATATTTTTTCTTAATTTAAATTTTTTATTATAATTTAATTTAACTTGATTTAGGTTTAATAATATATTTTTTATAAAGATAATAATTAAGTATTCTGTTAGAACTCAACCATTATCATAATTATATTTTGGATTTTTTATATTTTAAAATGATATATTTATCCTCTATTTGATTATGTTTATACGTAGTTAGTTACACGAATTCAGGCATAAAGCTTTAATAAGTTGTACTTATGCACAATTTACTTGTAATATTGAATTCTAAGTAATATGCATCAATAAACAGTACTTCATGCATAAAAAAATGGTTTTTAAGAGTTTTTGTCAAATGTTTTATAATATAGTATAGATATGTGTAAATTAATCCATGTGTATGGATTAAGAAGATTTTGTTTGGGTCTCTTTTCCATATATGAAAGAAGCATGTTTTTTATTTAGAAGAGACAATTTTGTAAAAACATGACTATCTACAAAAAGCTCTCATCTATAAGCTTATTGAATAAGTCATTTTCTATATCATTAAGCTATTACCAAACAATCATTTATAAGTGACCGAACAAGCATTTAACCCATTAAACTGCTAATGAAAAAACCTAGATATGGCTGGTTTTGGTTTTAAATCATGGTTCGAGCCACCTCTAACTTTAGATTATCATGAAAAATTCCGATCCATTGGGGTCGGAAAAGATACATTTTTTCGAATGATACAGCTACGTGTTACAAAATTAGCTAAAAATTTATACAATAATTGTACGCTCGTAGCTCGCTTACGAAACAAAAACATAATACCCCGCTACTCGCCATTGCGACTCCTACCGATCTTGCTCGTTTTAAAATGCCCAATGTACAACAATTGATGCACAATGTACAACTTCCAATGCACATTGTACAACCTCTTCTCTATTATCAATATGAGTTTCTTCAATCAAACCAAACTTGCTTGGTCTGAGCTATCGTAATAAGGAGAAGCTTTCCCATCATTCATGGTCGGTTTCGGTTTGCCATCGGCCACAGCCTCCTGAAGCAGGTTGACCACGGTTCGCATCGAAGGCCGGTTAATTGGAAGCGGGCTAATGCATAACAAACCTATATCAAGAACCTTACAGATTTGGTCGTTGGATTCATATTCAAGCTCGGGATCAAGCACGTGATCATGACCCTTTTGGTTCACCGTGGCGTGCACCCATGTCGCCAGGTCTCGTTCGCCAAACGCCTGGTCAACGGGCTTCCTTCCTGTCACGAGCTCTAGAATCACGACTCCGAAGCTGTATATGTCACTCTTCTCGTTTACGCGAAGAGTGTATGCGTATTCTGATACAAGTAGCATTTGAAAATATTATGAAGAAATTAAATTAGTCGAGTCTTTTAGCATGCCCAACGGAAATTGGGCATCTACGATGATAGATGCAGTTCATTAAGTCGATAAAATTACGTACCTGGGGCGATATAACCACGAGAACCGGCAATAACCGACATCGATTCGGCCCCTTTATTTGTAGGCTTGATGAATTTTGCTACACCAAAATCAGCGATTCTGGCACCGTATTCCTCATCGAGTAAAATGTTGTTCGACTTAACATCTCGATGAACGATCGGAGGAACACAATCATGATGCAAATAAGAAAGTCCCTCGGCTGCATCGAGAAGAATCTTGAATCGCATCGGCCATTCCAATAATCGGCCTTTGCTACTATGAAGCAAATCACCTAAACTTCCATTCGGCATGTATTCGTATACCAAAAGCTTCGAATTCCCGCTCTTACAACAACACCACAATCGAACGATGTTTTTGTGGCGAATCTTTCCTAACGTCTCGACTTCACTCTCGAACTCGTCTTTTTGCGATCCATCGCCGTTCAAATTCGTCTCGTTTTCCTTTTTTATCGATCTTTCCCAAAGCTTTTTCACAGCAACTGCTTCACCGTTGCTGAGAATCGCTTTGTAGACTTTACCGGAAGCACCGCTTCCTATTACGTTACCTTCGTTTAAACGATGAATGATTTCGAATTCGCTAAAACCCAACTTGTGAAACGATCGCCACTTCGATATCGACACAGGTTCCTTTGTTTTCTTGATGTTACGGTACTTGAAAACGAACCAAACGACACCAACAATGAACACGATGGCGGCGAATATGAATATGAATCTAAGAAGCCATAGATTATGATTGTTTTTGGCTCGTTGGTTCTCCGGACAACGATGGGTGAACTCGCCGCATAAATTGGGGTTGCCCAAGAAGCTATCTCGGTAAACTTGCTTCGAATACGCAGACGGGATCTTACCCGACAGACGATTGTTCGACAAATTCAGCGTATTTAGCATCAAATTTTCCAACCCAGACGGAATCTCTCCAAAGAACGAATTGCCAGAAAGATCGAGATAATTGAGCACGGGTAGATTGCCGATTTCGTCAGGGATCTCACCGGATAACTTATTGTTAGCTAAATTAAGCTCATTGAGCTGTTTAAGTGATTGGATTTCTACCGGAATTTGGCCGGAGATATCGTTTTCGCTAAGATCAAGTGTGCCCAGATTGTTCAATTTGAACAATGTTGCCGGAATAACTCCACTGAACTTATTATCACTAGCCATAAGCTCAACCAAATTGCTTAAAGATCCTATCTCATCCGGTATGTTACCGGAGAAGCTGTTTCCGGAGATCAAAATCGACGAAAGATTGAACCCACCGGAAATCATGGAGGAGATGTTACCTGAAAACAAATTCTCGGCTAGATCGAGAAGATAAACATGTGGCAATCCCCAAATACCCCCCGGAATTTCTCCGGAGAATTTGTTCTTGCTCAAGCGAACTCTTCCTAAGCTCTTGCATTCTCCGAGAATGGCCGGAAGCTCACCGGAAAAAGAATTCCCGATCAAAACAAGATCGAATAATTGCCCCTTTTCGCATAAGCTCGTCGGAAGTTCACCGAATAGCTGATTAAACGACACATCAAGTGTCTGTAAAGGAGAATTATTTCCCAAATCACTGGGAAGTGGACCAATTAAGAAATTATCAAATAATCTGAGATCATACAAGTTTGGCGATCGAGCTAAACTCTCCGGAACCAAACCCTCTAAATTATTATCGGAGAGAGCAAGGGATTCGAGCGGCAACCGGCACAACTCAACCGGTATGGTTCCGGTGAAACTGTTTACGGACGCGTCGAATAGTCTCAGTGCCGTGAGATTCGACCATGCCCGTTTCGGAAGTTCGCCGGAAAGTGAGTTATTAAAAAGCTCGAGTTGGTAAAGATTCTTGAGCTGAAAAACGACGGTAGGAAATGGACCAGAAAGAGAATTGTAAGATAATTCAAGATTAGAGAGCTTCTGTAACTTCGAAAAAGAATCTGGGATCGTACCCACGAATCCGCATGAACTCAGCCATAAATGTTCAATATTCGAAAGGTTTCCGAATTCAGGAGGAATCGGACCAGAAATGAAGTAATTGTAAGCAAGTCGGAGTTCTTTAAGAGTGGTTATGTTGCTAAGAATAGCCGGAAATGATCCGTTGAAAAGATTGTTGGTAAGAATGAGTGTTTCCAGACGCCGGAAGTTTCCAATACTACGTGGGATTTCGCCGGAGAGTTCGTTGTCTTGAATATTGATGGAAATAAGGTTCGGGATGTCGGTGAGGGTGGATGGAAGTAGACCATTGAAATAGTTGGCCGAGAGATCGAGATGGGTGAGGTTGCGGCAGGCGGAGATGGTGGCGGGTATGGTGGAATTGAGGGAGTTGTCGTAGAAGGAAATGGTAGTGAGAGAAGGAAGACGGCAGAGAATGGCGGGGAATGGGCCGGAGAGGGAGGCGGAAGAAAGGTCGATGGAAGTGACGGTGGTGGAGTGGCTGCAGGTGATGCCGGTCCAGTTGCATGGATTGTCGTGGCGGTGGTTCCAGTCGGAGAGAATTCCGGTGGGGTCGGTGAGGGTGGATTTTGCTTGGATTAAATCAAGACCTTCTTGGTTTAAAGAAAAGGAGGTGGTGGCTGATAACAGTAAGAGACATAGAAAGAAGAGAAGTGGTGGTGGTGATGGTGACGACGGCGGTGGCGGTGGCGGTGGCATGGTGGGAATGGATGTGGGGTGTGGGAAGAAAAATATGAAAAGTGGTGTGTTGGTTTATCGAACAAAGGAGACTTTGAAGTAAACTAGTCCATGATTAGATGGAGAAAGACAACTACCAACCACCATCTTATTATTTGTTCTAAAAACATTTAAAACAATTAATATTTAAAGTCTTAAAATATATTTAATAATATCCTTAAACTTTGAACCTTGGTTACATGTCAATCAATTTGATATTTGATATTATTAGAAGGGTATTTGTATAATGTAATGAGATACATATTAATTTTAATGTTTTTTTGTCTTAGTTGATGTTATAAAAATATATATATATATATATATTGATATTAGTACCAAAATGACTTTAAATTTCTTTTTTTTGTGCATTTATTTAATTTATTTTTTTGATTTAATAATATAATCTTTTATAAAGATAGTGATTATGTATTTTGTTAGAACTTAATAATTATTCTAATTATACTTTTAATTTTTTTTATTTAAAATAAAATATTTATCCTTTATTTGATTATACTAATCTACAGTTAGTTACACGAATTCAAATATGAAGCTTTAATAAGTTGTATTTATGCAAAATTTACTTGTAATCTTGATTTTTAAGTAATATGCATCAATAAACGGTACTTTATGTATTAAAAATAATTTTTAAGAGTTTTTATCAAATATTTTATAATATAATATAGATAAGTATCTTCAAAGGGTATAAAATTCTTTCTATTTCTCATACTTATTTTATCATAGATTTCGTAGAAAAATTAAATGAAGGATTTGGTCCTTGTGATTTGGGGTTTATAGCGGTATTGGTTCCTAAACTTTATTTGTTATAAAAAAATTTAAGATATATATTTTGTTTTGGAATTGATTTTTTTTTTCATTTTAATACTTGCTTACCATTTTAGCTAACTATGAGGGTAAAATGGTCTCTTTACCATTATCCTATTTTAATAAAAAAAATTCTTAAAAAAAAATCCTAAATCCTAAATTCTTCTTAATTCTTGTTATTTATATGCGTATTATACAATTAAGAAACAAATTGAAATTTTTATCACCGAACCGTTGTATAGAACTTATGTTTTTAAATAAAACATCGTAACTCTAAATAGAACAACGAAAAATACAAACTTAAAATCAAAAGCAATGAAAAATCTTAACTCAGATAACTGAAAAATGAAAAACTATAAACATAACTTGGCTCCAAAGATCAAAAGTATCCGGAGGTCTCAGGTTCAAATCCAAGGAGGAATAAAAATTCTCTTGTGGCCACGGAGGTTCAAATGCGGTGACTCCGGACTATCTGCAAAGCATGTGGTCGTCCTGAGATTAGTCAGCTCGCATAACGGATTAGATATCCAGGTTAATAAAAAAAATGAAAAACCATATAAAACTCTTGGATCTAGGAGTCTTGAAGAACCCTTTTAAATCTAACCATTTGCTAGAACATAATTGAATCTATGACGATACCACTTCCTGTTATCGAACGACGACCCCATAATCTATCTAAAATCCCACAAAGATCTGCAATTTGCAATCGGAAAGGATGAATTGAAGAAACCTCAATCTCATCATTGGAGGGGAAGATATGTGGAGTTTGGCAAAAAGCTTGTTTAGGGAGGTCGAGTCCAACAAAATGGAAAGATCACTACATCGAGTCATGATATGTGGAGTCTGACACTATATACATATATATTGCGAATCATTTAAAAATCATCATACTAGTACAAACTTTGGAAACCAATCTCAACCATTCATCTAGTCTAATGAATATATGGTTCAATTAATATCTCGGTGTTTTCTAATATAAAGTGTTGGTCATTATAAATGAACGCTAATAATCTTCCACAGATATCCAAATCATAATAAATAAACTTTCATGATTCGTAAATGAAACCATATATATATATATATACATCCATACATATATAGGGTAAGTTCAAACGAGAAGCTAAACATTTTAGGAGAAGGTGAGAAGTTTCAATATCATATGTGATTACACACATGATATACAAGTTTAATCATATATGATTAAGCACATGTTACATTGACAACACATAAACGCTTAATCATATATGATTAAACACACCCAAAAGAGTGTAATCATATATGATATTGAAACTTCTAGCCTTCTCGTAAAATATTTAACTTCTCGCATGATCCTTCCTCTACATATATAGTGGCAGGKTCAAATGAGAAGCTAAACATTTTGCAAAAAGGCGAGAAGTTTAATATCATATATGATTATACACATGATACACAAGCTTACTACAAATGTAATCACATGTTGCATTGAAAACACTTAAACGCTTAATCATATATGATTAAACACACCCAAATGAGTGTATTCATATATGATTTTGAAACTTCTAGCCTTCTCGTAAAATATTTAACTTCTCGCATGATCCTTCCTCTACATATATAGTGGCAGGTTCAAATGAGAAGCTAAACATTTTGCAAAAAAGGCGAGAAGTTTAATATCATATATGATTATGCACATGATACACAAGCTTACTACAAACGTAATCACATGTTGCATTGACAATACTTAAACGTTTAATCATATATGATTAAACACACCCAAAGGAGTGTATTCATATATGATTTTGAAACTTCTCGTATTCTCGCAAAATGTTTAACTTCTCACATGATCTTTCCTCTCCCTCTCCCTCTCTCTCTCTCTCTCTCTCCCTTCCTCTCTATGTAGCGAGTTTCAAAGTAAAAACCCAAAAAAATGAAAAAGTAAAGAACACTTTTTTAATCATTCATCTGTATGGTATGCATATATACATACAAGTAATTGAAGATATGTCTTAAATTATATGGACACATGTGTATACCGGACAAATTACTTGTATGTGTTATAACCAGGTTTTAGACAACCTGAGTTGAGGTAATTTATACATGTTTATTATGTGGATTACGTGAAATATGCATATCTAAGTAGAAATGCATGAACTAAATATGTGAAATGTGAACATGATATTGTGCATGCATATATGTGAAAGGATGGCATGGTATGTATGTAATTTATACATATATGCATGTGGTGTGAAACAAAGATGAGGTGGTGCATATTTGTGATAAGATATTCTGGTAGAAACATTATTATATTATTTAAAAACTTATACCTTCATGGTTAAGAAATCATGAATTTTATAATGAAAAACCCACCACCCAAGGTTATTTCTATTGGATAAAGGATTCACCGCCTATGAGTTTTATAATTAAAATAATCTTCACCACTATGGTGGAGTATTTAAAGAAATAAAAATATAATATTCTATCTTATCATTTTATTTGAAGAAAAATCTATTGAAAAAGAAAAAGTGTTGTGGCGGTGAGAAGTGTTCTTGAAGGAATCTCTTGTTCAAAGCTGTTTGAAGAGTTTGTGATTTGCTGTGTGTTTTTAAAACTGTAGAAACTGTGATTGTTAAGGTGAGTTTTAAAAATACTGTTGATTATACATTGTGAGTTTTTGATGATTAAAACTTTTATATATATTGTTATATAAACTACTGGGTCTTTATGTTGGTTTTGAAGAAAAGATGGTAAAACTATTTTGATAGTTTAAAGGTGTTATTGTTATATATTTGAGTATTAAAAACTGTTTTGGAAAAGATAAAGAAGGGATTGCTTCTTTAAAACAGTTTTGGAATATCCTGTTTTGAGGATCTAAAAAGGGATATGATGTTTTTTTTGGAAATCATTGAAAGAATAGATTATTCTTGAGATTGAAAGGTTTTAATGATAAAACTGTTGGTTGAAAACTGTAACACTCTAAAATAAGGGAATTTTTAACAATTGTTATATTAGAGACTTACCTAAACCTCATTTTGATATTTTGAATTGATATTCAAAATTATTGAATAAATATGGAAATTATTGGCTATTTTTAGATTGGCTTGAAAATCATATTGTGATTGGAAAAGTTARGGATGRTATGGAGAGTGAGAAAGGAAATGGAGGCATATATGGAAGGTAAGAGTATTACCTCCATTTTTATACCAACTAATAACGTAGGGGAAGATGGGGTATATATACTAGTTCTTCCCCATCTCTTGAAAGGGGGATGTTTTCAAGGAAGTAAGGCAAGCGACATAGAGCTTCAAAAGAGGTGGGGACTTGAGAAGCTAGTGCACAACCAAGTGAAGGTACGATATATATCTCTTGTTTAAGCTTGTAACTTTCTTACTAAAATCATAGATTAATGAGTTGGGGGTAGTAGTCTCAAATCTCRTTTTATTYGAAGGTCGTAAGATGCTTCAATTACGAAAATAATGGAGTTTTGAGTTCATGCATATAAATGGCAAATTTAATTAAGAGGTTGATCGAAAATCATGTTTGGAGATATTACATTTTGATAGTGTACGGGGATAAAGTTGGATACGGGCTAATGCYTTCACGGTAACTAAACTAATCAAACGAGAGTAAACGATAAACAAAAGGGGTCTACACCGTTTGAAAATAGCCGACTACGGGTCCGGCTAAAAAGCCATCCGGCCATGTAAAAAAAATAAACTTAGAAGCATCTGTGCATGGTTTGTGAAATAGAATACCAAACAAATGGAAAATAGAAAAAGGTGGGGTGGTTGGGAGAGTTCTGGAAAAATATATAAATTCATTTGTAAGATGCAGGAGTTGATGAATATATATTTATATATATATATATATATAATATAATATAATATACACATTGGTATAAATAAAAAAAAGAAATCATGGGCAAAATATTTATATAGTAGGTGCGTTGGAAATGGTTTCATATGAAAATTTACATATCAAAATTTAAATCGAAAACGAAGGTACATCTCGGTACTTAGAAAGGATTATTACCTGTGTAGGGTTGAGAGTTACCAAGTGTCGGGCACACCTACACTAAACCAAGGTGAGTCTTCATGAGACTTTAACTGGGATGCATACTTATGTACAAATTATTTGAGCATTACGATATATTTTTTTATATACATGTTTATGGGTTTATTACATGTATATGAATTATTATTGTGGGTTGCATGTTATTTGTTTACATGTTTTTAAACATTAATTAGCATGTTATAAAAGAATTTATATTTTTGTCGGGTATGGGAAAGGGTCAAAAGTCATAAGGGATGGCACATCCCAGGGATGGATGACCGGACAAATGATAGCCGTGTAACCCGGGGAAGTGCCGATGACAGTAAGACCTTAACCCGACGGGAAATTAAGAGATCTCATTATTATTTCAAAAGGGTTTGAAACAAATGTGCATGTTAATTTATTTCGGGTATTGCTTATTTTATGCATGATGTGAAATGTATGATTGTGCATGAAAACCATGAACTCACCGAGCTTTATAAAGCTGACTATTAGTATGCATCTCAGGAGCTGGGTATTCAAGAACGGAAAAGGTGTTCTGCGTAGAAAATAGAACTTTTATTCGAGTTATAAATTATAAAATCCAGTAGTTTAATTGAATTTATGTGTAATGTAACCCGATATGGGATGAGTTAGTTTTGAGATATGTATTTACGATTAAATTATTGTAAGACTTCCGCTGCGATAAGGCTTTATTAGCCGCTAGAATTTGGAGTTTATTTTTGTTAGGACTGAGAAATCAGTATTAATTGTATTCGTCTTGAAAGATTAATTTTAGTCTATAATTGTAAAGTCAGCGTGTTTGACTTTCTTAGACTAGTTTGACTTTGACTTTGTATTAATATGTTGACCATATAAATAGGTGGTAATCTTTGTAATTAGTAAGGAAAGAGAGCTCAATTGTAATATTCAGATTAGTAATAAGAGGTTTGACTGAGCTTTACATGCATTGACTTTTCCTCTCAAGTGTTCTTGATGTTCTTGAATGTATATATGAATCTGCCATCATGATTATGAAGATATTGAAGAATTGATCAGTGATTGTGAACTCACAATTGATATCAGAGCAGGATGCAAGAAATCAGATTGAAGAAATTGATCAGATAAGTTTTTCTTATTTTCTGATTTTTTTTCTTTTTTTTTTGTTCTTCGTGTTCTTGAGTTTTTCTTTGATTTTGATCCGATTTTGTATTAAAATCTTGTGTTTTGGTGTTAAAAATATGATCAAAATGCTCGAAATCGTATTGTGAATCTTTGTTATTCACAAACTTTTCTGATTTGATTAATCTTTATCAAGATTTAATCGGATTTTTTGTGTTTCTAAAATTTTTTCGTGTTCTTGATTTTTTTAAAATCAGTGTTTTTTGATCCAATTTTTGTTAAATTTTTTTTTGTTTTTGTGTTTTTTAAGTGTTTTGATCTGTTTTTGAATTTTTTTAGTTGTTTTTTTTGTTAAACCGTCCAAAGCCCAATCGGTTTAAAACTTAGATTTTTTTTTTGGGCTTGTCTATCTTTGGCCCATTACATTGAACGGACTAAGAGTCCGCTCACAAGTTATCTTCATCGTTCTGGACAATTGAACAGAGGAGGAAATCGAAGGTGTCTCAATCGAGCGGAGAAGTAAACCGCACATTGAGCGGTATTCATCAACACCGCAGAAGTCTTGAACGGTATTCATCTACACCGGTCACCACTTGACCGGATTAGGGCTCTGATTCGTTCAGCAGAGGTATACTGCTCATTTCTTACAGATTTCTTGAACGGTTTAAACTACACCGGATAACATATCATCGGATTCACATCAGGTAGGATTATATTTGAGAAATTTAGGGTTATCCGCTCATTCAATTGAGCGGTTTAGCTTGTGTTGTGATTGAGTTCATTTGAAATATTCTGTCCGGTTTATTAAACCGCTTGTTCATTTCAAGGTAAAGTTTTACTTCTATCCGGATTTCTAATCCGTTCGATTTCAGTCTCACTTATCCAATTTTGTTTCAAGCTCAAGTGATCTTGTTTGATTTAAAAGGCTGTGTTGTTAAATGAGTGTGCGATTTGTTCATGCAGTGAAAGGTCTTAAGATCCTGCAGTGAGCAGCTTTCTTAAAGCTGTGAGTGGTGTATATCAAGTTGACTGTTTAGTAGTAGTTTTAAGCAGTTCTGTTTAACTGGGTGTTTGATTGGAGAGCATGAAGTTCTTGTACAGAACATGCAGAATGCGTGTGTTTTTCAGTGTTTGTGTTTTTCGGTTTCTTTTTGAGCTTAACTGTTCGTATTCTTTTATCTGATTTCACTGCATAGATCCTTAACTGATCAATTTTTTTTAAATGGCAGATATTGTACAGGAGTTGAGAGAGAAGCTTGTTGAGTCAGAAAAGAGCTATAGAAATTTATATATTAAA
>NC_037540.1:35601486-35602636 GCF_001531365.2 Cynara cardunculus var. scolymus | reverse complement strand
ACACCTGTTGGTACTAACAATCTTCCTTGCATTGTGAAGTCTACTAATGATTTGATTAATCTTAGCAAGAGAAGGATTTTGTGCTCAACATGCAGAACCAACAATTTTGTAAATAATAAACGGTTCAACAGGTGGCATGGAGATAACAGTTAACATGACAAATGGAAAGGTAAGAACAGGTATGATCCAAATTACTTATATGATTCATATTCTAATCCTGGTCATCCTGTTCATAGTGTTGAAAAAATACATCCTATAGAAAGAAGTGGTTTGGTAATTACAACATACCCCAACCAAATTCTAACATATTAGGACCCAAGTTCGTTTGGGTACCAAAATCTACTTGATTTGGTTTTGCAGGTGTGTCAAGTTTATGCTGATCAGAATATCATTCCAATGATACACCGATGCAGGGGGAGTTGTGAATTATTCCAACTAAGGTTTCTAAACACTCAGTTTAGGACCCGAGCTTAATTTTATAGCTTTTGAACATTTCAGTTCAGAACCCGTGCTTAAAATGTTTTCATTTTTTTTTGAGCTTAAAAGATTTATTACTTAAATCTACTTTCTAGGGGGAGTTTCCTTAGAAAGTTCAATAATTGGTTTTGGAAATTGATTTTTTTAAAGAACGAGTACATTCTCTGAACAAGTATTTCTTGAGATTTTACTTGCGTAGCTTCTCATCGTACATAATTCCAATACCTGTTTCAGCTATTCTTCATACTGTTATTATCACGTCTCTTATACGAAAATCATTTTCGGTGATAATACACTCGTTTGTATTCAAAATTGTTTTGTAATATTATATTTTTCTTTGACTGATACATATTCATTTTTTTTCTAATATCAGACTCTGTAAACTTGTTCTTACAGATCTTCATTCATTTCTCTCATACATATCAAATAATCGAATTGTTGTCGCTTCATTCTTTTATTGAATGTGCTTAAAGCCAAATTATTTGATCAAACTTTTATCTGATCATTGTGCTTTAATGAAATAATATTTTTGATTATTCTTTGTGATCATATGTGCATAACTTTAAACTTTTAGGAGGGACTGAGTGCTTATCAGAAATACCTCTATGGAATGTCAAAACCGACAGACCTACCCAAGAGGACAACCATATCTGAGTGAGCTTAGATACAAAGG
>NC_037540.1:35596125-35597546 GCF_001531365.2 Cynara cardunculus var. scolymus | reverse complement strand
GTTAGACAAATGGAAGAAAACTTTCTAAAATTGGAACAAGGAAACAGAACTGTAAGGGAATATACAGAGAAATTCATCGAATATTCAAGATTTGCAGAACATTATATTTCCTCGGAATCTAGAAAAGTGGAAAGATACATTTGGGGATTGAAACCATCAATCCGAGAATTTGTCATAGCCATGAATCCGGCTACATTTTTATTAACCGTTGACGCAGCGGAAGTAACAGAAAGAAACAAAAACAGACTAGAAGAAGGAAAAACAATAGAAAAGAGGAAATGGGAAGGTCTATCAACCGGATACAGATACAGAGAACCAAAGTTGTAAAGCATGGAAACAGGCCCATACAAAGATCCAATGGAAAGACTTGTCCTTGATGTCATCAAGTTCATCAGGGAGAATGCAAAATTGAGCTAAGGAAATGTTATAAATGTGGTGAAACAGGTCATTTTTCGAATGTTTACCCAACAGTAAAAAGGTGTTTTAATTGTAATTCTCCATATCATCTCAGACCAAATTGTCCACAAATGAAAGCCCCACAGTTAACCATGGGGAGCAATACATCAACAGGCCGAGGAAGACCAAATATGGGCAGAGGAGCAACGGGTGGGGCGCGGGGTCGATCTTTTCAAAGGACCAAACATGAAGCAGAAACTACACCCGATGTAGTAACATGTACATTTTTCGTGAACTCCTTACATGCTAAAGTGTTATTTGACTCGGGTGCAAACTTCTCATTTGTATCCCCATCATTTGCCTTTTGTGCTCGTATGAATTCTGTGCCACTTGACGATAAGTTAGTAGTTGATACTGCTAATGGTAAAGTATTTGTGAGTTATATGTTTAAAAACTGCACTATCATGATTAAGGATTGTGAGCTACCCATCCAATTGTTTCCCATGCCTATGAAGGAATTTGATGTGGTAGTAGGAATGGATTGGTTGGCAGAAAATAAGGCYASCATCGTTTGCAATGAAAAGATGATTAGAATTATGAGAGACACTCGTAATTTATGGTGATCATCAGGATCATCATACCAGTTTGTTATTTGTGATGAAAGCAAGAAAATGTATCAAAAGAAATGCCAAGGATTTTTAGCTTACCTAATTGATGCCAAGAAAGAAAAGAGTAAGCAAGAATTAATTTCGGTTGTCAGTAAATAAACTGAAGTCTTTCCGAAGACTTGTCAGGGCTACCTCCAGATAGAGTTATTGAATTTGGGATTGATTTAATACCTGGAGCAGCACCTGCAGCAAAAGCACCGTACAGATTAGCTCCATCAGAATTAAAAGAACTGGTTACGCAATTAAAGGATTTGTCAGACAAAGGATTTATCAGGCCAAGTACTTTACCATGGGGAGCTCCAGTTCTGTTTGTGAAAAAGAAGATGGCACTATACGTATGTGTATTGATTATCGAGA
>NC_037540.1:35558436-35596025 GCF_001531365.2 Cynara cardunculus var. scolymus | reverse complement strand
GATCACTGAACAAGCTCAGTGTATGATCGCTGGAACTGAAATTACAGATACAGAAATACATCGAAAGGAAAAAGGAATTATCATCAAATCACTGAGAGAGAGGATCAACACCTGTTCATCGGGCAAAGGCTTGAGCGATGACCTTGTCTCATTGGGCAAAGGCTTGAGCGATGAAGAATACCAATCGTTGCTAATCCGTGTAACATGCTTTGCTCCAATCACATGTTGACACATGTCCTGTTTTTTACCCTATATAAAGGGTGTCCGGATTCTTTACCCCAAACTTCTTTACTTTCATCTTCAATATTCTTCAAGAACTCTCATCGACCAAGAACCATTTCTTTTCATCTTCTTCATCGACCAGAACTGTTTATTAATCTTTGGACTGTTGATTCATTTGATTTGGTGGAAATTATCTTGGACTTAATCAATTTTAATCTTCTAATCATAAAGGTTTGTTGAACAATAATCAAATATGAATATAAATATTATGTGTTCTTCATCTTAAACATCAAATAAACTGTACATATTCTAATAATAATGGTTTATGTGAGTGTTTGTAAGTTGGGAGATGAGTGATTTAGATGAGCGATGAGTTTTGCTTTTGGTGTGATATTGATTTTTGAGCGATGAGAGATAAGTCTAAGAGATGGGAGATGACATGAAAATTGAGAGTATGAGTTTGTATTTTTTGAGCGATAAGTAATATGTGTTGAAAGATGAGTGTTTTAGTGAGCGATGAGATAGATACTATTTTGGGCAATTAGTTGATTTATTTAATGTTAACCAATCTTGAATCTTGATCAAATTTTTTTTAAAAAAAGTGTTGTTGATTTTTATTGTAATTTTTCTTAAAAGTGGTATTTTTTTCGTGCTTATATTTTTGTGTGTTAAATTTTTTTGTGGGTTATTTCTTTTTGTCAGTTAAATTTTTTTTTGTAGATTTTTTTTAATTGTGAGTAGTTTATTTAAAATGATTGTTTTTTTTTGTGTTGAATTTTTTTCCTTTTCTTGAATTTTTGTGTGTGTAATTGTTCTCTTATTTTTTTTCGAGCTTAAAGTTGAGTGAATTTTCTTAGTTCGAGAGGCTTTAGTCAAAAAAAAAATGGCAATTTTTTTAAGTGTTGGAATTTGAGTTTTGAGGGAATAATTTTATTTTTTTGGAAATACCTTTTATTGTGGATTTAATCATTTTAACTTTTACAAGTTAAAATGACAATCGTTGAACGCCATGATTCCCACCATGAGTCTAATGATGAACATCTTGTCCTTCAAAATTATTTCAAGAGTACAGTTATTCCCACCATGAGTCTAGCGATGAGAGTACTATGTGGATCATTTCCTAAGCCGGCTAACTCTAAAGCGATTGCGGAGAATTTTGAATTTGCCAAAACTCAATTTTGTTCTTGGCAAAGAAGACTTCGAAGAGTTTGTTTCTAATGAAGAGCTTTGTGCTGACATATGTGCGTAGCGAGGTTCTAGGTCTAGATGAGCGCGTTCATTTACATGGGGTATCTGAACAGGGTTGTGAGACGAGGGAAAATGAAAATGAGAGGGGCTCGGTGGGGGAAGACTTTGATCATGCAATGTTTGAAAGTAGTGCTTCCTCAAGTGAATCAAGCACGAAAGAAACTGACTCTTGTGATGAGCAAGCTGATAGCGAGTCAAATGTTTCTAATGATGACTCAGATAATGATAATGATGATGATGATGATGATGATGATGATGATGATGATGATGATGATGGTGATGATGATGATAATGCTGATAATCGGGATGATGCTGAGCCAATTCAGATAAACATTGAAGAACACCAACCAATGGAATTCAATTTTGATGATTCCATTCCATAATTTGATTATGAAGCTGAGATTGATAATATTTTGGGTCGTTAATGATGGAAGAGGGAGATTTAGTTGAAAATTAAGAGAGGTTGTGCGAAAAGGAAGAAGAAAACAATGGTGAGAGCGTGTCAGGAACAGAAGAACAAGTTGTAGTTCATTTCCAAACTTTTAGGAGAAGACGGGTAGCCACATCTGCTGTTGACATTCATTCGTTGAATGTTGACATTGAAGAAGACATAGTCTACCCAACTATGCATCTACACACCCCTCTTAGCCACTTTAATGTCTCTCAACAGGTATCAGTTTCGTCTTCTCACCGGGAATTTGTACATAATCTATATGTCCCTTATTCAGAGGAATTAAGTATCGAAACAAGTAGATAACAACCCCCGTCTACGACTTCTTTGGATATCACTTCGAGTCTAGAGCCCTCAAACACTTTAGGGATACAAGAAATTAAAGCATATGTTGTTCAACATGTTGTTCTTTGTGAACAAGACGGAACGACTAGAGTAGATTCATTTGATGACTTTCTACGAGGACCGGTCAAAAGTCCTACCAATGCTAACATTATTCCAACATTGGACGTACACACAACAGTTTATTCGACTGTTGTTTCAACTAGCAATCTAAGTGATCCAAGAGTTACCTTACCTGATTTTGTGTCAAGGGAATTTATGAACGGCGACCTAAAGGTTGTTCAAGATACTTTGATGGAGGAGATTTGGGGACTGAAAAGCTTAATGAAGGGAAAGCAACCAGCTACGAAAGAAAGCCGTGTTCCGTAGCCACCACCTAAACTCCAACCTCAACAAGAACAAGATTTCTCGGTGGATGATCTGAAATCCATGTTGTATGCAAAAATGATTTCTCAAACCAACTTGGACTCGGCAGATGAGGACTTAGTTGGTAATCTTAGACAATCTATAGAAGAATCTCAAACCCTTAGAGCCTCAGAGTTTCACAACTTCCAAAGCGTTGTTGTCTCGAGCTTGTCAAAGCTTGGTTCAACAATCATCTCTTCTTCCCAAAATTTGCAGAATTCACTTGATGCACTTGTTGAAAGGGTTTCCATCCTGGAAACTTTGTGCAAAACTCAAGCCACTACCCGAAAATGAAGACATGATGACCAGAATGATCCTGATTACCATGAAGGGGAGATCAAAAGGCAAAGAGTGGTTGAGTCTTCGAAATTTCAGGAGTTGAGTTGGAGGAAAGCAAAGATTTTGATGAGCATAATCCAAATCATTCTGGTGAAAAGGTGACGAGTATGGAGATGACTGTATATGAGAATCTAGAGATCGAGTCGATGGTTGAAAAGCCGGAGGACTCTACTGCAAAAATAAGGAAGTTACTAGGTTTATCAGCAAATGTTGGTTTTAATGATGTCTTTGTTGAAGACGAAGGTGGAGATCAGGAGTTCAATGTAGAATCATAAGGAGAAGATGATGAGTAAGATGATTTGATGTTTGACTTTGAAGCACACTTATATGATGATCAATCAAGCTTTCCTTTTCCGATCGAGCCTAAAGAAGAACTTGAACCATTTGTTACAGAACCATCAAGTGTTACTTGTTCAACTTCTCTGCCCCGCACTGCAAATGTTTTATCTTTGAGAAGGAATGATCCTATTGCTAAAAAGTTAGAAACTCCAGGATGGGACATATCAAGAATAAGAGAGCCATTCTTTGAAGACATGTACACCGATATCTTTGTTCGTACTCTAAAAGTACTTAGTGCTAATAAAGTCTTGGGTATTCGAAAAGAAACCCTTGAATACTGCAAAGAATACAATTATTTCCTGAAAGCTAAACGCCAACCCCTTCACTTTTTGAGAACAAAGCACCAGATTGTCTCGATTAAGAAGGTAGAAGCCAGAAAACTTGTAAGAGTATGGTATCCTGTCTTTTACGTCATAAGGAAAGATGGTAGAGAATGGTACTTCAATTAAGCTGATTCTCCTAATTTGTACTTGGAAGACTTAGAGTTTATGTACCGTGATTTGAGAAACCAAACTTACTGATTGGAAGGAGTTGTCAGGGCTTTAGAAACCATCAAGAAATTTCTCAAATGTCAGAGTAAACTATCTTCTATAATAGATGTTCAGATGGGATATGAGAGCAATAAAAAACATGTCAATCTGAAGAAGCCCAATCAAGATTTGGAAGATATTGATGATTATCCTCTGTATATGATTCATGAAGATCCGGAGTTGGGTGTGATTTATGAAAACTCTGAGGGTGCTAAAAGATTTTTAAGGTTCAATGAACTTAAAAGGTACAATGATGGAACAATCAAGATTATCAGGAAACAGCTTGAGTTGAAGAAAGTTCAAGATGACAAAGCTTCGGGGTCCAACAAATGAATTTGAGAGAAAGGTTCTTACTTCTTATAACACTGGAATTATTATGAGAAGATTGAGTAGCGGAATGCCCTTAGAAGATTTGAAACTCATCTTGGGTTTAGACCATTAAGATTTTCTATATCTAGAGCTTGAATTCAAAGGGGGAGAATGTTGGGTTTAAAGTTATATGCTTAATTGTTGTATTCAAGCTTGTTATTTTTCTTGTATTTCCTTAGTATAAATAGTTCAGTTGTCTTGTAATTTTGTAAGTACACTTCATTCTTGCATTGTAAGATTAATATACAAAATCCTTTGAATAACTTTCTCTATCTACAATTCATAGTCTGCCATTGTTGTGATCTTAATAACTTTGTGTTTGATTGATTAATTCTGGAACACCATCCCCCAGTGGCATGTTGAATTTAACCGATCCAATGTTGGGGTCAATCAAAAGTTCGCATCATTTACAGACCTTATTAACGAAAAATATGGGCTTCTCAACGCGAGACTTCATAATTATGAGAACGATGTGCCAAGACCAGTACCTAAGGCCGATCCTTCACCATACATACCTCGGCAGAGTTATGATGTATGTATGTTTAAGCTTCTTGATATTTTTACTTTACAAGCAACATTTAAATAAACATTATATTTATATTGGATTGTGCGTATGCAGTAAATAGCGCAGTATCTGAGTGATTATTTTGTAAAAAATGGTTATTTTGTTAATGTAAAGAGTATAAATCAGTTATTTTGGTTAATTTCTCCTTTTTTTTTAATGCAAGATGACATGTTTTACGATATGGACTTTCTTTAAAAATGTCAATTTGACAATTTATTTCTTATATCAAACAATAAGATACTCAATTATTTAAAGTATTTGAAATATCTATCACATAACAACATGCCCAAACTTTTGAAGTTTTTGAAAAAAATATATGAACTATTCGCAATTTAATAGACAAATACAATTAAGGACGAACCTATTAAGCCTCAAGTGGTTTCGTGTATCCATATGACTTATTTTTATAAATAGACTTTTTGGAGGTATGAAAAGTATATCTGCTCAAATTTGAGGGGTAATCACGAGGAAATTTACATAAATAACCATTTTACAAAATAATTTTCACTTTTTAATCATGTCAGAAACCCATTTCCTCAAATAGACAAAGTTTACAAAAAAAAAACTATACGCGGAAAAGGATTTTCTACGTAAAGTTTAAAAAGGAGTTTTCGCAAAAAAGAGCTTTGTAAAGTGGCTAAAAAGTGAAAATCATTTTATAAAATGGCTATTTTCATAAATTTTCCGGTAATCACAAGATATTAGAAAATACAAGTAATATCAACCAGAAAATCAAAAAAAAAGTTTCTCGAAATCAATAAAAAAAACTTAAAATCCGTCAAAATCAATCAAGAACCATAAAATATCCGTCGAAACAATAAAATTTGGCTAAAAACACATTCAAACAATTTTACAGACCTTTAATCCACTTTAAAAATACATGCACTCAGAAAAATTCAAAGTCCACCACCGAATACAACTCAACAAATTAACAACCAACTACTTGTTATCTAAGTTGAGTTGCTTTTAGTGCTTTTTTACTTTTTATAAACGAAATTGAAGTTTAGCAACAAAAATAGAAACCGTAGAAGGTAGCAAATTTGATAAGAATCTCAATAAAACTCTAGACATAAATTCTTTAAAAAAAACTCGCTTTTTATTTTTTATTGATAAAAATATAACTTTGTTTATATGTTATTATACAAATTATACATATATATATATAATCATTAAAGAAACCAAATATAATTTATTAATTTTCATTTTTCTATATTAATTTAATTTATTCATATCGAGAGGATGAGGATTAAAACTTGGAGATTGAGCAACATTTAAATTTTTTGAACATATTATGAAATATTGGGAAATTTTGGAGAAGTCGTTGGGCTTAGAGAATCTCGGAGATATGAAGAATTTGGATGTATTTGAGAGTCTTTTTGATTCTTAATGTTTGTTTTTTCATTTTCATTTTCATGTGATGTAATTTAATCTAAAGATAATTTGGTATTAAAAGTATATGAAGGATAATTTAAATATAGTAATATAACGGGATAATTAAAAATTAAATATATTATAATAAAATACAAAAACATGTATATAAATTCAAAAAGAAACGAAAAAAAATAAATAAATATATTTTATTATCAATAATTTATAATTTTGTTTAATCAATTTTAACGTGTATGTTTTATAGATTTACTTAAACAAAATAAAGTTGTTAAGAAACAATAGAAAAATTTATAAATAACAATAATCAGGAAAGGAATGTAGACAAGAACTTGGGTTCTTTTAGGTAGAGTTTGGTACACAGACATGATTGGACTGGACAAGACATAATTGGACTGGACAAGACATGATAAAACTGTTCATGACAAGAGAGTAGAACTGGACAAGATATGATTGGATAGAACAATTGTCTATTTGGTGTTTGGTACAGCAAGGGTTGGATAGAACAGAATTAGACAAGTTACCCCTAAAGTTATTTGATAATTTTATATATCATATAATAGTTACAAATAAAAGTAAATAATTAAATAATTTAATTTATAAACATTTTTACACAATTTTCATATACATAAATACATACATATATATAGTACCAAATTTGAATGAAAATTTTGATATAATTGATGGTAGTTTGAAAGAACATGATTCATACAAAGGAGAAATTATGTTTTATTTGGTTTGGAAGATATTTATCAATTGGTGAAGGAACAGTGAAGATTGTTGCAACAACAATGGTTATGAAGGTAGAGGCATTAGTGATTAGTGGATGATGGTGGCATTGGTGATTGGTGGATGATGGTGGCATTGGTGATTGGTGGATGATGGTGGCATTGGTGATTGGTGGAGATGGTGGCATTGGTGATTGATGGACGATGGTAGCATTGGTGGTCGGTGGACGATTGTGGCATTGGTGATTGGTGGACGATGGTGGCTATGGATGGTGTGAAGATGGTGGATAGTGGTTGTTGGGTGGGGGTTGATAGTGGCGGAGGTAGTTGTAGACGACATGGTAGAGGTATGGTGGTGGTGGTCGTAGTGTTGGTGGTTATAGTGGAGGTGGTGGTAGTGGTGGTCGATGATACTAGTGATGGTGGCAATAGGCGATGAAAATGGTAGATGGTGACGGTCGATGATGGTTGTGGAGGACGTGAAGATGGTAGATGGTAGTGGTGGGTGACGGTCGACAGTGGTGGAGGAGGTATTTGTAACCAATGTGGTGGAGGTAGTGGTGGTGTTGAGTAGTGCTAGTGGTAGTGGATGGTGGTGGTGGCCAGTGGCTGACGGTGGTTGTGGAAGTGGTGGAGGAGGTTGTTATAGTAGAAGAGGAAGTGGCTGACGATGGCTACCATTGGTGGCACAACAGCTGCAACTAGCGGTGGTGACTAATAAAACAAATACCATATTAAGGTTATATATCAAACGAGGTTTAATTAGTAATATTTTAGTTTATCTCTCATTTTTGTCTCATCTTGTTCCACCTATTTTGGTGGAACAAGAAAAGTCTTTTTCGTCCCACGTTGTCCCAATTCTTGTCCCTATTTCATGTCACGCCAAATGTGGAACAATGAGTTATTGTCCTGCCCCATGTCGCGTCAAACCTAGGACAGTGAGTTTTGTCTAGTCCTGTGCTGTCCCATGTACCAAACGCAGTCTTAAGCACTTGTGACCGAACAATAACCTTTGACCCACAATGAAGGTTCTTATAAACACCCCAATAGAAACCTCAATAAAAACCTCCATTGTAGGTGATCTAATTAAACATCATTAGTTAATAGTTTTATAAAGTTCAAGTTAAACTTGCATCTTGGTTTAAGTTGAAGTAAAAATTATTGGGTTAGTCTATTCCTTTGAGATTTCGGGCATTATTATTTTTGTGATAACCTATCTTATATGAATAGAAACTGAGATTTGTGATCTCTTTAAAAGTTTCAAGTAATTGGCTACCAATAATTTACACCATGGTTTTTAAGTTTTGCAGGTTATTGGGTCAATATGCTATTCTAGGCTATGGGGTGATATAAATGGAGTCGATCCTTGTCCCATCAGGATGGAATAAACCTCATCGAATATGATGGGACCTTGAGGGGGTGTTTGTAATACGGATGTTGCACATGCACACCCATCTAAGATATATGGACTTACAGGCTAGTGGTGGATCCATAAACTTTTATCTTCGAAGGCACACTTAGAGGACAGACGTGTCAAAAAATTCCAAAACTGATACCTCATCTGAACCAAGATGGTTTCAGGCTACTCGGTTTTCAAATTGAACGGTTTGGTTAACCCAATAAAGATAATTTATTCTATAAGGACGTTCTAATCTATTGTTAAGCACATAAAAGGACTAAATAACAGTCTTATCTTAACCTAAACCTAAACAATTAACCATTTGAACCTAAAACAAGGCTTTACATAGGTTGATGAAAGCCCAAACACATGTAATTTTGGAGGCTTGTCCAAAATCTCACATTTAACATGTTAAGGAACGACAAAATCTCACATTTAACATGCTAATGAACAACATGTATGTCTAACAAAGTTATAGGTAATATTGATATGATTAATGGTGAGTAGATGATGTCTTGAAACCAAACAATTAAGAGAGAAAAAAGGCTGCATGAAGATGATTTTAGCAAGAAATCATTAAAGACAAATAGACCAAAAGTCATCTAAAAAATGTAGAGATCAGTTGGACAGGTGGCCACAAGTTCTGGCTCAATTACAAGTTGTTATAAGAATCCAGGTGCTTGAACAAATGTCTCGATTCTTGTTGAGTTGACACTGATGTGTAGAAAAATTAGGTTCTTGTAAAAACCTCTACAGTGGATGCGTGCTCTTAGAAGCATGTTTGTTTTTTAGAAATAGAAACCATTGGTGAGGGAAGTTCATAAGGAATAGAACGTAAAGATGGTTTGATATCGTCTTAAATTTTTGAAGAGATAATAGTTTATCTCAAGATAAGTAAGTTTCTACTCACTTCCACATTAGGTTCACGTGAGAATCATAACAAATTTGAGAACCTGTGTATTCATTGATGCATATATCAAATATACAGTCCGTCAATGAGTATATTGCATATATCAAATATATATTCCGTCAATGAGTATATTCATCGATACATATCTACTATGTATGCAAGTATATATACATTTATGCATTACTAATCAATGATATAGATACTTGCATACATAGTAGATATATATATACCGTCAATGAGTATATTCATCAATACATATCTACTATGTATGCAAGTATATATGCATTGATGCATATACTCGCTGAAATTTATTAGTGTATATGCATCAATGCATATATACTTGTATACATAGTAGATATGTATTCCATCAATGAGTATATTCATCAATAGATATCTACTATGTATGCAAGTATATATGTATTGATACATATAATCAATGAAATTCATTATGAATATGTATCAATGAATATACAGGTTCTCACGGCTCTCAAACTTTTTATGGTTCTCAAATGAACCGGCTCCATTATCTATAATATAAAATGGTAGAAAGAAAGACGAACATGGACATATACATAACACAATAACTAACGTAGTCCAATTGCACTGTTTTCATCGTTAAGATCAAAGATTTGTTGTTCTAGTTACACTCTATTAGGGATGTAAACTCGTGAGCAACTCGAGATCGACTCGATCAAAGCTCGGTCAACACTCGACTCAAATAGGCTCGGCTAGAACTCGAGCTCGACTCGACATATTAACGAGTCGAGTCAAGCTACCCAATACTCGACTCGAAAAGCTCGTGAGATACTCGATTATTTTATATATCATTAGTTTTAAAATATAATCAGTTTTTATAATAAAACTTGTAAAATATAAATAATAAAAATGTCTTATATTTTTTAGATATTTAAACAAAATCATACATTTTTTAATTATAAAAATTAATCAATTATTTTTTTTATTTAAATCACAATAAAAAAAACAAAGAAAAACTATAAAAATGGTTAATGAAATTGTCCCACATTGGAAGGGAGATGGTAAGTGTAGGGAGAAAAGATGTTATAAAAAGAGAAGGTGGCGAATGAAATTTCTAACTTTGTCATTTTTACGATGGAGTTTGAAGTTGATCTTTTAGTTTTATAGAAGCTAAGAGAACATCTTTAAGTTTTAAAATTTATAAAAGAAAGACCTTAAAATTTCATAAATTTCATTGGGTAAGCTTGGTTAAAGCTTGATTCGAGTTCAAGCTTGATTGAGTTGCAGTTTGAGCTTGATTCGAGCTTGAGTTTGAGTTTGAGTTTGATTCGAGCTTGATTTGAGTTGCAGTTCGAGATTGAGTTTGAGTTTGAGTTTGATTCGAGCTTGATTCAAGTTCAAGTTCAAGTTCGAGCTTGAGAAATAGTTATCGAGATCGAGTCGAGCTTTGATTTTTACTACTCGCGAGTTTTCGAGTCGAGTTCGAGCTTGGAAATTGGGTTTCGAGTTCGAGTCGATTATACTAATACTCGAGCTCGACTTGCATCATTTGCATCCCTACACTCTACCAATAAGTTACCTTGTGCAAAGAGTTCTACCTAGAAGAAACAAACAAAACTCGACCTAGCCAGATGTCGATATGTTTCTCGAATTGATTTTAAACACCAATAAACTATCTTCCCAGATCTTATTTACTTCACAATACCTGAAACCACATTGTACAATAACCCAACTCCGTATGGGTCTACAAGGTCCATTTGGTCAATCGAACCCCCTACCGATCATAAAGAAGCAAGATTAAGCTACCCATTAACAATATAATGACAAGTTAAGAAAATTGGCAAGCATGATAACCTCTGTTTGATACTAATTAGCATGATCACCAATGCAAAAAGCTGGAATAAATTTCTAATTTAAGTGCCATATGTTGAGAATTTGTGTCATAAAGAAGCAAGATTAGACACCCATTAACAATACAATGACAACTCAAGAACATTGGCAAGCACAATGACTTGTGTTTGATGCTAATTAGCATGATGACATTTAAGTGGCATAAGTTGAGAATTTGTGTCATAAAGAAGCAAGATTAAGCTACCCATTAACAATTTAATGGCAAGTAAACAAAGAGGCAAGCACAATCACTTCTGTTTGATGAAAATTAACATGATCACACCATTGTAGAACTGAAATCAGTGCCATATGTTTAGAATATATGCTAAAGCTCAGCTTAATATGTTGGTTGCCTCTGGCTGACCCACCATGGCAATGGTGGGCATTTGAAAAAGAAGTATGAAGCAGTAGGGAAATGATTAGCACCACAAATGAAGCCATAAAATAGTGTTAAATAAGGGTTTCATAGAATGCAGCTTTTCTCCCTTTTTCAGCTTTCTTTATTGATTGTTCACAACTGGAAAGGTTATTCCATCTCTCTTTTCAGACATTCTCACCATTCTTCTTCTTCTTCTTCCTTGGAATTGGGGGTTGATCAGAAGCAGCTTATTGTGATGGTGAAAGAAACTGAGTATTATGATGTTCTTGGTGTTACCCCACTTGTATCTGAAGACCATATTCGAAAAGCTTATTATCTCAAGGTGTTTTCTTACTCTCAAAATCCCTAAATCTCACTTTTTTCTAGTGTTTTTTTTGGTGTGTTTTGAATTACGATGGTATATATAATTGGTTGAAGATCGTTGGTTCTTGAAATTGACGAAGAATTGTAATACGATCAAATCATATGTTGAATGTTCTGTTTGTCTTCGTGTTAGTTAATGCCCGACTTAGTGGTGTTTTCCGATAAGATCAGATGTTTTTACTGTGTTTATATAGTTTGCACTTTTTGTACTTGTAATTCTCCTGCTGAATTATCTTCGGAGATTTGGATTTCATGTAAGAATTCTTAATTAGAAAGATTTGAAATTTCGACGTGTTTGGTTTGTAGTGTCCAAATCCCACGAACCAAACAGATACTTTATTTTCTACATAATTAAGATATTTGTGTTACAAAATTCTAAGATTTAAGTTATTTACGATTGTTGTCATGTTGATAATATTTAGTATATAATCTGAAAAAATAAGGGCTACATTTATTTTGTTGCACATTACCTTCAAAATGTCATGGCCGGTCCTGCATCCAATCCATAACGTTCGTTTAAAGTCACTCCGCTCAAATTTCATTTAGGCTCTTGGATTGTGTCAACTGTTTTTGGTTGTTTATGGAACAGGCACGACAAGTTCATCCCGATAAAAATCCAAACGATCCTCAAGCTGCAGAGAGATTTCAGGCGAGTTTTTGATACTTGAGTTCTTCTATAAACACGGAAATTCATTGAATATGATTTTGTTATAAGCAGGTACTGGGTGAAGCTTATCAGGTTTTGAGTGATCCTGTAAAAAGAGATGCATATGATCGAAATGGCAAGTGCTCCATATCTAAGTAAGCATTTCAGCTTTAATTCACGTGTATATTAATCAGCATAGTCGTGGAAACAATCGCTGTACTTTTTGGATTTTATCCTCCCCTATATATTTATAAAAGATGAATTTGCATAATGTTCTTACCTCCAACATCGTTTCACAGGGACGCCATGCTTGATTCCACTGCTGTTTTTGCCGTTCTTTTTGGAAGTGAACTATTCGAAGACTACGTAGGACATCTAGCGGTGGCAACAATGGCTTCCGCAGAATTAGCACTTGAAAATGACATCCCCGAAATATTGCATGACAAGTTGAAGGCAAGTATATGGACTATAAATTTATGTATTCATGTGTTATGAATTTAGGAAAGATCTGAGAAGTACCATTAAACGAATCTTTTCTCTTTTAACTAAGTTTGAGTGAATATGTATTATATAAAATGTAGACTATCCAAAAGGAAAGGGAAGAAAAACTGGCTGGATCACTGAAAAAATTTATTCACCAATATGTTCAAGGCGACAAAGAAGAGTTTATACGTCGTGCTGAGTCTGAGGCAGAACGACTTGCACAAGCAGGTATCTCAACCCTCCATTAATCAGTATATATATATATATATATCGCACTTATATAAACCAAACCAAACCTACCCAATATATCTCACACAGAGACAGGGTCAATGGTGGTGGATACAGGATTTTTGGTGATGGGATAAGGGGGGGTTCCTTCAAATGCATGTGTGGATTCTCCAATGGTCCAAAGTATGATGTATGCAAACCTTGCCTTTGCCTCTACCCCCAATGGGTAGAGATACCGTTTCCATGATGGCTATAAACAAAATGGTTCCTTGAACACTTTAAGCTACCTATCTACAAATTCTTAGTTCATGTCTCTACTTTTGATTCTTGTGACAGCTTTTGGAGCAAATATGTTACACACAATCGGATACATATATGAAAGACAGGGTGCACTAGAGCTGGGAAAGAAAGTCATTTACCTTGGGGTACCATTTATGGCTGAGTGGGTTAGAAACAAAGGGCATTTCTGGAAGTCACAGATAACTGCAGCAAAAGGTAATTAACTAGAAAGAGAATGGTCAGCAAGTAACTACATATATATTTCTCAAATTACATACCGACATATTTGGTGAGAAATTAAATGATTCCAGGTGCTTTTCAATTGCTACAACTACAAGAAGATGCACGGCGACAATTTAAAATGGATGGCACAAATGATGCCGAATCACATTTAAGATCCAGCAAGGATACACTTATGAACTCGCTATGGAAGTTGAATGTAGTTGACATTGAAGTTACTCTATTACATGTTTGCCAAATGGTGAGTCATAACTCATTCTTTTTCTGTTATTTTCTTGACAATGTAGTTTAAAGAATTTATTTCGCAGGTGCTCCATGAAAATAATGTCAGGAAGGAAGAACTTAAAGCTCGTGCGGTGGCCCTAAAACTTCTAGGCAAAATATTTCAGGTGGGATGTTGTCTGAACTGGACTAAAGTGTCTGTCATTTAGAAACGGATCTCATAGTGTTTAATTGGCTTTTGTGTGTGTGTGTGTGTGTATCTAGAGAGAGAAAAATTCACAAAGCGGAACATCAAAGAAGAAAATTGCTTCAGATGATACAAGCAGCAGCTCAGATAGCAGTGATGATGAGGATTCACCAAGAACACTCAACTATCGAGCCCCTTTTATCACACAGGTTTGTTCGTTGATTAAACAATCTTTAGAGTACAATTTGTTCACTCCACACTGAAAAAATTGGTTGTATGGCAGGGCATTGGTAGGCTATTCAGGTGCCTGTGTAATCCAGCATATGATGTAGATGACGATGAGATTGTTTATAAGACCAACAAATGATGGATAACAAGGGATGATGTTAATTAAATTCTTCAGGATTGGTCATGTAAAGTCCCAACAGAAAAAAAAAAGGATGAAACATCAGGTGCAATGGTTTGATTAAATTTGATCTTGTGTGTTATTCTTCTGCAGAACCTTCCTTATACAACGTTGACAATTGAACATATGAAGTTGCTGGTTTATACTCTTTTTTTATCAGGAAGAAGGTGTGTTATGGTCTCTATCTAGGAGTAATCTACAATGCATTGGGCATAGTAGCATCTTGAATGAAGTGTGTTTGCGTGAAAAAATAAGCAACTGAGGGAAAATCATCTCAATGCAAGTTACAAATCAGAAGTTATATCTCCCTATATATTTCCATTTAAGACCAAATCAATGAAAGCACATATTTTGTATGTTTATGCGTTTGTGAATAAGGCATCAATACACACGACATAAACAAGCTTAAAACAAGAGACAACAAACAAGAACCTGAAAGGAAATAAGCCCGATATTACAGTGTGGATATTTGGTCAGTTACATATTATTTCTATGCTGCACAGACTAACAGCATTGCTATCTTGAGCATCTGGCACCTGCAGAATGTAACAAAAGCGAGTAGCAATATAATTAGCAGAATAATTAAAATGTGCAGGAAATGCAGGTCATTTGTATATCAATGCACTTTCATTAGAGATTATGTAACTAGAAATGACCAAATAAAATGCATAGCCAGCAAATGCGAGTTCCATTCCCTTGGGACTAGACCAGAGGACGAGAATGAGATATGCGGGGGAAAGAATTGTGAAACAATTTAGAGTTTTAATTTGACATAGCCATATAGGCAGTTTAGTAATTTACCAATCTTGTCTCATCCCCTTACTTTTGTTACTTATTTTTGTGGACAAGAATGCTCTTTTGTCTCACTCGGTCCTGTCCTGCCTCGGTCTAATGTGAGACAAGTTTTTGTTTGTCATTTGAAAGTAAGAAGTTAGAGTTGGTACACATTAGCAGAGAGATCTCTTATGAGGATCAGACATTTTTCTGTCACTTAATTGATGATGCAACAAGACAATGGTCTCCAGGAAAGCCCACAAATTCTAAGGATGTTGAAGGTATCAAATAAAATAGTCAAGAAAGACACCAAAATCGTAACCCTGAAATCTGACAATCAAAGCTAGTAAACATCATGGAGTTAGAAACTTATCCGCAAAAAGTATGCTCCTGAAAGGATGAATGAATCAATTTGAAGCAAATAAAGTGCATCAGATTATGCATATGACTACTGGTACTGATACCACTGTGGGTTGCTAGAATACATAGATACGGCAGCACATCTCAGAGGTGTGAGTGTGGCCTTGTAGATGCAAAGCCATGGTAAACAGTCAAGGTTGGCTATTACTTCTTATAGGTGTTCCGATTCCTATTTTGTGCAACATACTTCCAAAAAATTTCATTATTTGTACCTCAGATGTGATATCTCAAACAGTTAGGCCAAAGTACATTACAAGAAAGAGATATCGGTCCAAAGTACCTTGCATTTTCATATGTAAAACAGGAACCTAAATTTTTGAGATGCCACCTTTGAGAATCCAAAATAAAAAATGAAGGTTTTAGAAGTACCTTAAAGAGAATAGAAATCGGAGCAAAGTACATTGCATTTTCATACAACTTGCTCAAACAAAGAACAGGACAAAAAGAAGCCGAAGCCAAGTCCAAAAGTTTTTCATTTGCTAGGGTGGCGAGGAGTAGGTCTTACGAAAATAGCAGCCATCCATCAAAGACAGGTGACATTCCAAGATGATTACATGTACAAGGATCACCAAATTGACTAGCACATCTCAACTGATTTATTCATAAAAAAAGGGTTCCAACTCAGACTAAGAGTGTACAGTGAGCAAGAAGTTCAAAAAAGAGGAACAACAAAGACCCTATGGGACAACTAACTCATGTATCAAAAAGACCCACAAGAGAAAGAAAACAACAAAAATATTGAATTGGCAAATGTAGTTTTGACCCTTGTTTTATATATATAGATTTGGAGAAGTGGCAAAGAAGAAGACACCTAGTATGCAAACAGAGTATGACTCAAAATATGAGAAGAGCTCATTATGTCAGAATAAAACGTAAGAAGTAACATCAATGCTACAAGATTCACCCTCACCCTACAAATCACTAGCCGTTTCGTTCTTACCCTTTATGCGTGAGTCCGCAAACTGATTCGTGAAAATAAACATATTCTGATTTTAAGAAACAGAGTATAACACAGACATAATTCCAATAAAATTCTAGCATGAAGGAAAAAAATATGGATTGCCCTTGAGATTTCTTTCTGATTTAGGGCAACTGAAAAGGATATGTGTACAGTGGATTATACTTTCTCACAATGGTAGTTAAGGAAATGTAAGGGGTGTGCAAGAATGCACAACAAGTAACTACGAGCAATAAGTAGGAATATATGTATGCGAGAGTGGAGGATGCTAATTAACATGATCACCAATGCAGAACTGAAACAAATTTATAACTCAAGTGCCATAAGTTGAGAATCACTTCTGGTCGAATGGTATTTAACATAAATAAACTTCCAATTTAAATGCCATATGTTGAGAACATAAGCTACAACTCACCTTAATATCAGGTTTTTACAACTTCTTTCGCAGGACATACACGTCACTCTCTTCATATGCATACTCCGGGTGAAGATGTTCATGCGGCACCTTTTCAACATCAAAGATCCGATTACATTGCTCCCAGAACAATAAATGAGCTTCAGGCGACCTCACCTGATACCCTAAAAATACCACCCCTGTATCACTAACCATCGCCTCCATCGCGGCGAGTAGCGGCCCCACCGATTCCTCTATGTACACCACATCAGCAGCGATTACAATGTCAAACGGAGGTTTTAGGGCTTTAATTTGGTCCGAATTCGTCCAATGCAGTTGCGCCGTTTTCAACATCTTACCTAACACAGGCTTGTTGCGTTTCAAATTGTGCTTGAGTGCCGGCATGACGGGCGCGATGTCGGTCAGAACGACCTCTTTCAGGCCGAGAAGGTAAAACCCCATGGCGGCGACACCGCAGCCGGTACCGAGTTCAACGGCGCGTTTGTTGTGGAAGTCGAGAAGGGTTGCATAAGGGTTGTCAGTAGTGGAAGCGGAAGTGAGCCAACGCTCAGCGAATTTGACGAGAACAAGGGAACAAGGCCAGACGGTGGTTCCGACGTGCATTGAACCATTATCTTGATGAAATGAGAGCTTTGCGCCGTTGACGGTGAGGTCGATCACCGGCGAGTCTGTGAAACGCATGGTGTCCCTTCCCAACTTGTCTCTTTCCTTGCTGCTAGAATGAGGTTATGTATGATGCCGATTAGGGTGGGTTGAAAGATGCTCCAATTGGGTCGGGTCCGTTTATATCTTTTGCGGTAGTGATGGACAAAACCGGTCCAGGGCCAGTTCTTACCAGGCCTGATATCCTGAACCGGCCATAACCGATCCTCCTATAACCACTCCCGGTTTCAATGAAAATCCCTATAACTGGTTATGCCAAGCCGGTTCTAGACCGGGCCCATTAAAAAAAACTCTTTTTTTTTTAATTTTATGTTATTAATATATTTTTAATATGTTATTAAATTTGTTTTGTTATAAATACGTTTAAAAATACATTTTATTATAAATAAGTTTAAAAATACGTTTTGTTATATATATATATATATATATATATATATGTATATATACATTTAAAAATATGAGTCACTTAAATACACTTTAAAAATACGTTTTGTTATGATAAAAATTACATTGTTTTACAAAAATTTATAATAAAATTATTTGAAAGTACATTTATTCATCAATCTTTATCGGTATTTCATGTCGGATTGACTTGAAGAGTTCCGGTCTCTTGAATTCTTCTAATAGCCTCTTGGTCATCAAGATGATCAATGTCGAGTTCATCATCATCATCATATTGTGAGTAAGTGCTATCGATATCGGTAGTTGGCGGCGTGCTTAGTCCCATGGAGATTTCATTTTCTTCCAGATTTTCTTCCACCACTTCAATCTCCATCTCTAACTATGTCGTATGTTGAATCCTATCAATGTTATCCAAATAATCCTTCAAGCAGATGTAACACTCCACGAACTCCGGGCTTAGTATTGTTCGACGTATCGAAATAATCCTGCCACTAAGAGAAAAAGCAGACTCCGAAGCTACAGTACTAGCTTGGATTGTTAGTACATCACGTGCGATGCACGTCAAAAACGAGAATTGAGGTTGTTTTTGTTTCCAAAAATCTAATAAATCAATTTTTTCAAAATCTTCGACATCATTTGCGGGACATGCAGCCATAAAGTTAGTATGCACATACATATTTAGTTCACCCAAATCGTTATCATATCGACTTTTTTTACTTGATTCATTTAAAACATCGTTCATTAAATTAGTCATCAACTCTTCATGACTTTGTCGATGACCACTAGAAGAAGAACTAGAACCCGCAAACCCACGACTTGAAGGTGTTTGTGGTTGGTTTTCTCATCCGTAAAAATGTTTGTAATGATCAAATAAATCTTGAAATTTATGATTAACCAAACGTTTTTGTTCCATTGAAAAAAATTATCCGTATCCAAACCAAAAGCCACACAAATTTGTGTAATTAAAACTCCAACACCGACAATATTTAAATACGGGTTTAACGCCGCAACACAAAAAAAAAACAAATGGGATGCCCATAAAATATTTTAACAATTTCTTTTTCATGTAAGACATCAACCTTCCCAATCGTGATGGTCTTCGTATTGGGCAATTTTACTTGCCAAAATAAATATTTGGTTTAAAACTAAAGGGCTTGTTGGATAATAAATTCTGGATAGAAGTGTTGTCGCATTTTTAAAATCGCCTAAAATATCGTGCAATCCTTCAAGCACGGCCCAATCAAGATTTCCAATAAAATTTTGCGGGTAATAGTGTCTATAAAAAGCAAAAAAATAATAATTTTTTGTTTTAACAAAGTTCAATCATAAAATAAGTCGATTTTCCAACGAACGGACATATCGAACCTCGGTCCCAAAGCTCTAAAACCAACGTCATCACAATATTTTTTATATTCCGCATTCATTTTTTACCTTTTGTGAAAATTCGCCGCAACATAAGTCTAAACTTATCTATTACGGGTTTACAAGTATTTAAACTGTCTTGAACGGCTAAATTTATTATGTGTGCACAACAACGTGTATGAAATAATTTACCGTCTAATATAGGTGTCAAATGACACTTTAATTTTTCCACACAATAATTGTTATTACTAGCATTATCAAATGAAATACTAATTATTTTAGTGGTTAAATTATAAAATGCAAGACTTTTTTAATAATTGAAAATTGACCGTGCTCCCGAATATGGCGCATCAAACGGTTCAAACGCGATTACACGTTTGATAAATGTCATGTTGTAGGCTCAACCCAATGTGCCGTTATACATATATACAAAACCAGCAATCCGTATGGTGCGCTCCATATATCACATGTTAAAGAAATATTGTTAGGCAAAGTGGATAACATTTGTTGCATTTCGGCCCGACACATTTTCCACATTTTTATTGTATCACGTCTAAGGGTTTGACAATTTACCGGCTTGTATCGTGTTTGTATCGTCTTTTGAATCAACTTCGTAACGGGAGGGTTGTCGAAATGTCTGAAAGACAACCCGACTTGAATGACACATTGTGTTGTTATTTGTCTGTTCAACTCGGCATCATACCAGATTTATCATAAACTAGTGTGAATGTTTACGTACACTAAAATGACTAAAAACGTGTATATGTATATATGTTCATATAGCAAATATGTATCATGTAGAGTAAGATAACATACTTCGAATCAACCCAAGGCCCAAGGCCCTATCTTTGACCATTAATGTATATACAAAGCACCAAGCTTGATCCATGGGTCTTGGTCCAATTTTGAAAAGGCTTATGGAATTAGCCTTATAAGCCTCTCCAATTTTCCCTTTCCTTCCTATATGGGATTAATTCCCTTGGTAAAATCCTAACAATTCTCCATTGGATCGAATAAATCAATAGATGAGGACAAACACAAAGAATCTCATTGACACCTAACTTTGCGTGCATGAAACAATTAGTAATAGCTCCTAGTTTTACCTTTTCTGTAAGTTCTTCAATAGTAATATGTAATAGCTCCTTTTTTGTGTTAACTTTAATTGGAGTTTAATCGGTCGGTTATAAATTATAAGTTTAAAGTATATAATAATGAAGCAAATGGTTACTTGACATATGGTTTCAATTGCTAACATCATTAAACCTATATCTCTCATCGATGAAGATGATCCTGGCATTGAGCTTGCACACAACAAAGAAAATGTACCCGTTAATGTTGATTAAAGTGCAACATCACCGTCCACCATGCCTACCGATGACACCCAAGGAACTCAAAAGCCAAGGATTGAATTGTCGTGGACTTGAAGTCTTAAGGTTGCTGACACTATTTCTATTATTTAGTTTTTAGTAGCTTAATGTTTCTACTTTCCACTTCCCAATATGTATGCGTGAGACTTGGCAATGGTAATTGTATGTTTTTAGTGATTGAATGGATGAAATTAAGTATTTTGGAATATTATATCAGTTATTGTAATCGGATTTAAAACATTAGATGGATCCGATCAGATTGTCTATTGGATGTCGGATGGATCTAGTCCGATCCAATCCGATTGATATTGGTTGGATCTAATCCGATCCAACGGATATCCAATAAGAATCTCCAATGGATGGAACCAAACCGATCCAATCATCTATTGGATTGGATTAGATCGGTTATCCAATGTTAATTGGATTGGATCGATTTTGTTCCCATAACATCCATCGGATGTCAACTGATGAACAACCCTAGATATTGGTAAAATCTTGGTGTCTTCAACATTGTGGTTGTTCCAGATTCCAAGATGTAGGCAACCATTTTTATTTAATTGTTTATATGAAAGAAAAAAACTGTAGGTGGAACAACAGGATGAGACGTTGGAGGAGGTCATATTTGACAGGTGCTTCTCTATCTATGAAGTCCAGAATCGTTGCAGGTTACTGTAAGAATCGTTTCTGTAAGGCATGGATCTATAACTAAATAGTATGTGTGCATCATTCGTAATGCTATGGACCATTTCATGAGCCACGCCTTACAAAAACACCTTTAAGAAACGCCTCAAGACGTCATGGTGTGAGCCACGCCTTACAGAAACGCTATGGGCCATTTTGTAACAGCGAATATGCGTCTTGTGCCATATTTTTTGAACACTGGGGATGCAGGATCGATGATGTCGCACCATGAGATTTTAGTATCTTAAATACATTAAGTGTGGTGTTGGTTTGGTTATCCCACATCAAGGTGTAGATGATAACTTAAAAGATGAAGGTAAAAATAAATGAAAGGAGTATGGATATCTTTCAAAGTTAAAAGAATGTTTGTGGCAAGTTATAGAGTTTTGTTTTGGCCAACCCTTTTTTTACAAAATAAATTATTATAATGTTTTTATCTTTTATATATATAAAATTTTGAGGGTGATGTGTATTAATAAGAGTGTTACAATAAATTTATAGGACACTTTTAGGCATCTTAACAAGTTTTTTAAGACGCTTTGGTTAGGAAAAATACTTTTGTGAAGAGTCATTTGACCGAATATGTAATACCCCTACTCCCATTTGCATAAAAGCATATATTTTATACAATAAGAAATACAAATATACACATTGGTCCCAAATATACACAAATGGCTACATAAAAAGTAGTTATAAACTTTTTGTTTATATAATTACATGACTTGAATAACCCAAATTCACAAATCATGTACATATTTAGCTTCTCAATAATCCACAGATGTAAAGAATTAACAATTTTCTTTGCATTTTCCCTTCCCTTTACCTTCCACATGCATCATACATGTAATACATATTTTTGAAAACAAAACGAGGGTTAGACCATAAGATTTAGTGAGTAATTCTGTTGATTGCTATTACAAGGTGAAAATCACCAAAACATTTTTGGAAAACCAACATTTGAATTGATAACATGTAAACAATGTTTTATTGTATCAAACCTCTTTTATCGCATCGTAGATATGAGACAACCGCTTTTTATCGCATCAAATAACACAATGACCAACTTGTTGCATCAAACTCAAAATATATCAATTTATCGCATCATTCAAAAGTGATAACATATTTTCTCGCACCATTAAGATGCGATAACCAAAACTTGTCGCATCTCAAGGATGCGATAAACATTTTCCTCGCATCACACAAATGCGACGAACACCACTCCTTGTATCCAACAAATGCGATAAACATCTCCCTCGCATCACAAGGATGCGATAACACCATTTTATCGCATCATAAGGATGCGATAAACGAAACACAGATGCGATAACAGTTTCCATATGATCAAAATCTCATTTAACAAATAGATGATTATGTTACCCTTATCCCAGTATACGCCTCTCCTGATTATGCCACTCTTATCCCAGTATATATATATATCTCCTGATTATGTCACTTCTATTCCAATCAGTTGATAATAACATATCAAAATCCAAATTTATTCTAACACATAACAAATAATTATTCAGAAAACACCCCATCTGAAACCATACGGTTTCATAATAAAAGCATATCAAATAATGCTTATAATGTAAAAACTCATCTTGTAACACAAGCAGATTGAAGACTTTAAACAACTACAAATTATAAGATAAAAATCATGTTTTAGTCTTCTTCCTTGACTTATGTTTCTCCGTACCCAAAAAAACACATGTACCAACTTTTCTCTTTTCTTACCTAAATATATATATATATATATATATATATATATATATATATATAGGGGAGCGATCAAATGCAAACCACTCAATTTGTACAAACCGTGCAAACCTCATTCAACCAATCATAATTTTTCATTTTGTTCATTTTTTTGTAATTATGAGAGGTTGATTAATCATTTTTATTGTGGAGGGTGTTAATCATAGATATTATCATCTTCATTATTTTAATTTTTAAAGAAATACATGAAACAGTTTCATTAAGTATTATATGAAACAATTTCACAACCATATATGAAACAACTTGATCAAAAAAGTATTATATGAAACAATTTCACAAGATTAAACAATTTCATGAAAAAATTTCATAAGATTAAACAATGAAATCGACGGATGAAGGTGGTTTGCACGGTTTACACAAATGAAGGCGGTTTTTATTTGATCACTCCTATATATATATATATATATATATATATATATATATATATATGAGATGAGGCGATGCATGCAATTGGTATTTTAAAGTAAATTTTCAAAACACACCCCTCAACTTTTATTACCTAACCAAAAACAACCCCAAATTTCTAATTAAACAAACCGGTTATCACAGAATAATTCAAGAAGACTAATGAACGTAAGGAATCATAGAAGTTTTGTTATCTTTTCATTTTGTATCTAATCTACGAAATATTGGTTGTCCATACTTTGGTAAATGTTGATGTTCTATTTGTTGTCTTTAGCAACCACTGATGTTGAAGTTCACCCATTGTACTTCTTTACTAACTGTGGAAAGATTCAATTTTACTGCTGAGATACTGGATTACTGGTGGGCAGGATAAATTTTGGTGGTCTTCGTGATGGATATTACAAAATGAATGCTTTGCACTTGGTTACGTCTTCCATATGAGAAGGATAATGTTTATTGCCAATGGATTTGAAACTCGAAATAGAATTTGTGGATGATTGTTGACCTTTTCCTTTCCTTTCATTTTTTTTCTTTTCTTTTCTTTTCTCTACTTCCAAAATTCGAGAACACTACATTTCTAATGGCCATGATTGTTGACCATTTGTTAAGTCGGTTAGGGGCAAAAGAAGTTGGTTAGGAGGAGGTTTTAAGTAAGAAGGTAGGTTGGTTGGTTGTAAGAGAAAAATTACTTTGTAAAAACCATCAAAGTGGAATTAGAAGTTAGGCAATAACCAACAGAACATTCGTTATGTTTGTATTATTTGTCAATTTGGTGTCAAGATGTACAACGGTGTGCATCAGGTGGTATCAAAGCACTTGATCTTGAAAGTGTCATGGACTTTGCTCGCCAACTTCAAAAAGAATTCGGTAGATGGTACAAGTAGTTACAACAAGGTAAGATCTTGTAAATTTAACCATCCCTTGGTGATCCAATCCCACGTATGACTTCAAATGTTGATTTCCTCACTTTTTAATGTTGAGTTATTTATATACTTTGATGTTGTTCATACGTTAGTTCTTTAATTGATGTTACTTAGTTGGTTTCTTGGATTTACTTATGTGGGATTTTAAGCACGCAGTCTAATCAAATCATAAAAGCTTTTACATCCTTTTCTCTGTTTTTAATATGATTTTAAAATTATTAACTTATCAATATAAAACATCCTTTTTCGATGACAAAATACACTATATGTCACAGTGATAGTGAAATTTCGTTCATTTAGTTTTTCATTGCATTTCTTTGATTATATGCAGCATTGTCGATGTTATACATTTTCATTTGTGGGCATTGAGCACGTTTGGATCATAATAGTGTTTGGTATTGTGTTAGTGCTCCATATACCAAGAATGTTCTAAATTAGGGAATTGGTTAAAGCTATACATTTGGTATTTGGCTTCTTAAGATTTACCGAAATGCATCTAGATTTGGAAAAATTCTAAACATTATTTCGAGTATTAATTATGTTGAACTTTAAAGTTATGGCATGACCATTATTTATATGGGTGTGACATGTTGTCACCATTATCCACTTACAAATTTTAAAAGAGAAATTTTTAACAACAAAACATTATTTACTTTGCAAACTATTTAGTTTAGTTATATTGGTAAAATACTTATTGTTCAAGAAAATGTGAAGTGTATTGCATATTTTCATAAAATGAACGAGCAACAATTAATATTATAACGACGTCACATTATTAATAATATTTCAAGAAAATATTTTATGTTGAACTTTAAAGTTATGGCATGACTATTATTTTAATGGGCGTGACATGTTGTCACCGTTATTCACTTACAAATTTTAAAAGAGAAGTTTTGACCACAAAACATTATTTATGTTGCAAACTATTTAGTTTAGTTATTTTGGTAAAATACTTATTGTTCAAAAAAATGTGAAGTGTATTGCATATTTTTATAAAATGAACGAGCAACAATTAATATTATAATGACGTCACATTATTAATAATATTTCAAGAAAATATTTGAGCGAACTTGAGATATGATGGTATCGGAGGTTGATCAATAAAAATTGTTAAGTTTAGTCGTGCTAAGATTGTTGGAGAATAATGATCAATTTAGTTTCAATTACCTAAGGTGCTTAGGAATGATATGAATTATCCTGTAGATTGAGGTTTTTGAAAGAACGACCTATCAAACGTTAACGATTCAAAGTGAGTACATTATGCGATTTTTTATGGGATGTATACATGATTATTACAAAGTATTTTATCCATGATATTTGCATGATGTATTTGTATGCATATGATGATAACTTGATTGTATTAATGTACATGATATTCAAGTATATGCATGATATGAAAGATAATGTTGACAAGAAAGATTATGATGACTTGGTATTATTAATATGATATTCAAGTATGTTTATAATGTGAAAGATGACGATGATGCATATGTGATTTATGTTATCACTTGCATGAGATGTATGTTGCATGTCACGTAAAGATTTGCATTAATGAGTGAGTATTGCAAATAAATGATATGCAACTAGTATGATTCGGCAAGATTTGTCCACCGTACGGAGTGGGTTGGACATGAAAGGAGGGATTGCTATTCCGAGGTCTTGGAGTCCTCGTCCATAGAATACGCCACATATGCAAAGAAAAGTGACGAGACGAGGCCTCACTTGCAAGATAAATAACTAAAATACACTAAAACATTGTTTATAGTTGTTAAGAGAAATACAGAGTAGTAGCAACATGAAGCAAATAGTAGCTTTGAAATAGAATATAATAGGTTGTAGGGTTCCAAATCCAAAGATGTTTGTTTATTCTATTGTTTTCCAATTGTTCTTTGTTTTCTTGCAAATATGTACTTGGAGATTCTCATGAGATTACTTATTTCATTTGCTTTCTTATGCATTTCTTCTATTACACTACCTTATTGCATTAATCATCACATTTAATATTTTCTTGTATTGATTTAGGAGTTGTTGAGTAGATTAATTTCCTTTCTTGCTTCACGGGTTGCATTAAAATTCTCTGATTTTTAATATACTTTTAAGGTTATTAATTTGCTTATCAATATAAAACATCCGTTTTCGATGACAAAATACACTATATGTCACAGTGATAGTGAAATTTTGTTCATTTAGTTTTTCATTGCATTTCTTTGATTATATGCAGCATTGTTGATGTTATACATTTTCATTTGTGGGCATTGAGCACGTTCGGATCATAATAGCGTTTGGTATTGTGTTAGTGCTCCATATGGAACTTTGATGCACAATATATGCAACCTGGTTTTAGCCCCCCTTGTTTCTTCGTTTCTCGTCTTCTTTTCCAGTCCATAAAATATCTTTTTTTTCCTCAAAGATTTCACATCATTATGCTCGATGAAAAGGAGGGATTCGTTTTTTATGACATGATCCCTATATGTATGAGGAGATATTTGAAGTGACTTCTGCTTCAAGTCTCAAATCTCCTATCGTAATAGGGGTCATGGTGATTGCTTTTTATCCCCAAAACTTTTATAAACATTATTTTTATTAATAAATTATTCACTACAAAATGATTTTCTTAGCGAATGTGTCACGACTTCCTCCTTTTTTTTGTAAGGACGAAGTAAAAAAATTATATTTTCTCTCCTATTTACTATGACTTTTAAAAAAAAATGAGATGTCATGAATGAATGAAAAAGTCGACAACTGAAGGATAGTTTTATGCACTAAAATCTACACATAGAGAGTAAGATAGAACCCTCAAGAAAAAAAAAACTAAAATTAAATTTGTGGATGTATATTGACATGTTTGATCAAACATTCTAAGAACAAGATTATAAAATGTTCTTAACCACAAAAGTGACGCCTGATTGGTTTGAGCTTGAGCTTCAAAAAAGTGTTTGGAGGTCCAAGTTCAAATCTTGGGAGGAATAAAAATCCCCTTGTAGCCACGGAGGTTCAAATGCGGTGACTCTGGGCTACCTGCAAAGTAGATGGTCATCATGGGATTAGTCGGCTCGCTTAGCGGGTTAGATATCCAGGTTAATAAAAAAATGGTCTCATGATTGCATATGATGACTTGATGCTCGTTGGGTAAGTTAGTATAAGGGCACGGTTGACCAAATATATGTTTTTTTTTGTTAAGAACATGATTGTATTGAAATGATCTAATTACATACAACTCATTGCTCATCGAGTAACTCAAAATAGTAGAATATACAATCCATTTTTATAAGGTATGGTACTTATGGTGCTTGAACGGATTATGACACTTTACACTACAAAAGAAAGACATAAAAATTAACTAAAGGTCATTCTTTGTAATTTTTTATCCCACATCGTACCGATGCCGAGATAGTAAAATTTTGTCCCACATCGTACTGATGTCAATATACTAAACTTTTGTCCCACATCGTACTGATGTCAATATAGTCAACTTTTGTCCCACATCGAAGCATTGTGATTTACTTTTCATAATCTGGCTCTATAAATATCTTTATCCTATTACTTCAATTTCCAAACACGGATACTTTTATTTACAAATAGTATCTTTTATATCATTCATCTTTTCCAGATGGAAGAGGGAGTTAGTTGGATTTTCAATGTGGCAGCTCGTCATGAAAGGTATTTAACAATCGTTTCTTTCTCATTTTATTTTATTTTTCATTATTGTTGATTTATTCTTTATTTTCCATTGTGGTTTTAGCTTACTAATCGAGATCAAGAAGTTCTTATCGTCAATGTTCATAACATTTCGTATTTCTAGAGGGAGGGAATCCACGAAAAAGGTAATGTTTGGAATTATTAATCAGTTTATGATAATAGTACTAAATTAACGTCTCTACATGTCATATTGGAAAGTAAAGCATTTAAACGTTAAAATCGAAACTCCCAAACCCACAGTCTCGTAAAAACCTTTTCATCTTTTTTATAAAAATTTGGGCACTCACCTATTGTTGGAGAATCCATATCACCATGGTTCATCCGTTGATATTGGCGTTCATCGTTCACCCACGAGTCAACAATAGCATTCAAGTCAACTTGTTAAGGAGACGTACAAAAGATATAACTTTTACAATAGGAAAATTTCCTTACCCAAAGGTCTGAGAAGCTTCTTTGAAGGTATTAAATATAGTTTTCGTTCTTGTCGGATCTATAGGAGGGTAGCAATGATTTTAGTGCTGCTCTCAGATGTTCAATTAAAGTTTAGCTTTTAGATACCCTTTTTTATTTATAATTTTCTTATATAATATATTAAAATACTATCTTATTTCAGGTTGTTGGTCTTCTTATTGACCACCAAGGCCTACTTTGGAAGATTACCTCGGTTACAACTTCGCGGGGTGAACCCACCTCGTTCAAAACACGGATAATATCCGTCCAGACGAACCTGTTAAGTTCTGCGACATGTTGGCATGGAGCAGACATCTCCAATGTATGTCTCGTGATAACTCCGCTCAACAAAACATGACCATAAACTATATGAAGAATAGGCGAGAGTTTGGTTGCAAAGGTTTTTTGGTAGATGGGCAGGACAATGGCGTCATCGGTCGATCACGCAACCGCTTGGAAAGTATGGGCTGGCATTTCCTGGGTCTTAGATATACGAAAAGAAAACTTAAGACATAAATGATTTAGTTTTGAGTTATGGGTATATATATATATATATATATATATATAGTGCTCGTAGTATGATCTAGCAATATATTATATGTAACATGTTGTAACATTATACAATATAGTTTTCGGTTTTATGAATGAACTTTTTGGTGATAACAGTGAGAACACAAATATATTAAATTCAAATAGAAAACAACAACAAACTTATGTAAAAAGATTACTTCCTAAATCAGCAGAATAATTCTGAATAGTTTATTATACCAGATGCTTTTATAGCAACATCTTTTAATAATTTACACTAGAAAAACTATTATTAACTTCCCAAGTTTTCTACAAGCTTTGCCTTCATCTTGTTGAAGTCACCAACCTTCGATGCCTTTGTGAATATATCTGCATGTTGACCACAAGCGGCAAAAAAGAATTCTTAGATCTCATCACTATTAACAAGCTTACGTATGAGATGATAATTGATCCGAATGTGCTTGGTTTTATTCAATGAAAGACTAAAAAAAAAAAAGGTTTAATGGCGGGGACCTCATGGCCCCGTGGTCCACATTTTGTGAGCCCTACTTGCCATACCTCATAATTCAATGAAAGACTAGGTTCATTATTAGTGCTATTGCAGACTTATTATCACAAAATATACATGTTTTTTTTACTTGAGGATGCTTATGTTCTTCTGGTTTAGTATATAAGATGAAATGTAATAACATCACTAAAATTAGTATAAACAAATCAAATAAATCATTCAACTGAAAGAAATCAATAAAAGCCGCCCAACTTTCAAAGTTATGTCAAACCAACCCAAACACATTCAATATATACTCTTTTTTTTATCTGCCTATACGTACACTATGAAATTATTGTAACATACGGAGAAAAAAAAAAAAAAAAAAAAAAAAAACAGATCAAAAAAGGGATATAGATGGCAGGGGCCTAACAGTATATTGGCGGTATGGAGAACGGTAGTAGTGATGTTGGGTGCGAGAGGTTTGTCGCATGGTTGGGAACAGTAAAATTGATTGTTGTTCTTACTTTAACCAAATTTTAGAAGTTCGATGGTTTTATTTATAAATAAAAAATGTTTAAGGACTTGATTGTTCAAAATGAAAAAACTCAATGTTTTATTCATTCAAAAAAGTTCACGAGCTTGTTATTTACTATAATTAGTTTAATTCAAATTACTTTAATTAGATTAATTACTTTATATATATATACACACACACACACACTCGGACACACACAAACCAAAATTCGGTGGCTTTCTCCCGCAAGTGATGACTTTCTCCGATCATCTTGTCCGACCAAGATGCCGTTTCCGCCGACCTTCTCCCTTCCTCCATCCCCGCTACTGACCACCATCTACATCGACACTCCTCTTGATCTCTCCCTCAAACACCCTCATCGAGTGATATCATAGTGGTACTACAGTTGGTATCACAATGGTACCACAGTTGGTATTATAATGGTCTCGAAGTTTACTTGGTGTGTTTTGGATATCACATTGTATATGTTTTGGATATCACATTGTGTATCTTGGTGTATTTTGGGTATCACATGGTGTTTGCCAAAATAAGGTTTACCAGAGGCCGGAAGCAGAAGAGAGAAACAGAGAAAGATAAAAAAAAATACCTAAAATGTCCTTTAATTAAAAATTGAAGTCAAATTACCAAATATATTAGTTTTCTAATTTGTCCATTGATTTGTGGTTGAGATTGGATCTCACAGTTCTTCCTTGAATAAACCCTTATCTATATAAGGGGCATATTCATGGAAGAACTGATTAGTTTGTGGTAAAGTAAGATCCAATGTGAACTATTTGTTTGAGATATTTAAAGATATTTATTAAATAAGTTAAAATGGTAATATAGTAATTCTAGTTTTGACAACTAATCAGAATATTTAATTAAATTTTTTAAAAGGAAATATTTAATTAAAATTAGTTACTTGGTATATCAATTACCTAATATACATCGTATTTTAAAAATGTTTGTGAATCAAAACCTATCATAGTGATAACGTTCACAATGTTTAACATGTATCACAATGTATTTTCTTTGTTTTTTGAAATATATCATAATGTGCATTTTTCTTATTTTCATTAATTTAGAAAGGGTGTCACATTGTGCATCTTGTATGTATATCTAGGTATCACAGTGTGTATCTTGTGTTCACATAAGATTCTTCAGAATAAGCTTTGCCGGAGAGAGGAAAGCAGAGAAATGAGAGAGGAAAGTGGAGAAATGAGAGAGAATATTTATAAAATCTCTAAAATTCCCTTAATTGATATTTTAAGTTAAAATTACCAAAATTATTAATCTCTTAATTTAACCTTTGATTTGTGGTTAAGATTGGATCATATGATTACCACAAACAAAATAGTATTCATTTGATTAGGCCCCCTATATATATATATATATATATATATATATATGAAGCCTAATCAAATGAGAATTGTTTTGTTTGTGGTAACTATCAGATCCAATTTCAACCACAAATCAAAGGTTAATTAGGAGATTAAAAATTTTGGTAACTTTAATTTAAATAATCAATTAAGGGCGTTTTAGGGATTTTATAAATATCGTCTCTCATTTCTCCGCCTTCTTCTCTCTGACGAATTTTATTCGGCGAAGCTTATTCTGATGAAACTTATGTGAACACAAGATACACACTGTGATACCTATAAACGATATTCACTGTGTTACCCACATATACATACAACATGCACAATGTGATACTCTTTGTAAAGCAATGAAAATAAAAAAAATGCACACTATGATACATATCATAAAACAAATAAAATACATTGTGATACACGTGAAAATTGTGAACGTTATCACTATAATACACTTTGATTCACAAATGTCTTTAAAATACGATGTATATTAGGTAATTGATATGCTAGGTAACTAATTTTAATTAAATATTTCATTTAAAAAAATTGAATTAGATATTTTGATTAGTTGTCAAAAATATAATTACTATATTACCCTTTTAGCTTATTTAATAAATATTCTTAAATATCTCAAACAAGTAGTTCACACCGAATCTAATGATTACCACAAACTAATCAATTTCCCCTTGAATGAGCCTATATATATATATATATATATATATATATATATATATATGGGTCTATTCAAGAGAAAAATGGTTGGTTTGTGATAATTGTGAGATCCAATCTCAACTACAAATCAATAGATAAAATTATAAAACTAATATTTTTGGTAATTTGAATTAAATTTTTAATTAAAGGACATTTTAAGTATTAATTTTTTTTATCTTTCCTCTGTCTCTCTCCCCTGCCATCTATATCCCCTTTTTGATCTGTTTTTATTTTTATTTTTCTATTCCCCGTCTGTTACAATAATTTGATAGTGTACGCATAGGCAGATAAAAAAAGAGTATATATTGAGTGTGTTTGGGTTGGTTTGACATAACTTTGAAAGTTGGGCGGCTTTTATTTATTTCCTTTAGTTGAATGATTTATTTGCTTTGTTTATACTAATTTTAGTGATGTTATTACATTTCATCTCATACGTGAGCTTGTTAATAGTGATGAGATCTAAGAATTCTTTTTGCCACTTGTGGTCAACATGCATATATATTCACTAAGGCATTGAAGGTTGGTGACTTCAACAAGATGAAGGCAAAGCTTGTAGAACACTTGGGAAGTTAATAATAGTTTTCCTAGTGTAAATTATTAAAAGATGTTGCTATAAAAGCATCTGGTATAATAAACTATTCAGAATTATTCTGCTGATTTGGGCAGTAATTTTCTTACATAAGTTTGTTGTTGCTTTCTATTTGAAGTCAATTTGTTTGTGTTCTCACCGTTATCACCAAAAAGTTCATTCTCATAGAACCGAAAACTATATTATATATATTACAACATGTTACATATAATATATTGCTCGATCGTATTACGGTAATATCTGCACTCTATATATATGTATAGACCCATAACTCAAAACTAAATCATTTTTGTCCTCAAGTTCTCTTTTCGTATATCTAAGACCCAGGAAATGTCAGCCCATACTTTCCAAGCGGTTGCGTGGTCGGCCTATGACGCCATTGTCTTGCCCATCTACCATAAAAACTTTGCAACCAAACTCTCGCATATTCTTCATATAGTTGATGGTCATGTTTTGTTGAGCTGGAGTTACCACGAGACATACATTGGAGATGTCTGCTCCATGCCAACATGTCGCAGAATTTAACAGGTTGGTCTAGACGGATATTATCCGTGTTTTGAACGACGTGGGTTCACCCCGTGAAGCTTTTAGTGAGGTAATCTTCCACAATAGGTCTTGGTGGTCAATAAGAAGACCAACAACCTGAAATAAGATAGTAATTTATTATATCATATAAGAAAATTAAATTTAAAAAATGGTATCTAAAAGCTAAACTTTAATTGACCATTTGAAAGAAGCACTAAAATCATTGCTACCCTCTTATAGATGTCGACAAGAACGGAAACTATATATAAAACCTTCAAAGATACCTTTTAGACCTTTGAGTAAGGAAATTTTCTTTTTCTAAAAGTTATTTTTTTGTCTCCTTAACAAGTTAACTTGGATCCTATTGTAGACTTGTGGGTGAACGATGAACGCCAATATCAATTGATGATCCATAGTAATATGGATTCTCCAGCAATAGGTGAGTGCCCATATTTTAAAAAAGGAAGGGGTCCATGTGGCTGCTGCGCCCGCCCCCCCTTAGTCAATGGGGCAGCAGGTTCACCAAAATTGAGTCGACTATAAACTATTCATCTTGCTTGGAACCGGCGTTGTGTATGGGAAAGAGGGCTTCTACCTATGCTTCGTTGGGAAAAGGGTGAATGGTCCCAAAAGGGACGGGAAAAAGCCACTAGAAAGAACGGGGGGGTCATCCACTCCGTCGCTGGGTAGTCCACATTATCCGTGACTCTGAGTACAAGATTTCCAGAATCAAGAATAAAAAAGATGAAAAGGTTTTTAAGAGACTGTGGGTTCAAGAGTTTTGCTTTTGATGTTTAAATGCTATACTTTTTAATATGACACGTAGAGACATTAATTTAGTATTATTATCATAAACTGATTAATAATTCCAAATATTACCTTTTTTATGGATTCCCTCCCTCTAGAAATACGAAATGTTATGAACATTGACGATAAGAACTTCTTGATCTCGATTAGTAAGCTAAAACCACAATGGAAAATAAAGAATGAAAACATAAATCAACGATAATGAAAAATAAAATAAAATGAGAAAGAAATAATTGTTAATTACCTATCATGACGAGCTGTCACATTGAAAACCCAACTACATCCCTCTTCCATCAGGAAAAGATGAATGATATAAAAGATACTATTTATAAATAAAAGTATCCATGTATGGAAATTGAAGTTATAGGATAAAGATATTTATAGAGCCAGATTATAAAAAGTAAATCATAATGCTTCGATGTGGGACAAAAGTTTACTATCTTGACATTGGTACGATGTGGGACAAAAATTTTCTATATTGACATCGGTGTGGGATAAAAAATTACGAAGAATAACCTTTAGTTAGTTTTTATGTCTTTCTTTTGTAGTGTGTCGTGTCGTAATCCGTTCAAGCACCATAAGTTTCATACCTTATTATGATCGATTGAGATCAACAATGGCATTGTATATTCTACTATTTTAAGTTACTTGATGAGCAATGAGTTGTATGCAATTAGATCATCTAAATACAATCATGTTCTTAAGAAAAAAACATATGTTTGGTCAACCGTGTCGTTATACTAACTTACCCAACGAGAATCAAGTCATCATATGCAATCATGAGACCATTTTATTGTAATTTTTTGTTCTCAAAATAACCATACGCTTGACTAAACGTGTCGATATACATCCACAAATTTAATTTTAGTTTTTTTTTCTTGAGAGTTCTATCTTACTCTCTAAGTGTAGAATTTAGTGCATAAAACTATCGTCCAGTTATCGACTTTTTCATTCATTCATGGCATCTCATTTAAAAAAATCATAGGAAATAGAAGAGAAAATATAATTTTTACTTCGTCATTACAAAAAAAGGAGTAAGTCGTGACACGTTCGCGAAAAAAATCATTTGTAGTGAATAATTTATTAATAAAAATAATGTTTATAAAAGTTTTGGGGATAAAAAGCAATCACCATGACCCCTATTAAGATAGGAGATTTGAGACTTGAAGCAGAAGTCAGTTCAAATATTCCCTCATACATATAGGGATCATGTCATAAAGAGAGAATCCCTCCTTCCCTTTCTTGTGCATACTGATGTGAAATCTTTGAGGGAAAAAAGATATTTTATAGATCCTGGAAAAAAAGACTAGAAATGAAGGAACAAAGGGGGCCGAAACCAGGTTGCATACAAGATGCATCAGAGTTCCATATGAAGCACTAACACAATATGAAACATTATTATGATGCGAATGTGCTCAATGCTCATGAATGAAAATGTATAACATCGACAATGCTCCATATAATCAAAGAAGTGCAATAAAAAACTAAATGAACGAAATTTCACAATCACTGTGACATATAGTGTATTTTGTCATCGAAAACGGATGTTTTATATTGATAAGTTAATAACTTTAAAATCATATTAAAAACAGAGAATCTAATGCAATCTGTGAAGCAAAAAAGGAAATTAATCTACTCAACAACTCTTAAAACAATATAAGAAAACATTAAAGGTGATGATTAATGCAATAAGATAATGTAATAAAAGAAATGCATAAGAAAACAAATGAAATAAGTAATCTCATGAGAATCTCCAAGTGCATATTTGCAAGAAAACAAAGAGAACAATTGGAAAACAATAGAATGAACAAACCTCTTAATTTGGATTTGGAACCCTACAACTTGTTGTAGTCTAATTCAAAGCTACGAATTGATTCATGCTGCTAATACTCTACTTCTCTTAACAACAAATAATATGAATGACATTTATTGTTATGGTGGCTTATTCTAAATTCGTTAGAAAAATCATTAAGCAGTTTGATCATTTTAAAAAAAATAGTGTTTGACTGTATTTCCGTCGTCTGAAGTTGTAATAATTCGATAATCAATTGTTCGAGTCTTTGAACTATCTTTTATACTATTAAAGACGATGTTTGAGACGGTTTTACTAAAAAAGAGTCTTTAACGGTAAATAATTAGTTATATATTTTATAAAATAATATATTTCTCTATATAAGTCTCTTTTTATAAGGATAACGCACAATGCGACATGATGTTACATAACATTGAAAACTTTGTTATTTGTATTTTTGAATGAAAAAATGATTTAAAAGCTTTTATGGCTTGGATAGACTGCATGCTAAAAATCCACATAACTACATCCAAGAAACCAACTAAGTAACATCAATTAATGAATTAACGAATGAACAACATCTAAGTATACGAATAACCCCACATTAAAAAGTGGGAACATCAACATTTGAAGTCATAATTGGGATTGGATCACAAAGGGATGGTTAAATTTACAAGATCTTATCTTGTTCTAACTACTTGTACAATCTTCTTTATATATATAGGGATATAATATAGAATATATATAGGGGTTCATTCAAGGGAGAATTGATTAGTTTGTGGTAACAGTGAGATCTAATCTCAACCACAAATCAACGGATAAATTAGGAAATTAATAGTTATAGTAGTTTAAGTTAAAATTATAATTAGAGGGGATTTTAGGTATTTTTAAAAAACTCCTCTCTTCCTCTCTCATCTATCCGACTTCCAATCTCCGGCCTCCGGTGAACATTAATCCGGCATGTACCAAATAATCACAAAGATACACAATGTGATACCCATTGTAATACACAATGTGATATCTATTGTGATATACTGTGATACCTGCCGGATTAATGTTAATCGGAGGCCGGATTGGAGGTCGGAGAGATGAGAGAGGAGAGAAGAATTTTTAAAAAATACCTAATATGCCCTCTAATTATAATTTTAACTCAAAATACCATAATTTTTTTAATTTCCTAATTTATCCGTTGATTTGTGGTTGAGATTGGACCTCACAGTTACCACAAACTAATCAGTTCTCATTTGATTAGGTCCCTATATAGGGATATATATATATATAGAGAGAGAGAGAGAGAGAGAGAGGAGCGTTCAAATAAAAACCACTCAATTTGTACAAACCGTGAAAACCTCATTTAACCAATCATAATTTTTCATTTTGTTCATTTTTTTGTAATTATGAGAGGTTGATTAACCATTTTTATTGTAGAGGGTGTT
>NC_037540.1:35536029-35557846 GCF_001531365.2 Cynara cardunculus var. scolymus | reverse complement strand
AGAGTAAAACAGATCGACGACAATGAGAATGAAAAAGCTAAAAGCGTCTACGAATACATTCGGAATTCGAATTACGAAAGTGAAGAAAATGATCAAACCGTTCACGCACATGTTCACTCAAACGTCGAAATATGTGTTCACTCGTGCACATATGTGTTCAATTGGTTCACACAATATGTCCATTTGGTTCACATACATGTTTTAATTGTTCATTAGGTTCACACATTGTTTTGATGAAGATTATGAACCTAATCTTTCAATTGTTCATTAGGTTCACACATTGTTTTGATGAAGATTATGAACCTAATTTTTCAATTATTCATTAGGTTCACACACATGTTTCAATCTTATCTGGATGTCGTCGCCTGGTAATCCTTCCAAATCCTCCACTGTTTTGATGAAGATTATGAACCTAATTTTTAGCTACTGATTTAAGATATTGATCGATGAGATTGACGGTTTCTTTATTGATTGGAAGTTACAGAATAGGCTGACAAAATAGGATACATTAAGATCATTCACTTTTTACAATTCTACCCTCTGAACCATTGTGAACCTAATTTTTATTAATATGGTAATTAAATAATTAAATTTTAGTCTCAATAAATGACAACCGTTGGATGTTCAAATCAACGACCAAGATCGGTTAACAAAGTTAACACGATAATCTTGGTTAATATTTGAACCAGCTCCTATATATATATATATATATATATATATATATATATATAGATGGTACAAGTGGTTAGAACAAGGTAAGGTCATGTAAATTTAACCATCTCTTAGTGAACCAATCCCAAGTATGACTTCAAATGTTGATTTCCCCACTTTTTAATGTGGGGTTATTTATATACTTAGATGTTGTTTATTCGTTAATTCTTTAAGTGATGTTACTTAGTTGGTTTCTTGGATGTAGTTATGTGGGATTTTTCATGCAGTCTAACCAAGTCATAAAAGCTTTTAAATCATTTTTTCGTTCAAAAATACCAAATAACAAAGTTTTTCAATGTTATTTAACATCATTTCACATTACGCAAGTACACAACTAGTAAGTTTATATCTTTATAAAAAGAAAGACTGATATAGAGAAATATATTACTTATAAAAATATATAACTAATTATTTACCGTTAAAGACTTTTTTTTTAATAAAACCGGCTCAAACATCGTCTTTACTAGGGTAAAAGATTGTTTAAAATTTATCAAAGACTCGAGCAATTGATTATCTAATTATTACATCTTCAAACAACGAGAATACATTCAAATAATATCTGTTTATATAAAGAATATATTACATATTTGTTTTCTTGCAAATATGCACTTGGAGATTCTTATGAAACTTATTTCATTTGCTTTCTTATGCATTTCTTTTATTACATTACCTTATTGCATTGATCATCACCTTCAATGTTTTCTTATATTGTTTTAGGAGTTGTTGAGTAGATTAAAACTGTTCCATTTCCTTATTCCAACTTTAAGAAATCTTCTTCCATTTGTCTTACTGCAGTTTTAGGACAAAACTTATTCTTAAATCGGTCTACGAATTCTACCTAAGACAAAGTCTGTAAAACATCTGTTCTGGCCGATGATTCAACTTCCCACCAGAATAAAGCATTTGATTTCAGGACTGAAACAGCAAATCGAACTTTATCTGTTTCCGGACACCGAATGGTGTTGAACATAGATTCCATTTCTTTGATCCAGCACACAGCTTTCACTGGATCTCTTTCCCCAGAAAATGTTGGTGGCTTACACGCCAAAAACATTTTAATATCTCCCTCCTTGTTGTGAGTAATCGGCATCGAGGGATGAACTTCTATTCTTTCTGTTTCTACTCTGGCTGGAACTCCCATAATAGAAGTTAGAGTTTCCCGTAACTTCCCATTTCTTCAGCCAACATGTCCCTGGTTACATATTCAGGATGTGGCACTGATCTCTCCTAAACATTCCCAGAATGGGATTCTTCAGGTTCAGAATGAATTCCAATTTGACCCCTTCCTTGAGACTGGCTTCTTCCTTTGCCTCGTCCCCTTGGTCTTCCTCTACCTCTATTTTCAGACGTGCTAGTCGGAAGATTAACAGGTGATTCTTCCCTTTCCTCAAATTCTGGACGAGCCATTCTTTCAGATCTTCGGGTTCGGCTAGACATCTGCAGATTTTAGTGTTAATAATCACGTATTCACATTCCCAAATATAATGAAGTATTCAAGTTCARATGTGTACCTGTAAATTCATAATTACACTAGCCAGATGTAATTAAAATTTATCTTACACACTGTTCTTTCCACCCATCATATTTATTTCCAATGGAGCTAACTATGTTCGGGACCTTTAACATGCAATAAAACAGTTTAAGTCTAGGCATTATGTTTGTTGAATACCTAAATCCCTTAAACTCAGACTCTGATACCACTTTCTGTAACACCCCATACCACACATTGCATGTAACACATACTTCATACGAAAGAAATATATGTTTATATACCATTCAGGTCCGTTAGTACAAGAATTACTAACCAGAGTACGTGATTCAAAAATCCAAAATACATTTGTTGTACTAATCAATGTTCATCAATCAAAACTATACATCATAAACAGATCTTCATGTAGATATGCATATAGGAAAATTTCATATTTTCCCCTTTCCCTTACCGTCTGTACCTCCTGCAATACATATTAAAAATCACAAAACGAGGGTTAGACTGAAAGGTCTAGTGAGTTACCCTATTTATGTTATTGCAGGGTGAAATCACCAAAACTTTGTATACAAATAACCTTTTCTTATGTATAACAAATATATGAACAAATAGGAACATATTACCAGTACCTTTCCACTTTTCAAGCCAAGTATTCAGCTTATTCAAATAACATACCTTTGAACCAACCAGGTTTCATATAATGCCACTTTTAAACCTTTTCTAATCAAACAAGGTTTATTTAAAGCTTCAGGCCGAACCTGTTATTTTCTCCTCAATAACATCCAGACTATAATTTCCAATAAGAACCTTGATCCTAAATCTTTAAATCACAAAGAAATAAAGATTTCAGACCACGGTAATCTTAAGGAATATAATAGAAAGAGTTATATCATACAACACACATACAAATGCCACCCTTATATCCAAATGTACACCTCTCCTTGATATGACACCCTTATCCCATGATACACCTCTCCTTGATATGCCACCCTTATCCCATGGTACACCTCTCCTTGATATGTCACCCTTATCCCATGGTACACCTCTCCTTGATATGTCACCCTTATTTCCTCATCAAAACATTTCACAAAAATAATTCCAAATAGACCGCAGTCAAATGGAATTATTATCAATTCAAAATTATCTTTATCAAAATTCCATTTTATGATAAATAACAATTTTTTATCAATCGTGCACAAGGCATATTACAAATCCGGTCAACATAGGCTTGGCCAAACTTCATCTCCGGTCAAGTCTTGGCCGGTTTACCAAATCCAGACAACACATCGCTCCAAGGCTTGTCCGATTTAATACTTAGAATAAATTCCAACACTTTTGTTCGGATAACAAATCCGGACAACACTGTCCTCTTTTTGTCCGATTTAAAATAATCCGGTCAACATTTAGACGTATTCCTACTTCTCCGTTCAAAATGTTTAACATACTCAACATTCAAAAATCGCTCAATGGTTGACCGGTTTAAAACTAAACCGTTTAACACTTGACCGGTTTAGGGCTTAATCGCCCAACCCTTATCCGGTTTAAGACTAAACCGCTTACATCTTGATCGGTTTAGGTCTAATCCGGATAATACTTATGCGATTTAAATTTCCAAACCAGATGAAAACACAATCAATTTATACAATTATCAAAAATTTCAAAACAATTAAACTACTCACCCTTTTAAGTCTTTTAGAAGTAAGATTAAACTCAGCTTCAATTCCAATCAAAGCAAGCAATCCGATCAACACTCTCTTGTAACACCCTATACCACACACATTGCATGTAACACATATTTCATACAGAAGAAATACATGTTTATATATTATTCAGGTCCCTTACTACAAGAATCTATCATTACAGAATACAAGGTCCAAAAATTCAAATACATTTCTTGTACTAATCATCGTTCATCAATCAAAACTGTACATCAAAGATAGATCTTCATGTAGAAATGCATATAGGAAAATATCACATTTTCGTCTTTCCCTAAGATTGACTTCTTCCTCTGCCTCGTCTCCTTGGTCTTCCCCGACCTCTATTTCCAGACGTGCTAGTCGAAAGATTAACGGGTGATTCTTCCCTTTCCTCGGATTCTGAATGAGCTATTCTTTCAGATCTTCGGGTTCGGCTAGACATCTGCAGATTTTAGTGTTAATAATCACGTATTCACATTCCCAAATATAATGAAGTATTCATGTTCAGATGTGTACCTGTAAATTCATAATTACAGGCCAGATATAATTAAAATTTACCTTACACACTGTTCTTTCAACCCATCATATTTATTTTCAATGGAGCTAACTACGTCCGGGACCCTTAACATGCAATAAAAACAGTTTAAGTCTAGGTATCATGCTGTTAAATGTCTAAATCCCTTAAACTCAGACTCTGATACCATTTTCTGTAACACCCCATACCACACACATTGCATGTAACACATATTTCATACAGAAGAAATACATGTTTATATATTATTCAGGTCCCTTAGTACAAGAATTTATCATTACAGAATACAAGGTCCAAAAATTCAAATACATTTCTTGTACTAATTAGTTCATCAATCAAAACTGTACATCAAAGACAGATCTTCATGTAGAAATGCATATAGGAAAATATCATATTATTCCCTTTCCCTTACCGTCCGTACCTCCTGCAATATATATCTAAAATCACGAAACGAGGGTTAGACCGAAAGGTCTAGTGAGTTACCCTTTTTATGTTATTGCAGGGTGAAAATCACCAAAATCTTTATGAAAAGCAACTTTTCATATATATATAACAAATATATGAACAAATACAGACATATTACCAGTACCTTTCCACTTTTCAATGCCAAGCATTCAGATTATTCAAATCACATACCTTTGAACCAACTAGGTTCCATATAATGTCACTTTTTAACCTTTTCAAATCAACAACGTTTATTTAAAGTATCAGGCCAAACCTGTTATTTTCTTCTCAATAACATCCAGACTATGATTTCCAATAAGAACTTTGATCCTAAATCTTTAAATCACAAAGAAATAAAGATTCCAGACCACGATAGTCTTAAGGGATATAATAGAAAGAGTTATGTCATACCACACACATACAAATGCCATCCTTATATCAAATGTACACCTCTTCTTGATATGTCACCCTTATCCCATGATACACCTCTCCTTGATATGCCACCCTTATTTCCTCATCAAAAATATTTCACAAAACAATTCCAAATAGACCGCAGTCAATGGAATTATTATCAATTAAAAATAATTCGGACATGCTTTGTCCGATTTAAGTAAAAACCGGTTAACAATAAGTTTTCAAAATACATATTAATCAAACCAAAAGAATTACTTTACATTTGAAGTTAAAATATTAAACCACTCACCTTGAATCTTTTTTGGAAAAACTTTCCTGAAATGCAGATGAGAATCAAATCCGGTCAACTCTTTCTTCTCTTAAATTGCTCACTTTACCCTCAATTTGGCAGGAAAAATGTTATGAAGACTAAAGCTTTCCTTTTATACCTTTCCCAAATCAGGAAAGTCGGCTACGACATGTAGCCTTCACATGCATGCATACATCCCTTATGTATGATATTGATTTCATACATACCATAACACATATACATATATAAGCATGCACATAACTAATTATGCACACACACATCCAATCTCATGCATGCATCCATATTATGCATATAATTTCACATACTAGCATGTTGCTACAACAGCGTTCAGAACTAGGTACGGGCATCACGAGTTCTTACTTATGCCATTCGACTTAACTAATGCGCCCGCAACCTTTATGGATTTGATGAATAGGGTATGTAAGAAATATCTTGATAAATTCGTTATTGTATTTATCGATGACATTCTTATATACTCTAAGACCGAAGAGGAGCACGCATAACATCTTCGTCTAATATTGGAATTGTTGAGAAAAGAAAAGTTGTACGCAAAGTTATCCAAATGTGAGTTCTGGTTAAGGGAAGTTCAGTTTTTGGGCCATATCATATCCAAAGCTGGAGTGAAGGTGGATCCAACTAAGATAGAAGCAGTTGCAAGATGAGAAGCTCCGAAAAATCATTATGAAGTCCGAAGCTTTTTAGGATTGGCCGGCTATTACCGTAAGTTCATTCGGGACTTCTCTAAGATAGTTGTGCCACTAACTAAGTTGACTCGAAAAAACATTAAATTCCAATGGGAAGGAGAACAGCAAGCAGCTTTCCAACTATTAAAGGATCATCTTTGCAGTGCACCGGTATTGACTTTACCAGATGGATCCGAAGACTTTGTGGTATACAGTGATGCTTCAAAGTTGGGGTTAGGCTGTGTTCTGATGCAGAGAGGAAAAGTGATTTATTATGCGTCAAGACAATTGAAAGATCATGAGAAACATTATCCAACCTATGATATGGAATTAGCTGCAGTGGTGTTTGCTCTGAAAATCTAGAGACATTATCTTCTGGGAACAAAATGTCAGATTTATACTGATCACAAAAGTTTGCAACATTGGTTCAGCCAGAAAGAATTGAATATGCGACAGCGTCTGTGGATTGAACTAGTAAATGATTATGATTGTGAAATCCTCTACCATCCGGGAAAAGCCAACGTGGTAGCTGAAGCTCTAAGTAGGAAAGAAAATAGCGGAACCATTAAAGCTGTAGCAATGAGAATGAACTTGATCCCTGATATTCGTAAAGAAATTCAAAGATGTCAACAAGAAGCTATGAAAGAAGAATTTATTAAAACAGAAAGGCTGGGTAAGATGATTTCAACCGTAGAACTGAATGACGAAGGACTAATGTGTTTTCAAGAACGAATCTGGGTACCGTGAATTGGAGATATGCGGAACACTGTATTAAATGAAAGTCATAAGTCCCGATACTCTATTCATCCAGGTACCAATAAGATGTACAAAGATTTGAAACCTTTTTATTGGTGGCCCAGATTGAAAAGAGACATAGCTACGTATGTGGAACAGTGTCTAACATGTCTACAGGTTAAGATTGAACATCAGAAGCCTTATGGAAGTCTTCAATCTTTGAAGATACCTGTATAGAAATGGGATCACATTACAATGGATTTTGTCATGAAGTTGCCTCGAACTCCAAAGGGGTATGACGCTATCTGGGTAATTGGGGATCGTTTATCTAAATCTGCGCATTTTCTGCCAATAAGAGAAAAGTACTCTTTAGAAAAGCTAGCACAGATTTATATCAAAGAAATTGTAACCAGACACGATGTTCCATTACCTATTATCTCTGATAGAGATAGTCGGTTTACTTCAAAGTTCTGGGATGGGTTGCAGAAAGCTTTGGGGTCTGAAATCCGACTAAGCACAGCTTATCATCCGCAAACTGACGGATAAAGTGATAGAACTATCCAGACTCTCGAAGACATGCTGAGAAGTTGTATTATTGACTTCGGGGGATCGTGGGAAGATCATTTTCCGTTGATAGAGTTTGCATATAACAACAGTTACCATTCTAGCATCCAAGCGGCACCATATGAAGTATTATATGGACGTAAATGCCGAACACCATTGTGTTGGAACGAGGTGGGTGAAAGACAGTTGACGGGTCCTGAGATTGTCCAAAAGACTTCTGAAAAGATCAAACAGATCCGCAAAAGAATTAAAACAGCACAAGATCGCCAGAAAAGTTATGCTGATAATCGTCGAAAGCCGATTGAGTTCTGTATATGTGATTTTGCGATGTTGAAAGTTTCACCGTGGAAGGGTGTTATCCGATTCGGAAAGAAGGGTAAGCTCAGTCCGATGTATGTTGGGTCATTCAGAATATGTAAACGAATTGGGCCAGTGGCATATCAGTTAGAGCTACCAGAAGAACTAAGTCTGATTCACAACACTTTCCATGTATCGAATCTGCGGAAATGTTTAGCTGATCCGAGTCTAGCCGTACCGCTGCCAGATGTTAAATTGGACAGTAAGCTGAACTTTGTAGAAATACCGGAAGCTATAATTGACCGTAAGATCAGGGTGTTGAGAAATAAAGAGATCAGTCTGGTTAAGGTTCAGTGGAAGTTTCACAAAGGACCAGAAGCAACTTAGGAATTGGAGACTAAAATGAGATCAGAATACCCATGGTTTTTTTATTAAAGAAATTCCGGGACGAAAATTCTTTTGAGGGGTGGATAATGTGATAATGGAATCGTGGTTATCATTTGAGGTAATTAATACATGATTATTGGTTATATGCTTACATGACAACTTGATAAATTAATATAGTTGGTCGTGTAGGAATGTGTGTTTTATGCATGGAATGCATGAATGAATATATATATATATATATATATATATATATATATATATATACTACCTTATTAAACAAATTCACTAAAAGTCTTAAAATTATAAATACCCAAAATACCCTTGTCTATGCTACTTCACCTTTCAACCCTTTCCCTTTACCCGGCTACCCTCCCCAATACGTCGCTTCCATCGCTCCCCTTTCCCAATACAACGTTTTAGAAAAGTCGTCCATCCCCCAAGACGACGATTCAGGCAGACATTTCTCTCATTTGATGACGATTCCCTTTAGAGCAAGTTTCCACTACTCAATACGACGACTCCCTTTAAATCGATTCAGACAGGCATTTCTCTCAATCTTCAATCGTTCAATCCATCTCCATACGATGATTCAGGCTTTTCTCTCAATCTTCCATCGTTCAATCCATCTCCATCTCCAGGTAATTATTTGGTTTGTTTTTAGCATTCAAAATTTTTTAGGGTTTTTGATTGTGAATTCCAGTCGTGTTTACTGTGAGCTAACGACCAAATCAAATGAATGAAGACAACACACCAACCCTTGTTCTACCCTAAGACCGACTTATATCCTGATTTGTTTCATCCTCATGTGTGTAAGCTAACGTGAACCTGTCTGTACCTTCGGGTTCATATGGCATTCAACTTTTAGGTAAAAAGAAATCAAAGTCTGATGGAAGTGATTCAGGTGAAGAGAACATGTCTAAAAAATATCTAGTCTTAAAGCAAGCAATTGATCAAATCAATACTTCTCATGGAAAGGGATCTATCATGTTTGTTGGTGAGTGTGCTTCTCCCAGACAAGTCCCAATGGTGTCTACAGGATCTTTTGCATTAGATATAGCATTGGGAGTTGGTGGCTTTCCAAAGGTATTTACATTGTGTTAGTTTCCTATTTCTCTTTGCTTAAAAGTATTGGAATGTATATATTTAAAATTTATATGTACGTTCAGTAGGTAATCTTATAAAAAATATATAATAACTGCAACAACTAGCCCTTCATCTCAAGTTGGTTGTGAGACTGAACTTGCTGAAGTGGTGAAACAACCATACAGTAACTATAACAATGGTGTTTGCTTGAAATTTTTGTTCATCCATGCTATAATGTTGCTCCATTTTCATCTTATTTGTTTCTTTGTCYTGYYGTTSATATTGCAAYGTATGGTTCAATTCAGAAATGTCGTTGTCCAAGTGTTTTATAGTCCATTTAGTATTAAAGTAACGTTTTGAATAAGTCTATGCTTTGGGGTGTAGACTGCACTTTTGGAACTTGGTTGGTGATTAGATGCATAGCAAKAATTACCTGCCAATTTGATTTGATGTTCTTAGTTTCATATTGCTATAGACCATTGTATTTTCTCGATATTTGCATGCTTGCTTATAAACTCATGATCTTAAGCATTGTATTAATGGACCTATGATCGTGATAATCAATGCGCACTTTTGTGGCTGAGGAATATTTTAGTTATGTTTGTGACTCGGAGGTCCTGATTGATGCTCACAATGAGGTTTTTTACCAGAGCATCTAGCTAAGGTATCTTGCCTACTTGTGTTGTTTACATTGCATTTTCTTTACCTCTTTAGAATTGCATTTGAATAGGTTATTGAATGATACGATGCTTAAAACTATGTTTCTTTTCTAATGCATTAATCTACTTATGCAGGGACGCGTAGTTGAGATATACGGCCCAAAGGCCTCTGGAGAGACAAATCTTGCTCTGCATGTAATTGCTGAAGTGCAGAAGCAAGGAGGTTAGTTTTCAATGCTTTGGTAAATTTTATACACATTAAGAGGTAGCTGAAAGCATATCTTGCTTGTGTTTTCTAGAGAACCTTGTAGGAGTTTTTAGTTGCKCAAGGCGTGAACATGTGTACTTATTTGTTATGTTTAAATTTGTTTATWAGTCTCCACCATKGTTAATTAATTCCACTCACGGCAACCCGTTGATYYGGATATTAGAGGACCAAACTAAGGCGTTGATGATCTGATTCTTAATATTATCTTTAACTATTAGAGGGGGAACAAGGAAGAGTTATGACTCGATCACAGTTTTTTATGAACATATAAAGGAAAATAGTTTATAAAATGTTATAATATGACTGTATAATATGTTCTTGGGTTTTTTTGTGTTTCGGTTGTCTTGTTTCTTTTTCACCACACATCTATGTCGATGTAGCTAAGGAACATAGTCCATTCCATGGGCAAACAGTTTAAAGTATTATTACTGCACCCACATGATGTATGTCATATTCATTAAATTGAACAAACAAAAATGAATCTATAAGCAGGAAGTAAGTATTATTTAAAGTTAGAACACCTACACGCATGTTTTAATATTCAAGTAAACAACAAGTTATGCATAGGATAGCACATGCTTTCACTATATTTTACCATGTAGACTTTATTTTACCCATGATTACCACTTTGTGCCTTAAAAGTACAAATCCTCTAGAGCAGGGTGTTTTGCCATGGAGTCCCAAGTGTTTAAGCTCTTTCTTTCATATTACCTCCTAATGAGATATAGTCTTTCCCACAAGTTGCTAATGTTTTGGTATCCCACATTTTCATGGTTTAATCTTTGGCACTTGATTTAGCTGAGAATTTGTTTCTTTTCAGCCCTGTTGATTGCATTCATTAGACTTCTGCTACATAACTATCTTTGCTTGAAGATGAAATGCGGAGGGTAGAAAGAGTGAATGTAAGAATTACTGCAATAGATTTATCTTACATAGCAAAAGCAAATTATTACTGCATTGTTAAAACCATGTAACAACATAATACATAGCTTGCATATCAAAGAATTACACTTACTGTAATAAAATGCCGACAAAAAACTAAGCATACAAAACAATATGGTTGTATTAATTATGGTTTGGAGAAACCCCCACTAAACCACTTTCTTTTCCCCTTAATGACTTTTCAACCAAGGGGATAACAGTTCCAATGTTTAATGACCTAACTAGAAGGATTATCATAAAGGATTCTTGATACCAGTATGATATAATGTTAACAACTCTTTCCATGTTCCTGTGGTTCTTGGAGACTCACCCAACATGTCTACAACATTATCCTTACTATTCTCCTTGGTCATTTAATGATTTGTAATTAAGAAAATTATATGTTTTTCTATTTCTTTTTCACATATTAGTTTTTGCCCATTTGTTTTTAGTCCATTCTTTATCTAAGAAGGGTACCACACTCTACATAATGGATCTCTTGATTTTCAACTTAACATTTATGCAGAAATATTTTAACTTGTGATTTTATCTTGATTGATTATGTACTTAGGGACCGGTTACCAAACGCTTACTTGGGTAAGCGTTTACCAAGTTATATTACCTTACCGTATGAATATAGTAAGGACCAAAAATATTACCCTGTAAGAATAAGGCAAGGACTAAGAGTCTTACCCGGTAAGTGAGGGCAATGACTCTTGCTACGATCAGCTCTTATCGGGTAAATTGTCGCATAGAAAGCTGTTTTTGTTGACTAAAATTTTACCCGGTAAGTAAATAATAGTATTTAATTTTACCCGTAAGTGCTTACCAGGTAAGTGTTTGGTAAACGACCCCTTAAATTGTTTTCTCCACTTAAAAACTTTTTATTTTGAATCTCTTGATTTTCATCTTAACTTTTGTTTTCTTATTCATCTTTCTGCTCGATAGGGAAAAGACAACATGGTCCACAAATGAAGACTTGCTTCATTGCTTTCCTTCCATAGATTATGGCATCTTTGTCAATTTCCACTGACAGTATAACTTGCTTCATTGCTTTCCTACCCAAAACTCTAAAAGCAATCACATTTCTTTGGACGTTTATCCAATTACAGGTTGATAAAGGTTGATGGGGTTATCATCTCTTCTGCCAATTATTATCTATACTACTTTATAAACCATAATGCATAAGATACTGTTTTTTTATAATATCTATACGTTCTTTCTTTGGTTTCATACCTTCAATCTGTTTAGATTTTCTTAAAAATTTTAACTTTTCTTTCTCAATTTCTTTTAGTTACTAACTTTACTGACATCTTATTTTGAAAAGATTATGTTTTACCTCTGATTCTAATCCATTCAGTGATGTTTATTTTGAAAAGATTATGTTTTACCTCCTCTTCCGGTTCTATTTCTGTTCATCTATCATTCGAATCAGGTAAAAACACTTGCTCCTTCTTTCTATTTCTGTTTGATTCCGTCGCCCCTCTACCTGTTCTGTTTCTGGTCTATTCTTCCAGTGAGAAATATAATTTCTGTTATCAGAAGTGAGGTGTGAACTGTTGACCTTTTGGGACGCTGGACTCTATTGGTAACTCAGATTCTGCTAGGCAAAAGGTTCTTTGGTTACTTTTCTTTTTCGTTTTTTTACACAACCGTTACAAGCAACGTATAGGCAGGGTAACCTGTCCCATAATCTACAATACATCTTTTAATCATAATCTTAATTCTTACGAATTGAATTCATGTAGGAACTTTTATCACCGATTGACATCAATCCGATTCCATTTTCACATTTACTTTACAATCTGTGCATCTCGTGAAACTGCTTTAAAAATTGTGGTGGCATGTTATGTGGCTAATAGACTTTATATATGATGAGACATGGTACATAGGATACATTTTGCACAAGTTAAAGAGTACTCTAAGAGAAGTAAGATATAGGTTCATTGGGTTGAGTAAAAAAGAAGAGTTCCATATTCATGAGCTGATGCATGGTTGTACACTAAAATTTTGCGCGTCACTTTTATCAGGATGTTGTCTCACTTGCACAGACTAAAGACGAACGAGTGGCAGCAGCTAAAAGGTTGATTGAGATCGTTTTTAACTGTGGAAGATGTGATAACATCACCTGCATCATAGTGAAGCCTAACCATAATCCTGCAACAAAACCCGAATGCCAAAACGAATCTGAAACCAAAACGCAAAGCCAAATCGAAATCAAAGGTGAAGCACAAAGCAAGACTGAAAATCAAGGGTGATGATGGTTGAAGGAGTTGATAGCTCTACTTTGTGTTAGATAATGGGTTTCAAGGCCTCATTTGTTGAATCCATAGGTTTGTTTTTAGCTTGCAGTGAATGCAGAAAGACACAACTGTCCAACACTTTCCTCTTGTGTAAATTATGAGTCTACTATGGTGATTTTGTTTGCTTTTACAGTTCAATAAAAGATGTCACTTTCTTTATGTTGGTGTAACCAAGTGTTTTGGATTTTATATTGAATTTACATTTCTCACTTTAGTGTATTTGATAATTGACAAATTGATCACTTGTGAAGAGACCTAGGTAAGTTATGTGATCACTAATGAGTATATGTTTATGCATTTATCATTTATTCAATTTGATCGAGTGTGAAGAGACCTAGGTAAGCATGTAAATTTAAGAACACTTATGTATTCAATGATTCAAGTAAGTTAAGTGATATCGATTTATTATATGGATTCTTGATTATTGAAAGAATTAAAATTACTTTTAAAATAAGTAATTTTATATGATCGGTTGTCAAATTTCTTATAAATCGATTGACAAATTTCAACGTCAAAAAGATTATTGGATTGTTTCAGTTCCTCCCAAATCAATTGGATATGAAACAATCAATGGTGTAGGGCCTGACAATTTCAAATACAAATCTTTATCCGTAATCGATATGCCCGCTTACATATTTTAAAAAATTTACATCCCGCCGCATTGTGCGGGCACACACACACACACACACACACATATATATATATATATGCACGTATATATGAGTAAGTTAGGATATGCATGCACATGGGAAGGGTGTAGCCGACCTTCCTAATAGGGAAGGGTATAAAAGGAGGGTTAACCTTCATTTTGCATTCTTCTTGCCAAAATTAGAATTGTGTGCGATTTATGAAGAAGAGTTTGACCGGATTGCATTTTCAACAAGATTCAGTTGATTTCAAAAGCATTGCATAAGGTGAGTGATTTTAAATGTTTCATATTCTTTGAAAATTTATGAAATGCTTATATCACTTCTTATCTATTTGGAAGTTTAAACCGTTTTGAATATTATCCGGATTATATCTAAACCGGATAAGATTTGAGCGATTTAAAGTTTAAATCGGGCATGTGTTAAGCGGTTTAGTCTTAAACCGGGCAAGTTATAATCGATTTAGATTAAAGCGGACAAAAAGAGATGAGCGATTTAAGGTTTAAATCGAACAAGGCTTGAGAGGTTTAGGGCTAAACCGCCTAAGGCTTGAGCGATGTAGCCTTAAACCGGATGAGAGTCAAGCGGTTTAGACATTAAACCGGACATGTCTTGACCGGTTTAAAGATTGGGCGATTTATGAACTTTGATTATATGTTAAGTATTTTTAACGGAGAAGTATGAATACGACCCTGAGATGGCCGATTTATCTTAAATCGGACAATGAGAAATAGAGTTGTCCGGATTTGATATCCGGACAATAGTGTTGAAAAATTTATTTTACAATGTTAAATCGGACAAGTATATGGAGTGTTGTCCGGACTTGTTATCCGGACAAGGTTGACCGGATTGTATCATGGACTTATCATTTTATTGTTTGATTTACAAAAGTGGGAATTTCTGATAAAATTAATTTGAACTGATAATAATTCCATGGACTGCGGTCTATTCTATATGGAATTGTTTTGTGAAAATTTTTGATGAGGAAATAAGGATGGCATATCAAGGAGAGGTGTAACATGGGATAAGAGTGGCATATCAAGGAGATGTGTACCATGGGATAAGGGTGACATATCAAGGAGAGGTGTACATTTGGATATAAGGGTGGCATTTGTATATGTGTGTGTTATATAATATAACTTCTACTATTATAACTCTTAAGATTACCATGATCTGGAATATTTATTTCTTTGTGATTTAAAGATTTAGGATCAGGGTTCTTATTAAAAATCATAGTTTGAATGTTATTGAGGAGAAGATAACAGGTTTGGCCTGAAAGTGGCATTATGATAAATTGATTAGTATAAAACTGTTGGGATTTGATGAACCATTCACAAGCAGAGATTATTGATTTGAAAAGTGAAAGGTATTCGTATTATGTTCTTATTTGTTCATATATTTATAATATATATGAAAAGTTGTTTTACTTAAAGGTTTTGGTGATTTTCACCCTGCAATGTCATAAATATGGTAACTTACTAGACCTTTCGGTCTAACCCTCGTTTTGTGATTTCAAATATGTATTGCAGGAAGTGCGGACGGTAAGGGAAAAGAAAAAATGTAATATTTTTCCCTATATGTTTACATGCATGAAGAATGGATGATGATATGTATAGTTTTGGTAGATGAACGTGGATTAGTACAAGAATTTGTATTTTGAATTTTTGGATCATGTATTTTATACTGGTAGATTCTTGTATTAAGGGACCAATATRGGGTATAAACATGTATTTCTTTTTTATAAAATATGTGTTGCATGCAATGTGTGATATGGGGTGTTGCACATGATCCCTATATGTATAAGGGCATATTCGAAATGACTTATACTTCAAGTCTCAAATCTCCTATCTTAATAGGGGTCATGGTGATTGATTTTTATCTCCAAAATGTTTATAAACATTTTTTTAATAATAAATTATTCACTACAAAAATGATTTTTTTTTGCGAACATGTCACGACTTACTCCTTTTATGTAATGACGAAGTAAAAAATCATATTTTTCTCTTCTATTTACTATGATTTTTGTAAATGAGACGGCATAAATGAATGGAAAAGTCGATAACTGGATGATAGTTTTATGCACTAAATTCTACACTTAGAGAGTAAGATAGAACTCTCAAGAAAAAAAAACTAAAATTAAATTTGTGGATGTATATCGACACGTTTAGTCAAGCGTATGGTTCTTTTGAGAACAAAAAATTACAATAAAATGGTCTCATGATTGCATATGATGACTTGATTCTCGTTGGGTTAGTTAGTATAACGACACGGTTGACCAAACATATGTTTTTTTCTTAAGAACATGATTGTATTTAGATGATCTAATTGCATACAACTCATTGCTCATCAAGTAACTTAAAATAGTAGAATATACAATGCCATTGTTGATCTCAATCGATCATAATAAGGTATGAAACTTATGGTGCTTGAACGGATTACGACACGACACACTACAAAAGAAAGACATAAAAACTAACTAAAGGTTATTCTTCGTAATTTTTTATCCCACACCGATGTCAATATAGAAAATTTTTGTCCCACATCGTACCAATGTCAAGATAGTAAACTTTTGTCCCACATCGAAGCATTATGATTTACTTTTTATAATCTGGCTCTATAAATATCTTTATCCTATAACTTCAATTTCCATACAYGGATACTTTTATTTATAAATAGTATCTTTTATATCATTCATCTTTTCCTGATGGAAGAGGGATGTAGTTGGGTTTTCAATGTGACAGCTCGTCATGATAGGTAATTAACAATTGTTTCTTTCTCATTTTATTTTATTTTTCATTATCGTTGATTTATGTTTTCATTCTTTATTTTCCATTGTGGTTTTAGCTTACTAATCGAGATCAAGAAGTTCTTATCGTCAATGTTCATAACATTTCGTATTTCTAGAGGGAGGGAATCCACAAAAAAGGTAATATTTGGAATTATTAACCAGTTTATGATAATAATACTAAATTAATGTCTCTACGTGTCATATTGGAAAGTATAGCATTTAAACATCAAAATCAAAACACTTGAACCCACAGTCTCTTAAAAACCTTTTCATCTTTTTTATTTTTGATTCTGAAAATCTTGTACCCAGAGTCACAGATAATGTGGACTAACCAGCGACGGAGTGGATGACCCCCCGTTCTTTCTAGTGGCTTTTTCCCGTCCCTTTTGGGACCGTTCACCCTTTTCCCAACGAAGCATAGGTAGAAGCCCTCTTTCCCATACACAACGCCGGTTCCAAGCAAGATGAATAGTTTATAGTCGACTCAATATTGGCGAACCTGCTGCCCCATTGACTAAGAGGGGGGCGGGCGCAGCAGCCACATGGACCCCTTCCTTTTTTAAAATATGGGCACTCACCTATTGCTGGAGAATCGATATTACCATGGATCATCAATTGATATTGGCGTTCATCGTTCACCCACAAGTCTACAATAGGATCCAAGTTAACTTGTTAAAGAGACAAAAAAATAACTTTTAGAAAAAGAAAATTTCCTTACTCAAAGGTCTAAAAAGTATCTTTGAAGGTTTTATATATAGTTTCCGTTCTTGTCGACATCTATAGGAGGGTAGCAATGATTTTAGGCTGCATTCAAATGGTCAATTAAAGTTTAGCTTTTAGATACCATTTTTTAAATTTAATTTTCTTATATGATATAATTAATTGCTATCTTATTTCAGGTTGTTGGTCTTCTTATTGACCACCAAGACCTATTGTGGAAGATTACCTCACTAAAAGCTTCATGGGGTGAACCCACGTCGTTCAAAACACGGATAATATCCGTCTAGACCAACTTGTTAAATTCTGCGACATGTTGGCATGGAGCAGACATCTCCAATGTATGTCTCGTGGTAACTCCGGCTCAACTATATGAAGAATATGCGAGAGTTTGGTTGCAAAGTTTCTATGGTAGATGGGCAAGACAATGGCGTCATAGGCCGACCACGCAACCGCTTGGAAAGTATGGGCTGACATTTCCTGGGTCTTAGATATACAAAAAGAGAACTTGAGGACATAAATGATTTAGTTTTGAGTTATGGGTCTATACATATATATAGAGTGCCGATATTACCGTAATATGATCGAGCAATATATTATATGTAACATGTTGTAATATATATAATATAGTTTTCGGTTCTATGAGAATGAACTTTTTGGTGATAACTGTGATAACTAGGTCCTGGTTATCATCTAAGGTATTTAAATACGTGATTATATGATTAATTGTTTATGTGGATACATGTTTACGTAAATTTAAGATGTAAGTATGTGTATTTTTTTTATGCATAGGGATATATGCATAATATGTATGTATATATATATATGTGTGAGTTTAATATATATATATATATATATGTGTGTGTGTGTGGGTGTGTGTGTGGATGGTGTGTACTTGCATATGGGTGGAAAAAGGGGTTGTTTAGCCGACTTGCCATTTTTGGTAAGTATAAATAGGGGTTTTGGGTTCTTAGTAAAAGAATTGTTTCATTTGAAATTTGGAGAGCTTTTGAGGAAGTGTGTTGCCTGGAGATTCAAGAAGTTTTATCATCTTCTTCAAAACTAAGAATTCTCATAAGGTAAGTAGTTTCTAAAACTCTTTTGTTTAAAGATTATTACTGGTTTCATATGTATTTTATTTGAATTTGGATAGAAATCAGTCTTTTTGCTCTAAGTGTTTATCCGGATGTTAAACCGGACAAGTTTTGTTCGGTTTATTCTAAATCGGACAAAGGGTGGAAGATAGTGTTGTCCGGATTGTTTTAAATCAGACAAAGCGTGAGCGGAGTGTTGTCCGGATTGTTTTAAATCGGACAAATAGTGGACTAAGTATTGTCCGGATTGTTTAAAATCGGACAAAGGGTGGACGGAGTGTTATCCAGATTTGTTATCCGGACAAAAGATGATTTTGTTTCTAAGTGTTTAAATTGTTCAAGCTTTAAGCGGGGTATTGACCGGATTTGTTATCCGGACAAATATGTTAGAAATTATTTTAAGTGTTAAACCGGATAAGCTTTAAGCGATATCTTATCCGGATATCTTTTTATTTGAAATTTTTATAAGTTTTATATTTAAACTTTTTATATGTTTTTAAAAAAAATGTTTAATATTGGGTTTAATTGTGGATTATAAAATGGGTATTTTTATATCTTTTAAAATAAAATATATGTTCCTACCAAGCGTGGTGACGTAAGTCTGTTTTAGTATGAAACTATATTTTGAGAAACCTTTCTACCAAGCGTGGTGACGTAAGTCTGTTTTGGTACGGAAGTGGATTTTGTAAATTGTTTCTACCAAGCGTGGTGACGTAAGTCTGTTTTGGTATGAAACTTGTTTTAATTAATAGTTCCCCCAGACGTGGTGACTTTTGTTTGTTCTGGCTTGGAACTGGGAATGGGTACTTTCAGACGTGGTAACTTATGTCTGTTCTGATAAGTAGCCCTGTTTTGATGGAGGAATAAGGGTGACATATCAAGGAGAGGTGTACTTGGAATAAGGGCGGCATTGTCATATATGGATAATATTAATAACTCTTATTATTACTAATTGGTTCTAATAACTTTGATTTGTCATTTCTTTGTGACCTGATGAATTAAAAGATATTATTTCTAATTAATAATAATTTAGATGTTATTGAGAAGGGGAAAATGGTTTGTCATATCAGGCAAGTTTTGCCTTAAATCTTTCCTGTTAAATGAATGGTCTTTTAATTCAAAAGTTTTGATTACAATGTTTGTTTCATACTGGGAATGTTGGATCTCTATTCAGAGATATTTTATAGAATTGAGGTTCTTGTGTATACTCGATTTTGCATAATATTGTGAGTTGCATCAATTGTTGTATTACATAATATTTCTCAGCAAAAAAAATTACATTGTCATATTTTGGTATTCATTACCCTGCATTTGCAAAGAAGGGATTTACTCACTAGACCCGTATGGTCTAACCCTCATTTTCTGTTTTAAATTATGTAATGCAGGAATAGCTGGGTCCGGGGATATAAAAAGGAAAGGGAAAATGTGATTATTTTCCTTACATGTTGTCTACTTTTGAAGATACATGTTATATTACATGTAATAATACAGGATTTATTTTGGAAATTTTATATGTAGATTTTGTACATATAGCAATCTTTGTACTAGTGGGACCTTTTGATGTAATTCATGTTTCTATGTACTGAAATATGTGTTCTATGCAAATGTGGTGTTTGGGGGTGTTATAGAAGTGGTATCAAAGCCTTAGTTTAAGAGATTTAGGTATTCAAAGTATGATACCTAGACTTAAACTGTCATTTGCATGTTAAGAGTCCCGGACATTATTAGTATCATTGGGAATAAAATATAATGGGATAAAGAGAACAGTATGTAAGGTGAAATCGAATTACAAATGGCCAATGTAATTATGAATTTACAGGTACATATCTGTACTTGGACATCATATTATATTTGGGAATGTGAATACATGATATTTAATACTAAAATATCTACAGATGTCTAATCAATCACGAAGGTCAGAGAGAACTGCCCGCCATGTATCTGAAGAAAGGGAAGAGTCACCTGTTAATCTTCCAACTAGCATGTCCAGAAATAGAGGTCGGGGAAGAGCAAGGGGACGTGGTAGAGGAAGAAGTCAGTCTCATGGAAGGGGTCAAACCGAAATCCATTATGAACATGAGGAATCCCACTCTGGGAATGCTCAACAGGAACAAAGGCAACAATCAGAGTTTATAACAAAAAATGATTTAGCAGAAGAAATGGGAAAACTGAGGGAAACTCTAATATCTATTATGGGACTGCCAGCTAGAATAAAAACTGAGCGAGTTGGAATTAATCCTCCAGTTCCTTCAGCAGGCAGCAATAATCGGGGAGGAGATATAAAGATGTTTTTGACATGTAAACCTCCAACCTTTTCAAGAGAAAGAGATCCAATTAAAGCAATGTGCTGGATAAAAGAAATTGAATCAGTATTTAACACTACCAGATGTTCTGAAGAAGATAAGGTTAGATTTGCAGTATCTATGCTCGAATCTAATGCCTTATATTGGTGGGATGTGGAATCTTCGGCACAACCGAATATACTGCAAACAATGTCTTGGGAAGAATTTGTGAGTAAATTTAAAACACAATTCTGTCCTATGACAGCAGTAAGACAAATGGAAGAAGATTTTCTTAAGTTAGAGCAAGGAAGCAGATCAGTGCGGGAATATACTGAGAAATTTATTGAGTTTTCCCGATTTGCTGAGCATTATGTATCTTCAGAATCCCGAAAAGTAGAAAGATATATTTGGGGTCAGAAACCTTCTATCCGAGAGTTCGTGATTGCTATGAACCCTGAAACTTTCTCTTTGGCCGTTAATGCTGCCGAAGCTACTGAAAGAAATAAGAATCGGCAAGATGAAGAGAAATTTGTTGAGAAAAGAAAGTGGGAAGGATCTTCAGTTAGTTTTCGAAGACCCAAATTCATTAAACCAAATAGTAGTGTTCCTCAATTGCCTTCTGTTAGAACATGTCCGCAGTGTCAACAGATACACCAGGGAAGTTGTCCCTCTGAACCCAAAAGATGTTATCGTTGTGGAGAGACAAGACATTTGTCAAGGGACTGCACTATACCCAAAAGATGTTTTCAGTGCAATTCACCTGACCACATTCGACCAAATTGTCCACAATTGAGA